>NW_027104057.1:173449-558716 GCF_902728285.1 Clytia hemisphaerica
GGTTCAAAGACGTTCGGTCGCCAACTGGACCGGTCGCCAACTGGGCAGGGGACTCTAACTGTCTCTGGGTGGCGTGGGACAGCTGGATGTCAAAAGAATAGTAAAATAGAAAAGCATTATAAATACCTCTGAATGCTGAATAAAAAATTTCCTATCATAAAACTCAAAAAACTAATAAAAGAACAAAATACCGAATTAAACGTGATAATTTTGCTGTGATTTCTCACCAAATTTCAGCTGGAAGGAGATTTTTCGGCCGCCATCTTGATTTTCATCAAACAACAACAATGGAAATCCCGATTTTTCAATCTGAAACCGATATTTGAACCCAGAAAAATCGGGCTATTTGTTTATATTTTTAGCCCACATGGTTCCGTGTGGTCCGTATCGCACATGATTTCGAAAATAATATTCTTACAAAAAGCCTTTCATTGTGGTTAGTTTTAGTTTGATTGTCTGTGTCGTTCTTTTATGTAACCAGTTTGTGATGAAGTTTGATTTAATTTTATTATAACAGTCTTGTGGGCGTTATGCAAAGCTTTTGATGAGAATATATCCATGAAGCTGTATAAGAAAGGTGAACAAGAAGGCTAAAAGATAACCATACTCTAGGATCAGATGATCACAAGAAGAAGTCAATACCTTAGTGACAGAAATGTATGGAAGCTTCGAAGAAGACGAAAGCAAAAAGTATGAATTTAATCTATATCCATTTTTCAAGTACCTTTTATTTTATTATTTGAGATTACTCAATTTTCTTCAGTTTTATAGGAACATTTATTGGCAAGTGTCATTATTTTTATTTAGTTATGCTCCAGAAGTGCAAAAAGTCCCTTTTCCTAGTGCCAGGTGCAGACAGTTTAAGACCCTAGGTGCACACAGACAAAAATTCAAGGAGTTCGAGGTGCAAGTGCACAAAGAACCAAGCAACTTTTAATCCAAACCATGGTTGGCGCTCGGATTATAATAATGTTTTACAGATTCCCAGGACAGGACACCGTGCAAGCACATCATCCGCAGTCCATCAAAAACTGCCATATAAACAAAACTCAACATTCTCACAAAAGTTGTCTTTTTGATTTCCCAAATTTCGTCGTAGGCGTTCACTTCCACAATAATTTATGTAGTTGCAATTTCGGTCAGTCCACAGTCGGGTTCAAAATATACGCGTGTTTTTATTCACGTGACCGAAGTGCCTACTAAAACAATCCGGGGGTAAGTGGTGAAGCAACACAGCAGATTAATCGTAAAGTAAAGAAATATCGTTTGGCATCAACATCAAATATATAATATATTACATTATATTTCCTTTAATTCGAAAATCAAAAATTCATTTTGCATTCACGAAAAAAGAAAATAATAATGAATTAATTAGTATTACATACTAAGACGCCCGGCCGTCTTTTACTCTCGTCTAATTTTCGATCTCGGAACGTGAAAAACGCCCGTCTGCCCAATATCTACCTAATCAGCTTAAATTCACTTTAATTGTCCTTTTACTTTCAAAAAATAGTATTTAAAAATTATGAATTTAAATTATTACAAAAAACAAAAAGTTTGATACTTCATTAGTGAAATATTCAATAAATTCCTAGTTTCAATTTTCAGTGGGCGTTTTTCTAGGGCTTCGTTTATCGCGCAATTTTTGCGTCACACAAACTTTCTCGGCCGCTCGTAATAATTATGCATTGCCAAATTTGGTTCTCCATTGTCAAGTCAGGATCGATGGTGACGTCACCTAAGCATAAAAAAGAAAGGATTCCGTCAGTTTTATGCATATATTAATTTGCGATATATTCTATTCGCCGTGCCAGCGCACTTTTCGTAGACTAGTCGGAATACTTTCTTTTACTCGCGGGATTGATGGTAACTTTTCATCTACGTTTTTTTTTTAAATGAAGCACAACCGAAAAAAAAAGAAACTTCAGAAAGTTGCGTATTTCCAGTGAGTAAACGATTCTGACAATTAACAAAATTGATGATGATGATTTTTTTTCGGTCAGGCAAATATCTCGTATCGGGGGTTCTAGTCTTGACCCCTAAGCCTACGCGAGATTGAAGCGTATGGGTAAACGAGACAAAACTCCAAAAAAGCTGGTGTTTTGAAGCACCGTGCGATCGAAATATCGCTGTTTGTGACGCACTGATCAGTCAGGACCTCCTTTCACTTTATTGATATTACGCGAACGGCAGTGTGGGCTAAATTATTTTGGTTTCACGTTTGATTTCAAGCAAAGGTCTTAGCAACAGGATGCGCGTACATAACAACAGGACTGGGTAGAAAAATCTAAACATAGAGTTTAAAAAAATACCGATCATCGTATAGAGCACTAAAAATACCCCCTTTCTATGTTTAGTTTGTTCAACCTTGGATTATAACTGAAAATATCTTCAAATAACCTTAAAGATTAACACAGGTTAACTTCAAACAGATATGCAACAATAGTGACAATTTCAATCATACTCAAACATTTTCTCTTTCCAAGCTAGACGGAGGTTTTCTTTAAACTCTTGTATTGTGGATGATTTAACTACTTTTTCTACTTTTATTATCTTACTCGATACGATTATCTTACCTGTCAACTGCTCTAACTTGGGACTGTCTGACAAAACATGGGACGGCAATTCGACCACCATTTCACCAAACCTCTAAAGTCATTTGATTTGAGTTAATGACTGGTGTATTAAAAAATACATGATTTCTCTTTTGCACCGAGTAGGCTTTTAAATCGAAATAAACACACGCGAATTTCTGGAACGAAGAAGACCTAAGGATGGTTTCCCTAACTGTTCTTGGTTGGAGCAGGGGTATATTTTTAGAATTAAGTGTTGTGACTGGTTATGACCAGACATAGAGCAGAAAGTGTAAACCACTTGAAATCTGATTTTGCTTTAATGCCATATGAGTTAATCGACCCCTTCATGCAATGAAACAAATTTTCTTCCAAATTATACACGCATTATACACAAATCTTTTGCAATTCACACAATTTATGTTCATTCAAAGTTTTCAGATTCATTTTCAAGCAATTTCAAAAAAACATTCATGCATTCATGCAAGTGAAAAAGCCCATAGTTTTTGGGCACTCCGTTGAATTTTTGAATAACTATTTGCTCCAGCAGAATTCTTTTTATTATAACATGGTTGGATTTTTGAGTGGTTTTTGTTGTTTGTGTTTATGTGATTGCTGTTTTGTTTTTCTGCTTGGCTTTTTAAACTTTATGTATATCGGTTTGTTGGTTCTTTTTCGCATAAAATTCACATTTCTTGACAGAATGTTTGATTGGTTTGATTTATATATTTAGAAAAATTCAAAAAAATTGAAAAAAACGTATAATTATAAAAATATTAGTCCCTTTTTTATGTTTCATCTTTATGGCATTATGGCTTCTTTATATATATTTGATTTGTCTTTTACAACACAGCTATTACCTAGGTACAATATAACTTTTCCTGTTTGTACTGGCTTGAGTTATTTGTTATTCAATAGACAGCCGCATTCTCCCAAATTACTTTGGGGGTTTCTCCTTGCTGGAAAGAAATTTAACAAGATAACTAAACAATTTTTTTTTGAATTTCAGGCTTAAAAATCGAAAGGGTCCTGAAGACCATAAATAAGGTCATAACCTGTGGAGACGATCATCAGTTGAAAAAAAAATTTAAAAAAATTAGAGTTTGTTTTAAATGTTAACAAAGAACAATGTACTGGCTTCTTTTGACAACAATTGACGTCAGTCTTTCGAGTCGTGTTGTTTTAGCGTGAACTTGTTCCCGTGGCGGCATTTTGAAATCAGCTCGTTTCTGGAGTTCAACAGCTTCTCTGGCTGGTTGAATGTTGCGATTTCGAATTTTTCACTGAGACAAAGTGAACATTTTACTGAGACAGTGTTGAAGGGTTGACAACGACAGATTGTTTTCCAAGTAATCTTTGGGTGTCGGTTTTTTGCGTTTCAACCTCCAAATTTCCTTGGAAAGTTCTGTCTCCTTTTCGTACTTCTCATTTCCGAATTAAGATTCGTGGTTCGCAAAGCGCTCTTTAAAAATTTGGGTTCTGCCAGTCCAATATAAAATCTTTCTCCATATTCCGGTTCATTGTCACAGGTCACTGTCCCTTGGTACACTGATCGCTCAACCAAACAGGAGTCATTGAGGGGACATGAATTCTTATCAATCCCTACAATTACATGTCCGTGCGTCATCTTCACTGTTGTCGCATTTGAGGATACTTTTGTTGTGACTTTGGATTATTGATTTGATGTTTCTGGTACAGCTGTAACTCACTTTGAAGGTGTTGCGATTAAAGTCACAACAAAAATATCCTCAAACGCGACAACAGTGAAGATGACGCACAGACATGTAACTGTAAGGATAAGAAAACAACAAAAACCCGTTTTATGAATCCAATCTTCCTGATTCTAATGATGGTTTAGCTTCAACAATGGGTTGGCTGAAAGGGGAGACATAGGAGCCTAGAATAGACCTTTTGCTAATGAATGATGATGTCATGTTGAATAATTAAAAACTCCAGCATCAAAACAATGATAAAAAAAGAAATTGTGATTATCAAAAGTTCTATAGTTTTTTGTGCTTGTATTTTGAATAGTTTAAAAATCTTGAGAAAGCAATCATTTTAAACGTAATGACTTTTAGGAGTTCTCTATATCACGTTGAAAGACAAAGAAAGTTTCAGTGATGGAAAGGCTGCATTTTTCATCTGAAAGTTTATAATTGTTACATGAACTGTGTGAGAAAAACACCTCATCTTTAATCTAGCTCAGTATTTAAAAAGAGTAAGAGCCATATCCTTAGGGTATTGTGTACCTCTGAAAAATCATCAATCAGGAAATAATATATTTTTTGAAAATTTTTAAAGAAATGTTAACTGTTAACAGATTCTTAACTTGATGTTAACAAAGGTTCATACAAAGCTGAAGTTTGCTCGGAATTTCCAAATATATTTTTTCTAATGCTTTGCCTGAAAAAAGTTGAATCCTCTGAAGAAGGAAACAAGCATTACTTTCTGTTTTGTTGGTCCACTGAAAACTGAAAAAAATAATCTGAATCAGCAATAGTTTAGCATCAACATCATTTTTGCTTCAGCTATAAAGATAATTTTAGTTTTCAAATTTGCATAGTCAATGGGCTCGAGTGCCTCGGTCTCAATTTTCTTAAAACAGTATAACACAAGAGAGATACAACACAAGGTTTTGATATTTCAAAAATCATTGAGTTAATGTGAAGGGTAGTTGTTGAATCGTTGAATAAATCATCTCAGAAAGTTGATATTCTTTAATTATGATTCTATGAAATGAGTGCTAAAGATACCCCATAGTGGTTTTCTTAAGATATGTATTGATCCAACACACAAAAGAGATTTCTAATATTAAGAGCTTTATCTAAAAGAATTAAGAAAAGAAAGTTTTTAAATAAGTGGCTTATAGTGCAAAATACTTCTTTGCAATGGTTGTTCACATATATGTGTTCTCAAAGTGCTTTCAAGCAACAAGGGTGGTTTCATAAAATGATGTTTCATGCTGTATTTTGCTTTGATTTTTGATTACTGTTTCAAAGTTTAATTGTTATCTTCCTCTTTTTTACTCAAATACAGATAATATTCCATAAAAAGTCGTTTAACAAACTAAGACTACTTTTGTTCGACCTTATTAAAATTTGATGATGCAAAACCTAATCCTCGTCAAAAAATTCTTGTCAAATTTTTTGTCCTTAAGAAAAGTCGATTGATTATTTAATAAGAGGAACAACTAATTTGATTTTGAGCTCCATATTATCGACTGTTTTGTGTAATTGCAGAGAAGCGTACTGACTTGCATTTTGATTGATTTTGAATGAGTTAATAATATTAAAGCAATAATTTCTGTAGCTAGAGAGTAGTGCTTATTTGTGTTTGTAATTTGCGATTATATTTTTATCACTGATGATAAGCTACACCCATTTTTGATGCAAAATCATAATGTTTTTAAAGAGCTCCAACTTTTCGAAGCGGTATGTCTTTTTAATATTTACATTTGCAGCCATATTTGATTGTAAATACATACTAAGCAATGTTGTTTTTGACAGGGAAATGATATTTTGAATCTTTTCTTTTAAACAAAGTGTTTGCCTTTTAAACTATTTGTTGGATACCTTTTTAATCATGAAAAAAACTTTGGTTTTCTAGGTTGATGACTAAAGTTCTACGCTATTTATTATTAAAATTACCTCAATTTATTATTTATGAGTTCTTAAACAAAAGGGTAATTATTTCTCTCTCGTTTCACTTGGATTGTAGTAATCCTACAGGAGGGATGAAATATAAATATAAGTCTTCTCTTTTTGTGCTTTTTTCATATATCTTTCTTTGAAATATGTTTTGAATCTCTCAAAGAAAGAGGTTTAGGTGTTAGATCATAAAAAGAGGAAAAAGTGGAAAAAATATTTTATGTTGTTATTAAGTATGGTTGCTTAGAGCTCCCCTAAAAGGAAGATGGCGGTCAAGTGAGTTATATGTTATTTTTTAAACTTTAAAAATGCTTTTATTTCATCTCTCTGAAACAAATGACTAAATAGCACGTTTTTGTTTGCAAAATGAAATTTGATACCTTAATTTTCACACTGATCGAGGATAGGAAAACAAAATTTTTGTTTTACAAAGTTCTACTCCTCTGCTAATTCAGATGGTAATTCAGACTCTGAAGCATGAATGTGTTTCGAAAGATCCATATTCTGAGAAAAGTCAATGCTTCTTCAAGAAGGTATTTTTTAAATTAGATCAGCATAAATTTATTTGAGGCAGATTACTCAATTAATTTTGGAAATGCTTAATCAATAATCAAAGAGATAATTTACTATTTTTTGCTTATGGTCTGCCTAAAAAAAATTGAGATGCAAAACAGCAAGAAATCGTCCTGCATCATATGGTCTTTCTACCTCGTTTCCTGCTTATTATTAGCTTTTTTATGCTTACTGATAGCGCTAGATAATCTGTGGCGTCAATCAATAACGTAAATAAAGCCTGGAATACACGGGGATGAAGTTGATGGGATTTCACTTTACTTATCCCAGTTTGTTAAATTTAACCACCTAATTCTTTGATATCTTGTTAGGATAGGCCTTAAAACTCAAAATTGATATGTCCTTTCAACATTATAAGGGCCTTTATAACTTTTTTATAGTTAGGGCGAATTGTTGTTCAAGGCTCAGTTAACCGGTTTTTGAGAAACCAATCATTTCTCAAGTTACCAGTAATATTAAATATATCTTTTTAAACTCTTTAATTAAATTATATTCGTTTTTTATCTTTGTGTAGCGGCAGCTATGTGCAGGCGGAGACTGAGGAGAGTTTATCAGCAGTCAAGTTGATAGCCATCAACCCTAATGAAAATGACGAAGAAGATGCAGCTCCTACAACTCCCATGATCAATAATCGTCCTTCTTCAGGTTCGTGAGATTCAACTCCTTTGGCTCCTAATTTTATTATCGTCAAAAAGCTTTAGAAAATTGCTTTTGAAATGCCTTTTTGGTTTTGGGATGCCGATCTAAGTGTCGGGCTTTTGATTTCTTTTTGAAAGTTTCGTTATACGATTTTTTCACTCTACACACAGGTGGGGGAGAACGTGAAGGACTGGAAGAAGCTGCCGCAGAAGGAGCTATCGATAAAGTGAAACATTCCTCTATCTCAGCAATCGATACCATTCTCACCAATTTCACTGGAGTAGGGACTGCAGATGATAAGGAAGTGTTTGAAGATGAATCTTTAAGTGCTGACGTCACCCTCCTACAAGCTTCAAGTGAAGGAAATATCACCCTGGTTAAGAGCAGGATTGCTGCGCTACAGGAAGAATCTAAAAAGTTGACAAGTGATCTAGATAAAGTAAAGGCTTTGGTTTCCAAAGAGTTGGATCGTTTGGATGAGAAGGATTTCTCGGCTCTTCATTTGGCATCGCGTTACAACAGGAAGAATGTTATAAAAGCGTTACTGGATGCAGGGGCGAACATTGATTTGGTTGGATCTGAAGGGTTAACACCGTTACATCTGGCTACTAAGTAAGAATCCTGCTATTTATATTGCTATTGCATGGTACCCCTTACTTTGCTGAAAGAATATCAAAACTAATTTACAGCGGACTCCCGCTAATTTGAACTTCTATTTTCGAATATATTATTCGAGATAAATCTCAGTCTCAGTCAACTCAGAATAGCTGGATTCAAACTCGAGATACGAAGCAAAATTTATGCCTTCCCTGATTTTCGTTGTCAATAAAAGTAATTTTTCTGCTGTCGAACCATAATGTTTATACTCTGGACCTCTTTAAGCCGAAAGTCGTGCAATTCTCATCACATACCATTTATTCTATTTTTTAAATCTATTCTTTCTCTTCTCTTTTACCACCCAAAGGAAAATAATAGGTAACATCGTTTTTTTTAATGCTTGCAACCCTTACAGTAAACAAAACATACGAAAAATCTTTGAAAAGAATTATTCTAGGAACCAGTTGTAAATACTATATAAGTAAGTACTAAATCTAAGGGACCCGGCCTAAAAATAACCACAATGCAACAGTCTGGATTAAGGGGGCTGGATGTAAGTTTTAGAAAACGCAAAAACTGCTCCCATGTAATACCTGGTCCAACCACTGACCTTTATATAAGTCTGGACCAAGCTTCTCAATCCCAGCCAAGCAAAATCTTTGATCGGAGTTTTTTTCGGCACTACTCGATAGCGGTGTAAATGCATCGAGAGCGCTAGGTCTACTTTTCCTCAAATTCTTTTGATGATGTAGCGGCATTAGACGTTAATTTTTAACACTGCAATGGCTTCTCCTCGCGTACCAATTCCAAAAAAACTCCAATCAAAGATGGCAGATATTGCTTGGTCCAGGATTATATAAAGGTCAGTGGGTCCAACAATTGTATTGATGCTACCCTGTGGAAATCTAGGCAAAATGAGTGACGATAAAAGATTATGATGATGCTGAAAATGTTTCACATAAAGCAGTGTTTCACTTCTTGTTTTTTTGGACCTACCCCGGTGGAGGTCCTATAAATTAACCTTTGTCCGTCCGTCCGTTAGTTACCAGCTTTTCTCGAGATTGGCTCATTAGTTTTTTCTGATTTTTTGCACAATGATGCAAAATGGCAATGCCCAAAATGTGACGGAGCCCGATTTTCGAAAAAAAAATTTGGGGGGCAAATTTGGGCCAAAAAATGGCTAAAAAACGGGTTTTTTGGACTTTGTGAAAAATTGGATCATTAATTTTTTCTGATTTTTTGCACGAAAGTAGGGTACCATCATAGGTATAAGATGGCTCAAGCAGATTTTTGCAAAAAAATTTTGTTGGCTCAAAAAACGCATGTTTATCTATAAGAATCACTATTAATAAGCATACATCAATGTTCTTAGTCAAATTACTCAATTTTTTTATGAGATAAATGTTTTTTCTGCTCATGAGGGCTTACTTTTGAAGGATATGTGTGTTTAGACAGGAAATTTGGGTTGCTTGGCGTGTTTTTATAGAAAAACTGGCCAAATTCGATATTTTTTTATAAGCACATTATCAATTACTTAGGTATTGGCTTTTCTCGAGATTGGCTCTTTCATTCTTTATGATTATTTACACAAAGATGCATAACTATAAACCCTTGAATGTGACAGAACCCGATTTTCGAAAAAAAATGTTTTGGGGCAAATTTGGGCAAAAAAAAACGGCTAACTAAAAAACAGGTTTTTGGACTTTGTGAAAAATTGGATCATTAATTTTTTCTGATTTTTTGCACAAAAGTAGGGTACCATCATAGGTATAAGATGGCTCAAGCAGATTTTTGCAAAAAAAATTTTGTTGGCTCAAAAAAACGCATGTTTATCTATAAGAATCACTATTAATAAGCATTACATCATGTTCTTAGTCAAATTACTCAATTTTTTTTATGAGATAGATTTTTTTCTGCTCATGAGGACTTACTTTTGAAGGATATGTGTGTTTAGACAGGAAATTTGGGTTGCTTGGCGTGTTTTTATAGAAAAAACTGGCCAAATTCGATATTTTTTTATAAGCACAATTATCAATTACTTAGGTATTGGCTTTTCTCGAGATTGGCTCTTTCATTCTTTATGATTATTTACACAAAGATGCATAACTATAAACCCTTGAATGTGACAGAACCCGATTTTCGAAAAAAAATGTTTTGGGGCAAATTTGGGCAAAAAAAACGGCTAAAAAACAGGTTTTTGGACTTTGTGAAAAATTGGATCATTAATTTTTTCTGATTTTTTGCACAAAAGTAGGGTACCATCATAGGTATAAGATGGCTCAAGCAGATTTTTGCAAAAAAATTTTGTTGGCTCAAAAAACGCATGTTTATCTATAAGAATCACTATTAATAAGCATACATCAATGTTCTTAGTCAAATTACTCAATTTTTTTATGAGATAGATGTTTTTTCTGCTCATGAGGACTTACTTTTGAAGGATATGTGTGTTTAGACAGGAAATTTGGGTTGCTTGGCGTGTTTTTATAGAAAAACTGGCCAAATTCGATATTTTTTTATAAGCACATTATCAATTACTTAGGTATTGGCTTTTCTCGAGATTGGCTCTTTCATTCTTTATGATTATTTACACAAAGATGCATAACTATAAACCCTTGAATGTGACAGAACCCGATTTTCGAAAAAAAATGTTTTGGGGCAAATTTGGGCAAAAAAACGGCTAAAAAACAGGTTTTTTGGACTTTGTGAAAAATTGGATCATTAATTTTTTCTGATTTTTTGCACGAAAGTAGGGTACCATCATAGGTATAAGATGGCTCAAGCAGATTTTTGCAAAAAAATTTTGTTGGCTCAAAAAACGCATGTTTATCTATAAGAATCACTATTAATAAGCATACATCAATGTTCTTAGTCAAGTTACTCAATTTTTTTATGAGAAAGATGTTTTTTCTGCTCATGAGGACTTGCTTTTGAAGAATATGTGTGTTTAGACAGGAAATTTGGGTTGCTTGACGTGTTTTTATAGAAAAACTGGCCAAATTCGATATTCTTTTATAAGCACATTATCAATTACTTAGGTATTGGCTTTTCTCGAGATTGGCTCTTTCATTCTTTATGATTATTTACACAAAGATGCATAACTATAAACCCTTGAATGTGACAGAACCCGATTTTCGAATAAAAATGTTTTGGGGCAAATTTGGGCAAAAAAACGGCTAAAAAACAGGTTTTTTGGACTTTGTGAAAAATTGGATTATTAATTTTTTATAATTTTTTGCATAATAGTAGGGTACCATCATAGTTAAAAGATGGCTTAAGCAGATTTTAGCAAAAAAAAATTTGTTGGCTCAAAAAACGCATGTTTATCTATAAGAATCACTATTAATAAGCATAAATCAATGTTCTTAGTCAAATTACTCAATTTTTTTATGAGATAGATGTTTTTTTTTCTCACGAGTGTTTAGACAGGAAATTTTGGTTGTTTGGCGTGTTTTTATAGAAAAACTGGCCAAATTCGATATTTTTTTATAAGCACATTATCAATTACTTAGGTATTAGATTGGTTGGCTCTTTCATTTTCTACAATTTTTTGCATAAAGATACATAACTGTAAATCCTCGAATGTGACTCCGATTTTTTGAGAAAAAAATTTTGGGGAATATTTCAGCTAAAAAAACGGCCATAAAAGGGTTTAGATTTAAATATTGGACCATTGTTTTTTTCTGATTTTTTGTATGAAAGTGGATAAAAGATGGCTCAAGCAGACTTTTGTAAAAATGAATTTTTCAGCTCAAAAAAAGCATCTTTATCAATAAGAATCACTATTAATAAACATACATCAATGTTCTTAGCCAAATTACTCAATTATTTGGAGATGTTTTTTTTTGCTCACAAAGTCTTGAATATGAAAGAACATTTCAAGAGCATGAAATTTTGGCTTCTAAACGTTTTTTTTTTATAAGAAACATACGACCAATTTTAATAGATCGTCACTATTTGTGTTTGGAATGATTGTTTAATGGTCACGTCACGTAGATATAAATTATAAACGTGTTAAATGCATAATCCAGGTAGGTTCATCAAAGTATCACTTGTTTCATTTATACTAACTTTTTACCCTTTCAAGTTTTCCATTTATTTTATAGATACGACATGACATCAGCTGCAAAATTTCTATTAGAGCGTGGTGCACAAGTAGGTATAAAGAGTGATTATGGTACAACTTCACTTGCTTTTGCATGTCGCCGTGGTAATATTGAGTTAGTTGACTTGTTGATGGAAAAGAATCCAGGTCTGGTTGATGTTGGAGATAATTCTGATGTAAGTATAGAATGGAATGGAGTGTTGTTTTTTTTCTTCGAGAAAAGTATTCATACGTGTAAAACAAGAAAAGGTCGTTGCTTCAAGAAAGTCATCTTTTTCAAAACTCTCGTTCAGAATTAATGAACTATTTTTGGAAGGTTAATGTCTGTTTAAATTTGAAGCTATTTCAAATCATAAAATAATTATGAAATCTAAAGTTGGAAGAAAGAATGCCATAAGTCAAAAATGGTTTAACTTTTATCTGGGATTGTTTAGTCCAAACAGCATTCCATGACCTGTAATAGCTCAATTTTGTTATATTTCTACATGAATGTCATTTCGTTTTGGACCGTGTCCTTTCGATAAAGTGGAGCCTTGAACAGAGTAACAACAACACTTTGTCCACATATTCCGAAGTTGCTTTTCTTTACCACTAGGTGATGCCCTTACACGCCGCCATGATGGGCGGTAAAGAAGATGTAGTGAAGGCGTTACTGGATATGGGTGCACGAATCGATGCAGAGGATAAAGAAGGAGAACAGCCAATCCATTATGCAGCTGCGGATAACAATGAAGCGTTGATTGCACTGTTGGCGAAAGAAGGTAAGAATCGGTTTAATAAATAGCGAAGATGAATGTTGTATACAAAGCTGTTTTTTGGCCACATACCTCATCTTATTTTCATAGCCTATTCTCAACTTCAGTTGAGCTAGAATCTGACAATGTATGTATGTGTGTGTGCGTATGTCTGTCCGAAAACTTTGGGGCAGCCTGGAGACTTCAAAAATGATCGGGTTTGGCTGAAATTTGGCACACTTGTTCCTTGGGTGAATATCTAGGTGTGTTTTTTTCATTTTCTGAAAATTTCCATTTTTAAGGGCGTGGTCACGAGTTTTCGCCAAAACGAGGCTAAAACTTTGGGGCAGGCTGGAGACTTAAAAAATGATCGGATTTGGTTGAAATTTGGCACACTTGTTCCTTGGATGAATATCTGGGGGTGTTTTTTTTTTTTTCTTTTTTTCATTTTTTCAAAATTTCCATTTTCAAGGGCGTGGTCACGAGTTTTCGCCAAAACGAGGCTAAAACTTTGGGGCAGGCTGGAGACTTCAAAAATGATCGGGTTTGGTTGAAATTTGGCACACTTGTTCCTTGGGAGAATATCTGGGGGTGCTTTTTCTCATTTTTTGAAAATTTTCATTTTTAAGGGCGTGGTCACGAGTTTTTGCCAAAACGAGGCTAAAACTTTGGGGCAGGCTGGAGACTTCAAAAATGATCAGATTTGGCCGAAATTTTGCACACTTGATACTTGGGCGAATCCCTGGTGGCAGTTTTTTCATTATTTCAAAATTTCCATTTTCAAGGGCGTGGTCACAAGTTTTCGCCAAAACGAGGCTAAAACTTTTAGGCAGGCTGGAGACTTCAAGGGCTAATCCCTGTGGATGGTTTTCATTATTTTATAATTTCCATTTTAAGGGGGTGGTCATGAGTTTTTAGTTGAAATTGGTTACAATTTTACAATTGGGCCTATGAATGATTTAAAAACACTGAAGTTGAGCCCAGTGCGGTTAGCACGTTCGACAGTAAAACAATCTCTTCGTAAAGGTGTTCTCGCAAATCTGTAACGGTTAATATCCGATCACTTCCCCGTGTGTCTCGAGCTTTATCACGTTAATTGCTGCTAGTGTCTGAAGCCACCAGGTAACTTCGAGAAACAAAAATACCTTTCAAATGAAGTTTTATATACCTATTTATTTTGAAATCTTCCGTGATTCCAGTTGCCAGTAAATACGACCAACCAGAGGAAGGGACGTTCGCCAAGAGACGTTTGGTCAATTCACAAACACGGGAATGCGACACACCATTGCATATTGCTGCGCAAGGTGGTTATGAAGAAGTTGCCAAGACGTTGATTGCTCTTGGTGCAGATGTCAATGCCAGAACTGATACCAATCAAACACCATTACATCTTGCCAGCATTGCTGGACATTTGAGTATCTTGAAACTACTCATTATGTATAAATCGAAAATCAATGCTAAAGATTTGGACCAGCAAACAGCTTTGCATGTGTTAGTCATTTCTTTGATTTCTAACTGTTCTCTTCTCTTTACTGATGTCGATTTTTCATTACATGTCTACTCGTTAGAGTAGAGGCGGTGTTTTGTCCCGGAGAGGGTTTTCATTAAGAATAATAGACAGTTTTTTTATTTTTCTCTTCCTATGTCTCACTGGGGCATCAACATTGTCTAAACTAAACCCTTTGAAATATCAATCAAACAAACCAATCAAATCATTCATGTTTTAGGGCAGCACAGTTCGGTCGTTTGGAAGTTTGCAAGCAGCTCTTAGAATTTGGTGCACGCTTAGATTGTAATGATAAAGATAATTTCACTCCACTTATGTTGGCCGTATGGAAGGGTCAAGATGAAATTGTTCAATTTCTAATCGATAAAGGTATGTGTGTGCAATCTTCACTTCATGATTAGATGGCCATCTTGCAATACAGGGAGGACACACCGGATACGGTGAATAGTATAGTGTTCAAATCCTCAGGGTATAAACTGCAATATGTTGCAGCGTGAAATGAAAGCATTCAATTATAGAATCTTGGAGATTATGAAAAGCTCTGTATTCGAACCAGAAACGTTGATCGTCTAGAGGTGTATTCAAACTTTAGTTAAAGACCATTCTGAACCATGACATTATATTACCAACTTTTGGTATTTGTAAGCAAGATTCTGTGAATAGCTTAACGCAGTACTTTTGATAGTAGGATCGCTATTCTCCCAGTGTTGTTTGAGGGACAATGTATTCGTTATGACTTGGCAGCTCGAATCTGTAGAGGTGCAATATTTTGGTGTGTAGTGATTCCTATCCTCCGTATGTAGGACCATAGGATATCTTATATATAAACACTAGCTAGAGCTACTCTGTATTTCCCAAGCAACGACAGGTGAGGCGAAATGATGCGCCATTTTTCGTAAAAGTCGCAGTGGGTCACAGTTCGGTACCGACTAATTGTTCAACCAAGCAAAAAAACCTGAGTGCTGCGAAGCGACGAGGCGAAAGATAGGCTTGATCGATCAAATTGCCGGCACCGAACTATGGTCTACTCATCAAAGATGGCGTATTATTTTAATTCAAATAGGGATGGAGTAGCTCTAATGTTTTATATAAGATATCTGTGGAGGGGAGCCATTTCGAGATACCTTATCGGTGGGATTACTATTTTATCGGGTGTGCTAGAGTTATAAGTTACCCTCTATAAAGTGAAATCTTTCGATTCTAAAATAAGACTTATCCTATTGAATATAAATAATTTTGTAGGTAGAGCAAAGCAGGGATGGAGTAGCTCTAGTGTTTTATATAAGATATCTGTGGAGGGGAGCCATTTCGAGATACCTTATCGGTGGGATTACTATTTTATCGGGTGTGCTAGAGTTATAAGTTACCCTCTATAAAGTGAAATCTTTCGATTCTAAAATAAGACTTATCCTATTGAATATAAATAATTTTGTAGGTAGAGCAAAGCAGGGATGGAGTAGCTCTAGTGTTTTATATAAGATATCTGTAGCCATTCGAATAATCGGTGGTTACTATTTATCGGGTGTGCTAGAGTATAAGTCTATAAAGTGAAATCTTTCGATTCTAAAATAAGACTTATCCTATTGAATATAAATAATTTTGTAGGTAGAGCAAAGCATAGTTTCTAGAGGGGTCAAGACCCCCCCCCTTAGGTAAGAGGACCCCCCCCCCTTAAGTGCTAACCCCTCCTTAGGAAATTCATCTAAAATTTCACACCCCCCCCCTTAGAAAATCAGTATAAATGAAACGATTGTACAGGAGTCATAATTCAAGGAAGATCCCCCTTATCTAAGAAGACACCCCCTTAGGTAAGAAGACCCCCCCCTTAACTGGCAACCCCCCCTTAGGAAAGTCATACTTTTAACACCCCCTTGCTTTTGGTTCATCAAAACCCAAGACCCCCCCCCTAAATGTAGGGGGGTTGAAACTATGCAAAGGTAAAGTTGAACTTTGATTGGTCCCTTTACAAATTTGGTTCATTAGAGTCGAGCAATAATTAAAACCAATAATTATTTTTCTAAGATTGCTAAAAAACCATATCTAGTTATTAGTATTCTATCTTCACTTTTATTTGCAGGTGCAAGTGTGTACGTCAAAGACCTGGGCGATAAAAACGTTCTTCACTTAGCCATCGAAGAAGATAATGACGATACACTAATCCTTTTGTTTAACACGCCTGCTAAACGACTCATCAACGCACCCGACAAAGAGTTCAAAACACCTCTTCACTACGCTGCTAAAGTGGGAAACATTGAGGTATGGGGTCTAGGAAAAGAGAAACCTAACTTACCTTCGTAGGAATGGGCTTTTCCAGAAAAAACTTTACCAACACTGTTGAGGATACTAATTTTTCAAAGTATCAAACCCCCTGGATATCCTACTTTATTAGTAAAGACCTTCTGCCCTGGATATCCACTCTTAAAAATATGCTCAACCGCTTGGATATCTTCTCTTATAAAGATACTTACCCCTGGATATCGTATTTTTTACTTGAAAAGACACTTTACCCCCTGGATCTGATATCCTCAACAGGGGGGGGGGGCACGGACTATTTCTGGAAAAGCCCAATTCGTTATTGACGATGATATACAGTGGGATTTTGGTAACTCAAGGAACACGCATGAGGAACGTTAAATTTGTTCCATCTATAATAATCTCGAGCTATCGAGACTGGATGTTAAGGGTTTCTTCAAAGAAAGAACAAGGATACATTCGAGCTGATGTAATGTTATGTTATGCGCTCTTTGGACAGACCTTAAGACGTTTTTATCAGTTAGTTTCATATTATAGTTCTGTTTTTTTATTTTAACTTTCAAAATCAATGAAATTAACGAGATTTTTTCTAGGAAACTCTACTTTGATATTTCAAAATACTTGTGGAGATATTTCTTCCAAATCGTTGTATGATGAAACAGAGGCGTTTACACAGGTTAACATTCTACCCGGTATTAATAAATGGGCCTCAATAGTCCAGATCAAGCTATTAAGGTTTTACTGCTCGAATTTATAGGCCATTGAAATGTTGTTGGAGAAAAATGCAGACGTGGACTTAACAGACAATCAAGAGCGCACACCAATTCATTTAGCCGCGGAGAACGGACAGACGAGATGTGTGACGGCCCTGGGTGAACACACTCCTGGAAGTGTCAATTATAACGAAGAGACAGGAAAATCCCCTCTTCATTTGGCTGCCATCAATGGATTCAAGTAAAGAATTTATATTCATTCATTATTCCATTCTAAGGGACAGTAGCCTATACTAGACGCCACAGCATTTTTACTACACTGTAACGGAATGAAAACCCGGTTTTTGGCAAGGTACTCGCTAATGGGACGGATACAGTTTTCTTTCCAGAGGCAAGGACTGGTTCATTTTTTTACAAGCTATTGGTTCAAGAAAATGGGTGAAACGAATATCACTATAAAACGGAAAACTCTCGTATCTCGGTGAAGATTTGAAATCACTTCTGTCCATTTAGCTTCCCAAAAAAACATCATCCTCTAGAAGTACATGAAGAATAATCTATTAAACTCAGCTAATTAAATTCCACTTAAATATCGGACTCTCGCATCATTTTCAGGAAAACGAGCAACGTCTTGATCGAGATGGGAGCTGAAACGTCGTCAAGAGATGACGTCAATTGGACACCTTTAGATTATGCAGCACTGCATGGCCATCCTAAGGTTGTTGTTATATTACTGGAAAATGATGCACCGGTGGACGCACAAGATAAGAAAGGTTATAACACATTTTTTCAGTAAAAGTTACTTTGTATCGTTAAAGAGCGATAATGTAATGGTCAAGGCGTCTGCGTTTGAATGCAGGGGTTCCCGGCTCGAATCCCCGCTCCTTTCAATGTCCCGTTCAATTCATAGATAACCAAGCCGACTTGCCGTGTACCTCGTGAAAACAATCAAAAGAATGTCTAAAAGTCCTAGATAGTTTTCCACGTAAATATTGACTCTATCTTGTGAAGGCATATCTTTATTTTAAATTAGCAAATGGAAAGTTAAATGTTTGATTTTTACCGAGATAAGGGCTTTGAAAGGTGAAATACTCTTCTTCGAGAAACTCTTCGTTTTCTTCTTCATTTATTTTTTTCATTTCAATTTTTCGATTTTTAAATTCTAAAAAGGTAGGTTTAACATATAAAAAAAAGTTTAATCTTTAATCTTACTAAAATGCAGGAAATTGCCATTTAAGTTGGTGTAAAATCGAAAAATTGGGTATGTCCAGAGCCCTTAAATGCAGGGGTTCCTGGTTCAAATCCCCGCTCCTTCCAATGATAGCCGAGCTATGACGAGCCTCGCGGACCTCGTGAAAACAATCAAAAAACTTAAAGTCTATCTATAGTTTTCCACGTTAAATATCAACTCTATCTTGCCTTCACGCCCTATCTTTCTTTTAAATTAAAAAATTGCTATGTATGAGGACTTTTGTGTACAAAACGATTCTTAACACAATGCTTCACATGAAAACACAAGTTTGTGTGGGCATCGTTGACAATTGTCAGTCAATATATAAATAACTAGAACTGAAATATTTTATATCGGTCAAGCAAACCCTTGTGCTCCTCATGTCTGTCATTTTTGATATTGATATAAGACCTGTTGATTGTCACTGACGTTTTCTTTGAACAATTCTTCTAGGCTCGACACCGTTGCATCACGCCTCAGCCAATGGAAATACAGACTGCATGAGTATCTTATTAGACAAAGGAGCAGAGATCAGCAAGACTGACGAAGATGGTAAAAATTGTTTAGATTTAGCCGTTGAGAATGGTCAAGTTGATGCTTGCATGGCTCTCATTCAACATAAAAGGTTCGTCGAATATTCGATTTCGAATGTTGATGTTTGATTTACAACCGCTTCTACTTTAATCGGGATTAATTCCCCGAGATTTAAATTTGGAAAAATTTCGAGTGAATTTAGTTTCGCGAATGTATTGTAGAGGACGCCCTTTTTTTAGACCAGAGGGGAGGGGAGTCTATTAAATCTTCATTTTATTTATGATGAGCGCACAATTGAATGTAATAGGAGAACAAAATCAACATAGAAGCTTGGTCTGGACATGAATATAAATTTATTTTTGCCTTAACGATTTTATCAGGTGGAAAGAAGTATTGAACACTCAAGACTCCAATGGAACACATCCCATGGAAAAATTAATCGCAGTCGCACCCACAGTTGCTGAAATCGTTCTCAATAAATGTATACACCAAACCCAAGTAGTAAGAGATGACGGGCGGACTGCAACCAAAGTCACCTATAATTTTGAATTCTTGGACATTGAGCCTGACAAACAAGTCAACAAACTATATTTCGCACCATCAAATATGCTTCGCCATCACCAAGAGAAACTTTTGGCTCACAAGTTGACTGTGAAGCTGATCTCTGATAAATGGTCTCGTTTGGGACATTGGATTTATGTTTTTAGTGTGTTTTCGTACTTATTGTATTTGAGTTTACTAACTGGTTTGGTGATCATTGATAAACAAAGGTGAGCGGTAATTGTTTCCCTTTCTGCCTGTCTGTTTCTCTGCCTGCTTTCTTTACCGCTTGCAATTTTTTTTTTCAGTATGTCATTTCATTTCAGTAAGTTATTGTTATTAAAGATTTTCTATCTAAATGTCTAAATTGAAACCCTGATTTTTAGAGGAATGAGAAAATTAATCGAGTTTCAGTATAGGTTCCCATTAGGCATGGTTCTACCACTTGCCATTTAAATGTTCTAAAAGTTTTGAATAATATTCTAACTTTTCAGATATTCATCAACTACCCCACGAAACATGTCCCAATTCGCCAAAGTTGGACCTTGGTTCCTTCTCCTTATATCTATCTTCCATATATCGAAAGAATTGTTGCAAATCTATTATCTTGGTTATCACTACTTCAAAGAAATGGTTAATTACTTGGAAATCATCCTCTATACAGCCACCCTATTCTTTATCCTACCCTTTATCGTTGAAAGTTTAGACCAAGACAAATATTATGATAATCAAAAACTCTGGGAAAGCATGAAATGGAACGCTGGCTCGATTGCCATTTTACTTGGATGGAGTAATTTGCTTCTTTACCTTAAGCGTTTCCCATTTTTTGGTCTCTATGTTGTCATGTTTATGGAGGTCTTCAAATCCTTAATCAGCGTGTTGCCGTTGTTCACTACCTTTATCATTGGCTTTGCGTTATCATTTTACGTTCTCATGGACGGGGAGACGGCGTTCAAACATGTGGGAAGAGCAATCATGAAGACGGGGGTCATGACAATTGGAGAATTTGAATTTAATGGAATCATGACTGAATATTACGCGAAGAACGGTGTTAGGGATAAAAATGTGCTTCCTTACCCTATCATTACTTACCTTATTTTTACATTGTTTCTGGTACTGATGCCTATATTAACCATGAACTTTCTGGTAAGTAGTAGCTATACTTTCTTGTCGTCACTCTAAACGTTTGTTATAGTACAAATTATATAAGAACATAAGGTTTAGATGGCCAAAATATTAAGAACAACATTTTAAGGTATTGCGGGCACCTGATTTCTTAGGAAATTTCACGAAAAAAAAAATGGTGAAAATGATAACAGGTTAAGAACAGTTTAGGATTAAAATCTTCGATGTTCTTATAAAAAATGTGTAGCTGCTTAAAAATGTGTAGCTGCTTAAAAATCTCATTGCATAGTTTTGCAGTAAAGTATTTTAATCAAAAGTTTGATTTTAGAATTACAATCCCTTTGCACTTAGATTCCATAAAATAGATCAAAGTCTTTTCAAGGTCTTCGAAATTTGTTGTATAAGGTATATTTGATTGTGCCTCACTTGAAATTTGTATCGAAAACTCAACTTTAACCTTCCAGGTCGGTCTTGCTGCTGGTGATATTGAAGCGGTCCGAAAGAACGCTTATCTACGCATCTTGCGCGCCCAAGTACACATCCTTAAAACCATCGAGTTGAGCTATCCAAAATGGCTACTACAAAGGTTTTATAGAGACCATGTGAATGAATACATTGATACCAAATTGACTTTCTGGGAAAGGTAATACTCACTTTTTGTTAAAAGCTTCCACTTGGTATAAAATGTTAAAACAATGTCTTTTTGATATCCATAACGTCATTATAACGTGACGCGATAACGTGACCACGATAAACCAAAATCTTTGATCGGAGTTTTAAGGGTAGCACTGTTCAATAGTGGTGTAAATGCATCGAGAGCGCTTGATCTACTTTTCCTTGAATATATGTGATGGTGTAGGGCCGTTCGACGTTAAAACTGTAGTGGCTTCTTTGCGGGCACTACTTTCAAAAAACTCCAATCAAAAATGGTATAAGGTCCATGGTATATAAAGATCAGTGGTTATAATATGTGCCGTCTAAGATGATGTCGAAAATATTAGCATTCGTTACATTTATAACAAATTTATTTTATTTATGATTTCCTATTGCCACGCCTTTTTGATCACCGAACCTCACTTTCTGATTTTCCTTAGACTTCGTAAATGGTGGAAAAGTTCCGATTATGATTTTGTGATCGAGGAGCAAACGGACGCTGGTGAAAATGAACTGAAAATGATCAACTCCTTGGAATCTAATGGCGTTGAAATCGAAAAACAAAAGAAAAAACTGAAACGACTTTGTGAAATTTTAGATGAACAAAAAGAACGATTCGATTATTTATTTGAAAAATTTGAGCTTGAAGATTAATAATATAATAAATATTTTTTTGCTTATGCAGATTTAGATTTCTGTGTCCGGGAAAGTTTGACCAAAGTTTGTAGTTTTAACGGACACTTGTTAGTACTTGTTATTTTTATATTCAATTAACTTTAATTTTTTTTTGCACTTCATTACTCATAGGAATCTTATAAGAATACTTTATTTTTGTTCAGCAGCATCTAAAAGATGCAATATTAGTTTTTTCATAATACTGATTGACTTTTCTGTAAATTTTTCTATATATTGTATCATAATTTAAATAAAAATTTGTTTCAATAATCTTGTTTAAGGGTCTAAGGGGGCATGGTAGGAAATGTTGTAGTCGGACTGGTTATCGCTCGACCGGCTTCATTCTTTATATGTTTTAAAACTGAAACTCATTACCTAACCAAACTTTTAATATGATTTATGATAACTACAGTTGACTCTCTCTAATTCGATCATCAAGGGTTAAAAGATTTGAATCGAATTAAAGAATACCTCGAATTAAAGAGATTAATTTAGAGCTGAGGTGACCAATATTTTGGTTCGAATTACAGAAAGATATATCTGAGATTCGAATTAGGAAGTGTTAACTGAAGTCATTTCAATATATTTTACCCATTTTCATTTTACCTTTCAGTGTAAACTTAGAAATATTAACACACAAACAAATGAATGCTGAATAAAATATACCCTAAAGAAGAAATGGAATTATCAGATTTGGATCCGTTGCCTAGCAACGAGGAAAAGAATGAGCTTTCAGGGGGTGTGGATGAAGAGGGGTTTCCTCAGCAATTTGATGGGGCTTCCTCTTACACAAGTGGTACAAGTGATGCAGACGTATATTTCATACAAGCAGCCAGTGAAGGAAATCTTCTCCGAGTTCAACGTTTCATCACTGAATTAAAGCGAGGCGATTATAAACGATTTGAAAATGAAAGAGATCAACTCTTTAAAGGGTTTTCGGCGCTCCATATGGCAGCACGTTATGATAAAGTGGATATAGTGAATTTCTTGTTGGATAATGAGGCGCCGATTGAACAAAAAGATGAAGAAGATGAAAATACACCTTTGCTACTCGCTATCAAGTAAGTCTCCCATTAATTTTCCGCGAAATGAGCCATATAGTTATCCGTTTTCTGAAACCTGTAAACAATCAAACAGGTAATAATGAAAAATAAAAACAACTGACTTGTTGGCTTTAAAGCTGGATATACTTCAATCTGGGAGTGATATTTTCAATTTTCATAGACTCTGACTTTTGCCACAGAGAAAAGAGTTTGGCATCTGCTATAAAGGCCTTCGATAAAAATAGTAAAAAATAATGAGTTTAGCTCATATTTTTAGTTTTAGGAAAATAATTTAGCCCCGTCATTGATATTGATGTATTATGAACATTATATGCTGACAAAGCAGAATAAGCAAAATAATTTCTCGTTTGTGCTCACGTGGTGCCAAAAGGGGAGCACGTATGTAGTTCTTTCTTTGTTTAAAAATGCTTTGTTAGCAAATTGTAGGAGATATACGTTAAATGATGTACTTTAATAGACGTTATCTGAGTTTTTTATTTTTCTAAAAAAAGCGATGCATTGTGGGATTGTTTCGAGTGTATTGCAATATAATTTTTTTAGGAATTCCTCGATGGATATCTATTTTAATACACTTGAAACAATCCCACAAATATGCATCACTTTTTTAGAAAAATCAAAAACTCCGATAAGATCTATTTTCTTTAATTATATTTGATTACCTCTCATCTCCAGATACAACTGTGATGAGACGGCCAAACAATTGATCACACGTGGTGCAAGTGTTTGCTCGTGTAACAAGTACGGCACATACGCTCTCCATTTCGCCGCAAGACGTGGTAATAAAGATCTCTGTGAAATGATCTTGAATAATCCGTGTTGCAAACTTGATGAACAAATTGACAAATCAGGGGTAAGTGATTTTATATTATTCTCTTTTACCGAGAAAAGGCACCTACTAACGGATTCGTGCTCCTTATACTACCAGCGGTTTTTTAAAGAGGTCTGCGATTAAGACTAAGGAAAATTGGGGTCAAATGAAAAGCAGAACATTGATTTAAATTATTCCTTCGAATTACGAATTTACAGAATAAGAATAAAATAGTATTAACTTAACTTTGAAAGAAGAATACAGTTTAAGGGAAGTCTGTCGACATCATTCAAATGTTATAACTCTGTGTATAACTGTTCTTCGTGTATACTGTTCTTCGTAACATTCAAGGTATGTATAGGTGCAATTTATCATTTAATTAATCTTCGATCAACTTTTTCCAACAAACTTTGTATTAACTTCAAACTCTAGAGTGCCAGCTTCGCATGTTCTATTCGCTTTTCGTTTACATTTTTTGACTCGATCACTTCTCTCAGCTGTGGTTGTGGTTGTTGTAGATGTTACATAGCCAATCAAACAAATGCAAACGAGCATCATCCATTTTAAACGATTCATTGCTTTCAACTATGACGAATCTCCGTTAAAGTTTTTCTTTCGAACTCTTGAATAGCGCTACTCTTGAATCGAAATGACCTTACTCGTTGGGAATGAAACAAGATATGAATCTTTTGGAACAATCTTCGTATATTATCACTTCTAAATCATCAAAATTGTAACCCCTCCTCTTTGGCACATATACTAAATTTCTTTATAAGTACGGCCCTATTCCGTGATAATAATCTACTTGGTTTGAATCCCATGCTCAATATAATCCCTTTTGAGAAATCGGCTTCTTAAAGCATCAACAGTAAGTTTATGTATCTGTGTATTTTTGACACGGAGACGGCAAGCTTTTAATTTATTTACATCCTGACTGACTGAGGACGACGGTAAATCAACACTTTTACCGTCTTCGATTTTGCGGGTCAGAACTGCTGGTTTTTCCGAATTGCTTCAGTCACGCCACTCCTCAAAAGTGCAACTACATAAAATATCTCTAAAATGAAGAGTTTTTCAATGTGAGCTACATTTGGTATCTGATTTCGGCTACAATCTAAAGCACCAGTTTTTCTTCTTTTTATTTATTTTGATATGTTATTGGGGTTCTGAAGTTTTACAACAACTGATAACCTACTATTACTACGAAACTAGACCTGGTGGGTTGCGAAACTAATTTTTTTTAAGGAGTTCCTTATACACCAGCCCTTATTTTGAGGTTTATTCGGCTCAGGCAATAAAGGGGACTTTATACTCTGAATTGTAGGAACATTAAAAGGTGACTTGAGATATCCATCTATCTAGGTAAAGAATTTATAGGGCCTTAATTTGCGTACGTCTCAAAAAATTTATTTCTTAAGTGAGTTTTTTCACGGGTCCTAAGGAATGTCCCTTGCAAATCTGAGAACGGTTTTTCTCATCCACGGAGGATGAAAGATATGGAAGGATTGGCATGTTTTCTAAGGGTTACGAATGTAAAATATCATAAGTGAAATGCACGCTTTTTTATAAGCACAATTATAATGAAATTTGTCAAAAAAATTGGCAACATAAACCTGAGAACTCTTTCTTTTAGAGCATTTATTACTGTGTATGACCAATTACCTCCAGTACTGCCGAGTAAGGTTAAGAGAATTTAAGCCTCAAAGCCTCAAAGTTCCTTATCAAGTTCCTTATTTACATACACGTTTTTTTTTTTATAAGAACGTCAAAAATTTTCAAAGCCTTCGGATGTTCTTAGTTTTTTGGATTTGAAGCCTAAAAATGTTCTTAAAATGTTCTTATTTTCAGCATTTTTTGAGTATTTTGATGTAATTTCTTAAGAAATTGCATGTTTTTTAGTCTCCAAAGCCTTAGTATGTTCTTAGAATGTTCTTAAATTTTTGGGCCTCGAAGCCTTATGTTCTTATATAGTTTGTTCTTATAAAAAAAAAACGTGTAGCTGCTAAGTTTGGATAACCATCTCTTACTGTTCCTTAAAACTTGTTTTCTTATTCTCAGCCTGAGCAGTTCCTAAACAATTCCTTATTTTTTGGACCATTTTCAGCCTCGAGTTCCTTATAAACGTGTTCCTTATATAAAAAAAAAACGTGTAACCCGGATCTATAATTGGTGTAACTTGAATAAAGCTAAAGTGATGATGTTTTTCTCCGTCTGTCCTAGGACAATAATGTGACAATATTCAAAACTCATCCTTAAAGAGAAATCATATGTACATTTTGTCAATCAATATAAAATGATGGGACACCAGGTTCTCCCTTGTATTACTTTTCTGTTTCTGATCAAAAATAAAATCTAGAAAGTAAAGAATAAACACTCAAGTAAAAAACGAGCAAAAAAGAGGATGCCCGATCAGTTTATATTCTCGAATTGAAATTATTTTTGGGCTAAAAGATAACGATTATACCAAATGTTTGTGGACGGGCTATAAATTTTGAGAAGTTATTGAAATGTTTCTTAAGGATGATATATTCACTCTAGAAGAAAATCTTGTCACTTTCCCCCATGAAAAATTATAGATATAAATTGTTATGGTATCGAATCAATATAACATTGGGAAAACAGCTGTTGATTTTCCGCAAGTTAGACTATATAAAGATCCTGAGATAAAGTTCATTTAATAAAATCTGTATATGAAAAAAAAAAACACAAAGACACATCACAGAATAATCAGATAAACTTCATCAAAATGGGTCAAAAATATGGTATCATTGTTTCAATTTGCTTACTCGTTAGTTTTTGTGTATCAGAAAGACTTGTTCCAAATGAAAGCGATTTAGAGCGAATTCAAAAGCGCATCAATCTATTTAAAGAACTCGCTACAAAATTTTGCGAGAGATACCTTTCTTACTATGAAAGTTTTTTTAAATGTTGGCAAAATATTGTGCAGGGATCGGTCCGTTACAGAGCTAAAAACAGAAAGTTCCCTGGTACATATAGATGCATTGAAGGCAAGGTTTCACGGTTCGTCAACGTGTGTTGGCTTGGTACGTGTTTGACCATTGAATTAAAGTTCAAAGCATGTTTTCACTATGAATGATATAACCGGAAAAGTGTAACATTATTGTTAAGTAATAGTTCTGCAAGTACAGTTGACGCTCTTCAACTCGACGCTCTACCACTCGATACATTTGATATTATTCAGTGATATGGAAAGTCACAGTCAATAAGAAACTTTCATAAATGACGCTCAGCTAGTCGATACGCTCCATTATTCGACGAAAATCCAATCAAAAATCGAATCAGACAGCGTCAACACTGTATTTATTAGGAAATTGTATTTGGTAACATGTTTAAGCTTAGGTAAATCTATATATTAATACGCTAAAACGTGTGTGTTTACAACGTTTTGTAAAAAGTTTTTGAAAATCTAACAAAGCTCTACAAAGCCTCCTCTTCATATTTTCTATACAGGTGCCTGAGAGCTGGATGGGCTAAAATCTTCCTTCTTCCCAAATATAATTTTTTATTCTGAAGAATTCTTATTCAGATGCTCTTTAAAACTTTCTGTTTACAATAGCGGCTTCCTAGCACTTTCAAAACTTTTCAAAGTCACCCTCAATATCCAGCCACGATGGCTAGCCACGATGGCTAATAAGATCTAAAATATAATTCTTCTACGCAATTTACTTAATTGTGGTTAAGAATTGCAATGCAACTTTATCTTTTTTCTCCTTTCTTTTATTATAAAATCAAAATCTTATCATCAATCGACAGCTTTCTTTTTTCCGCTAGAGTTTTTTAGATGTATAGTGATTCGCTGGATTAGGACACGCAGCGTGCGTGTTAGTTTATTTTTTATATAATATTGTGACCTGCCCAATGAACCTAAATCTCCATTAAACACGTTTCTTAAAAATAAAATACAAAATTCTTCTTTCACATTGACATCTTACTTCTCTCACTTGGTGCATTCGCCGCCTGTTACAAATTCATTGATCAAAGCATTGGCGTTATGCAGGATGGGGCAAAGATTACATCACAGTAATATATTGCTGTTCTCCCTTGAGAACGGACCGAGGCCGAAACATGTCGGGTAAAATCAAAATATAATAGCCGCATTCTTTTTCACCGTTCAACATATTAATATTGCTTTATATAATGATACAACAATCGTAATGGGATAATATCTGTTTGTATAATTTGTTCCTTCCAGTATTTTTTGCTTATTTTTTGCTTATGTCTAAATTAGTCTAAGGAGCATGCTAATGTGATGCGTGATGTTGGCTATTTTTCACGACTGTTAACGTGATGAGCCAATTCATTTTAGTGATCGTTTAAGGCAAAAAATGGCGTGTTGGTTTCATGAGGGGTGCTGCTGGTGGGTGATCTTTATTGTAAACAGGCTTGTTTGCCAACAAGAATAATAAAAAATGACTCTCGAAAATGACTTTTCAGTTTTGAGGGCAATGTTTTCACAAAATTTACCGGTGTGCATACAATTTAGCCATGAGAAAGATAACCCTCTGAAAATGCTTCATTAAATCTTTTCTTACATTCTTCACATTATAATTTTAAAAGTTTATTTACAGTACATTCCCAATAACCATTTTGATACATTTGAAACTATCAATTGCAAATATCATAAGATTCTTTACAATGTTAAAATAAAATTTGAAAGAAGATAAAAATATTTTTTAGTTAGTCCCTGCATTTCCTTCCACATTTTCATACTTTATCTTTTTGGCTTCCTCCGTGATACTATTGGTCAAAAATTATTCGGCTAAAAGTGATGAATAATTGGATGGACGAAATTTTGACCAATGGTATCTCAGTAATTTAGTTTTACTTTTCATAACATGCTTGAAGCTTTAATTCAACAGACATGCAATCACCATTCCAGCACACATTGACGAAGTGTGATATATCATGCAACGTACGTTCATTCATTGACACCATCACAACCTTGATTGGCAAGATGTTTGCACCATTCGATACGACATCTCATCCGCATCAGTTCCAACTTCTTCATTGATTTATCTGGATCAACTGTCTTTGAATCACACGTACTTATTAAAAGTATAGCGAATATGAAAACTGTTATGGTTAGCAACTTCTGCTGCATTTTAATCTAATAATTCTGCAGACGTGTCTTTGCGCTGTCGAATACGTTTCTCAAATAAAGTTTGAATGATTTACTTACTGAGTAAGCCTCATTCTTATTTTCAATAAAGTTTGAATGATTTACTTACTGAGTAAGCCTCATTCTTATTTTCAATAAAGTTTGAATGATTTACTTACTGAGTAAGCCTCATTCTTATTTTCAAGAAACTTTACACCTGGATTTCGACAAAAGATGACAATATTAAAATTGGCCTAAAATCCCGAAATTATTTATTTTACTTATATTCACACATCATCTGCCACCATCTTCAAGGTTTTCTCTAAAGGCTGGACAAAAGACAGATCTTCTTTCTTCTTAGACGACTTGAAACAATCAATATTTTGACCCGTAAAATCCCGCACTTTTGACCCGAAAAATAACTGATTTAATTGTCGTCCTCAGACAGTTAAAGTTTAGACAAGTCAAAAACTAATCGTCTCTACTGTAGGAAAAACTTGCCATTGTTTCATGAAAGAAGGTGTATAAATTTTCCTGTTGCCTTGAAAAATATTTACAATTTTATACGGTCGTGAGTGTACCAGTTACATTGTCCACATACAAATCATAGAAAACTTGGATTGAATTGTCTCATGATCAATATTTCATTCATTGGGTAACAGTAAACACGACATTTACACGGTGATTCAGGAAACAAATGTTTGCAGTCCTGGTAAATTTCCTCCTTGTACACTTTGCGCCGTGTAGAACTTTTGCTTCGAGTGATAGTGATAGTGATTTTTTACACTTTTTTCTATTGTCTTTAGGTGTGAAAAAAGACTGGGGCGGTTTTAGGGAGGTAAAACGGACAAAAAAATGCCCGTGCGGTAATTGGCGGCTATGGTGGAAAAGGTATATTCCTCTCTGGTCAAGTTCTTCCTCGTCAGAATAATTGAAATAGTGCAGTCCCTAAATTTTCTCACCTTTCTTGCATATTGTCACTTGTAAATCCTATCTATTTGATTTCTCGAGATTGTCATAGGAAAGATTATTGGTCAAAATATTTTTACAGAAATTTCGCACAAATTTTGAAAGAATTTTCTCACATCGCCCCTCCCTCATTTTGCTTTCTAGCATTTTTCTATTATTATATTACTATTATCATTTTTATTACATTACATATCATAATAGGCCTATGAAAATCCCCCATGGCATAGAATATGGAGGAGATCAGTGGTAGTAGACGGAAAATTCATGAACGCGTGAGTTTCGATAGAGTTTCTCATTACAACAGGACTCTAACACCAAATTATTTTAGTAAAATTTTTAAAAACCTTAGCTCAACTCACTCTTTTGTTTTTAAAGGGACATAATAGTACTTGCGGAATTTGTAAACTTACTGTATGCTATTGCAGCAGATACAAAATTAAACCAAATATGGCTAATTTTGATTGTTCAATTGTTTTACAAGTTTTTTTTGGTTACGTGATTTTAATTGTTCTCTTTAATGACACGTGGTTTGCGCAATGTTTGCATTTTAATACTGTAATGTCCCTTTAAGGTTTACGGTCAACATTTTGCCATTTATTCTTTTTAAAGGTTTTTCTTTCGAAAAGTTTGAAAAACGTTACAGTATACTAAAAACTAATGGCTGATACATAGAGTGCATTTTATTTGGATATTCGTAGTATGCTTTAATAATATCCACACGATCCACATTTACATTGAGGTTAACACTACAAAATACTAAAATTAATAATGAATTTGTTTACTGGTTTTCAGTCCTTTCATGTCAATTAATTCACAACACATTCTTTGAAAGTGAATTCTATCTTGACGCAAATACCTCTAAAACAAACATTCGCAGATCGTGTCACGTCTTGCAATACGCAACCAGTTGTCCGTAGTTTCTTGATAGGAGAGAGACAATTCTCGATAACAGATTTCCAGCAATCTGCATACTCCTTGATATCCTTCAGGGAATCCAGTTTGCACATAAATATAGCAACTGATTTACACATAGCAATCTTGATTATCCGTTCTGTCGCCTTTTTTTCTTTAACAGCAGGTGGGGTAGATAGCGAACTGACCGGCATCACCAGACTTAGTATTAGAAATGCGGCACCAAAAAGGCGAACCATGGTAGCAGTTTATGTTGCACAGCTAGTTTGAATCATCTAGCTGTGCTAGAGTTGTGTTTTTTTATTCTCTAATAGCACGTTTGTATTCTGTTGAGTAGTTTTTCTCTTCTCAATTAACAATCAGAGGCACCGTTTTTGAAAAAACCTTTTGCGATTTGAAAATAATGTTAATAATTATGTTTTGCTTGAAAGCTTAGCTTTTCCAAATTACTTGAAAAATTAGAGAACTAACTAAGAGAGAAAAAAAATTGCAGCACTGTTGTAACTAACCTGATAACAGCTGGTCATAATTATCTCACGGGCACGGTAAACCTCTGAAGGCACACTTAAAAATTAACCATCTGAGGAAAATAGTCCTCCCGTGAAAAATTCTACAACAAGAATCTTGTTGTACGCCGGAAAGTCAAAATGAATTTTCCTGATACGGCGCCCTATTCATAAAATCAATCACGCCACTTTGTTGTCATTCCTAGTCCTTTTAGATGAACGCGATTCTTACGATTTTGAGATAGTATATTGGTCAATTGTTTTGTTTTCACCCATCCTTTTAGAGCTTCAGCGTGGTGTGCAGAAAGCAATCATAATCTGATCTCAGGTTAGTCGTAACTGATTCCGGTGGTCTTCTTTAGTTTGTAGCTTCTAGTCAAATTAGTCTCCTTAAGCATAGATTTCCAAATTAAAAACTTTATGAGGTTATTGAATTTTTGTGATTTACTCTTGTAAATCATATATACAAATCAAATATAGCGTCCTATAACGTTCGCCCCCGGAGAGGCCAAATGAGGCCTCTACAGCCCTCTGGATACCCCTCTGAACTCCCTGCGAGGGTCTCCCTCAAAGCCAGCAACCCCCAACAGTCCTTGGAAGCCTTTAAAAAGCTTGGGGTACACGAAAATTCGTCCAAAATCGAAAAAATGCCCTCCTCGTTTCAACTTATTCCCCCAATTTGTGAGTTTGAGAAAAACGACTGTCCTACAGTCTACATCTGTTTTCAGTCTTCAATAAAAGATTCTAGAGGTTTTGCCGTACTTTACTTAAAAAAATGTTAATTTTATGTACCATAGTACAAGAATATTTCTAATATGGTAGAGCACATTTGAGACTGGAACTAAAATTTAGGGATTCTTTTAAAAAAGCGAGTTGGTCTAGCTCTTTGTGTGATTACGTGAACAAGGGTTTCTAAAATTAGATTTTCATGATCTTGACGAGAACGGCGTGAAGAAAAAGTCAAAGTATTCTTTTTGTGTCAAAACTTCTCATACGAAAATACTCTATAACTCGAATTTCGCATTATCTCGAAAAGAATTTCTGGTCCCTTCACTTAACAATACCTTATAAACCAATCTCCATAACTCGAATAAATAATAATTATTAATTCGAAAAAAATTTGTGTTCCCCGTGCGTATTCGAGTTATGTTAGTATTTCAATGGAATCATTGCATTACAGATCAAAACTTTTCTACCCATAGAGTTATTGACTCAGTAGAATTTTTATCTAGAACTAAACTGTTCAAAGGGATTGATAAATGTTACAATGACAAGTTATTTCATTTGGTTAAATTATATCTTTCATAAAGTTAAGATAAACTATTATAAGGAATTCTAATCAGCAATCATACGTTTGAATTCTGATAAATTTAGTGAGTTACATATTCTAAATCTTTCTTCTTAATCCCATGCTCCTGGTTCCCCGTAAATAAATGAAAGTTCAATATTTCATCAGTTCAAATAAGTTGTGTTGTTTCATTTCCAGTCCAGTTCAGTCTAGCATTTCTGGGTCAACATCTGGAATGCATTCTTCCATTGTGAAGCTGACATTTTCGCAAGCTTTGTCCAAACACACGTTTGCTTGTCTGGTCACCTGTTGACTGACACAGTCCATTACTTTAGCTGATAGACATTCTTCCATTGATGACTTCCAACACATTTTGTAGATGTTGTCATCCTTCAGTAGATTTATATTCATGTGGCAAGCTTTGGTGGCTTGAGTTTCGCAAGCCTCGATTCTCATTCGGTCTTCTTCAGTCATTTGTGGCTCTTCGTCGATTTGTGGCTCTTCATCGATTTGAAATTCAGCTTGAGCATAAATTGCCACACAGAAAGCGAGCATGAAGACATTGAGAAGGCCAGCCATGGTTACAGTCTTTGTTACAAAGCTGAATGGTAAAAATTCAGTTGGATTCTCAGTCTTTTTATACTTTTTTCTTTAAGTATGGATAATTAAGGAGATTGTCTGCACCTTCGAATTTTCTCAAATGGTTATTTACATTGGCACGCCTTACATAATGCTTACTCTCACCACGCCTCTTTCTAGCCAGCACCTTATTCTCCTGCCAATTTGTTACCTGTAAACCGATTATAAAAATCACGAATTTTGTGTTGTTTGATAAAAAATAAATAAGATGAAACAATTAGTTTTAGATCAGGCACTGGTTAGTACTGCTGAGAAAACCCTGCTTGTTCATTTAGGCTCAGCTCATTTTACACCTTTAGCCTGGTATATTTACACCTTTAGCCTGGTATATTTACACCTTCTAATTGTTTCTTTCCACCTAAGAAGACCTTCTTAATTTGGAACCATTAGTTTTCCTATGGAATTGATTTTCATGTTCCCATGAGATATTTACATCCAAGTCTATTAGGAAGTAAGTTTATAGCTATAAGAAGGTTTCTCTCGTTATCTCGAACTATTTTTTCAGTGTTAAATATTAAGCGTCGTTGCCAACAGAGGGGCAGTGTCATTGAGTTTAAAGCCCGAAGGGCTAGAGTAGAATCTCTAACCTTTCCCAGGCAAGAAAAAGTGAAGTCACTTATTTTCCATTCAGAATGCGCCGTAATCATGTCGACGGATTGTATCTAGCGGTTCCTTTATTTTTGAAGACTGCATTTTTTGAAATCCGAAAAATGAAAAAGTTCTCAACTTATAAGCTAGATGAAGCTGAAAATTTTATCAATATCAAAGTGTGAATATAGTGAATTTCAAAAAAAATTATTAAAACCATTAAAATCAGTTTCTCATTTTCGCGCACTCGATATATTTGTTTCGAAAAAGTTTCAGCCCAACCTTCTACTAATAGTGCATTGAAAGCATATTCAGCCACGGAGGGCAAAACGTTTAAAAATTAACAGGCACTATTGAATATTGTACAGCCTCTATTTTGATCTCATATTCCGATGGCGAATTTAGCGGCCGCCCACGCTAAAGCTCTCAAGAGGAGCGGACCAATTTCCCGTCGGCTTTTGATGTGTCGCATCCCCATTCAGGTTCAACTAACCTTACGCGTAAACCTGAAAATTATTTGTGTTAGACCCGCCATTCCCTGAAAACAGGGGCTTGTGTCCAAGCCTCCCACTGTAAAACTCTTGACGCGGTCTAGCGAAATTCTGTAATCTAAACCTTGCAGATCTTGAAAATTTTCCCGAGCTTCATAGCTTCGGCTTTTCGGATGATAATTTCTGCATCAGAGTGCAAGATTACTGCGTTGGAAAATTATCCTCCAATTTTTGTCTCCCATGACACTGAATTTTCTAACTTGAAAACAAAAGAATTGAAATCCCCAGCCATAAAAAATGTGGGAATATCAATCCCTATGAGTTTCATTCCATTATTTTTATTCCCACGGATTGAAAAACTCCTATCGGGTCTGTGAGAAGGGGGTGTCATTGAAAAGAAATATTTCCTTAGAAAATGACAGCTTCAGTCAATGTTTACGTTGACCTAGAGTTAGCTAATTTTGGCCTTCTGCCTATCGGAGTGACCTAGATCATGCTTATTCTATAGAATATCCATCAAAATTAGATTGAAATATCTTCCCTTATAATTAGCATTAATCCTTGACTGAATTTAATCTAATTTTTAATTCTTCTTTACCAATCAAACTCTATGCCATGTTAGCGTAGCATATCTAGAATTGCTTAGGTTTCGAAAGCATCGAAATTCAAATCCTGACTAACCATTGTGGCAAAATTCCATTCCACCCTAATATCAATATTGTGGGTGGAAGGCTGCTACCGGATCCACAAAATCCTCACATGAACATTGATAATTGTGGTGAAGGGATTTTCCAAGAGATGATCACATTTTTGGTCACCGATTATAGGTGTGGAAGGGAAAAATGCTTTGAAATCACTTTTAAAATCTTTGTATTTTCCAGGGTTCAGCTTTGCATTCAGCCATGCTTAGTGGGAATGTGGAAGTCGTTGCATTGTTGATCACCAGGGGAGCTGACATTTGCCATGGTAACAACGAAGGAGAGCAACCCATTCATTTGGCAGCTGCTGAAGATCATTCTGATATCATTGTCATGTTAGCCAAAGGAGGTAAATAGTTCTTCGCTAAATTTTTTACTAATTCCAAAATTGAAGAAAATTTTCAATAAGTTAAAGCCAAAGGCCGCTAATTTCCTACATAAGTTGTGCGGTCCGCGTGATTTTCATACAAGCACTGGATTAGAAGTAACACTTACCGCCAGAATTTGAAAAATGTAAAAGTGGAAACATTATTACGATCAATTCGTTATCCGAAATGCGGCGCAAATTTCAAAGGCTTCACTTTTTATTTGATTCGCCTCTAGCCTTGGGCTTGAAACTCAATGGAAATTTTGTATATTTCAGTCTTCAAAAGGAGTAGAACCTCTGAAGGTCGAATTCACTTTGAACTCAATAAGACTCAGCTCTTCGTAACTCTTATAATCTCAAAAAAAAAAAAACTTTCCCCACGATTGATTAGTGATGGAAATTCCACTTTATGTAAGGATTTAGTAGTATATTCTATACTCTCAAGTTATTTATTAAATTAACCTCCAATAGCCGTGAACCTCCGGTGCATTATCCTGAAAAAACAACACTCCTTTTCTTTTTGCCAGTGTTGAGTAAAGAGCCAAACACGAATCTACACCGAGAATTACAAATCCAATTTGTTAATTATGGGACTGGTGAAAAAGACACTGCTCTCCATATTGCAGCACAAGGTGGTTACATCGAGACTGTTAAAACATTAATCTCTATTGGTGCTAAGGTAAAATGTGGTTATATATTTGGGTTCATTAGGGTGCAAAGCTCGTACAAGCCAATCAAGCTCGACGCGCTCTAATGTTTTGCGCTTCAATGACAAAAAACAGTAAGAATCAGGCGATAGTCGAGCTTGCTTGCGTAGGCCTGTAGTACCGCTCGGAAAGGAAAAAAAGTCACGCGCCCTATGTTTTGATTTACCCTAATCTCCCCCGCAGGGAAAAAATAAATTTAGAGAATTTGGTTTATTGAGAATTACAATGCCATGTTGCATTGTGGGGTAATTTCCGGTAATTCATTTAAGATCTATTCAGATGTGGATCCACTCAGAATCTGTAGAGCTAGTTGTTTTATTATCTTGCGATTATGAATGTTAGGTGAACGTGAGGACGGATACAGATCAGACACCATTGCACTTGGCAGCCATTGGTGGACAGTTGGAGGTCGTTCGTTACCTTCTGATGAATAATGCGAAAGTTGGTTTAAGAGATAATGACCAGATGACACCACTTCATAAGTAAGCAATCTATGAAGAGTTTTAATGATTTACTCTCACTAATATTTTGATTGGTAGTAGCATTAAGGTCATTGTAACTCTCTTCATAGGGAAAGGGTCCAAGTCACAATTTTTGAAATTTTGAGTGGGGTACATAAAGTGGACTGTCACCAATTCGAACTTCTTTGTTACGAATATTTCTATAATTCGAAAAAATTCTCAGAACCCGTCATGAAGAAACACTCCTAAAGTTCTTTTTAGTTCCAACCAACCTCGCTCCCTGTGTATCATCGCGCAGAATGTGGTTTCCTAATTTTGACGTTCTAATATCTGACGTATTATCAGCTTTTCGATGCTTACTGATACAAATATTTTCTGCTCAAAGTTCAAATTAACGAGAGCTAACTGTTGGTCTGTTCCTCTCATACCTAAAAACTCTGCAGATTGCACATTTATTTGGTTTTAAAACTCCATTCCCCTAATGTAAGAAAATACGCTTTCCTGTATTACAGTTGACGCTCTCTAATTCGATCTTCAAGGGGAATTCGATTTTCATCGAATAAGGGAGCTTATCGAATAAGGGAGCGTCGTTTATGAGAGTTTCTAGTTGACGGGGTTTTTAAATTTTATCGAATAAGGGAGCCTATCGAATAGTAGAACGTCGAATTAGAGAGCGTCAACTGTACTTGCTTTGATTCTTTGGTTCTTCTCGTATTAATTCATTCTTCACCTTTAATAGGGCTGCTCAGTTCGGTCGTTTAGAGACGTTGAAATTCCTTTTGGAGCGCGGAGCGCGTGATGATGTTCGTGACCGTGATGGGTTCACACCTCTTATGTGTGCCGTGTGGAAAGGTAACCCTTTAAGACTATTAAATCTTTGGTAAAAGTTAGCTTTATTATTATATTCAAGCAACCGTTAACGTACGTTTTATATGATAAACCATTTTGACGAAGAACCACCGCCTCCACAAGATCTTTAATCGTAACAACCTGAAAGTTAGCTATAGCTGCCTTCCAAATGTTTCGAGAATTATATCAGCACACAATAAGAAAGTTTTAAATCGTCAAGTAGATACAAATAATGAAAACGCAAAATTGTGCAACTGCAGAAAGAGGAATGAGTGTCCATTGAACGGAAATTATTTAGAAAAAGAAGTTATCTACAAGTGTAACGTCAAAAAAGTCGATACCGAGGAAGGCAAACACTACATTGGTTTAACTGCCAATTCTTTCAAACAACGTTGGTTTATAACGTCTTCTTTTCTGACGTTTCTAATTTTGATGTTCACTCTTGTTTCCGAACCGTTTCGTTTCGTTTCGGAACGGAACGGAACCGTAACGTCTGGACATGGTCTAAGGAATATATATTTTTTATTCATTTGAAATACTCTATTATGATCATTCCGTTGCAAGCAGTTACCATGTTTACATACCACATACCAAGGAATTTTTGATTTCTTATCTTTTTCGTTGCTACTTTCTTCAGGGCACAACCACGTTGTGGAATATCTGCTGGAACGAAACCCAGCACGTATCGATCGACTACTTGGTATAAACGATATCAACTCAAGATGTGTTTTACATCTGGCCATCGAGGAGGATTGTTTGAGCACGCTGGAAATGCTTTTGAAAGGAAAAGGAAAGAAGTTGATCAATGATACTGATAAAGATTACAAAAGTTGTGTACATTATGCTGCAGAGAAACCAGTCGATGACGTAAGTTGGCGTCACGTGGTTCATGACGTCATTAGTTTTTATCTTGACCTTTTAGGTATCATAACATAAAATTCGAGAATGTCTGATTGAGGCCTTTACTCCTGTACTGTAACTTAATTCTTAAAACAAAACTTATTTAGTTTAGTTACGGCTGGCTATAGTTCATTTAGCCGAAGACACCTTTCCAGGGCATGTTAAATTATAAACTTATTTGTACTATACTTCTTGAAAAAACCACCTTTTTCGGTGTATTACTTCATTGTCTCATTTATGAATACGAATGGAGAAAATCTAAGAACTTTACCGTGAATTTTAAGTTAAAGCGTCAATCTTTTAATAATTCATGGTGAAATGTTGTAAAGCTGAAAAACTTTCGCTTGTTTTGTTTTTTTTTCCCTGTGAAAAATACTTCAGTTATGATCCAAACCTCTCACTTCAGATGTTGACGATGCTTATAAATAACGGGGCATCAATTGATGTGTCTGACATCGATGAGAAAACTCCTCTACACACAGCCAGTGAACTTGGTAATCTATCGTGTGTTAAAGTCCTTGCCAAAGAAGCACCAGGAATCATCAATGCAACCGATGCTAAGGGGATGTCTGCTCTCCATCTGGCTGCAATGAGAGGTCACATGTAAGTTATTCTACTTAGTTCTGTTTCAATGGAAAGTTTGTAAAGATTCATTGGTTATATTGATGAAAAAAGTTTTCATAACCTATCCATGTTTATTTTGTCTAGAATTTTTGAATTTATTAAGCATGTTTTCTTTTGAAATTTACCAGAGCAGACTTTAGCTGTATTTGCAATTTTTTGGTATTGGGCAAAGTAAGCGAAGATACATTAATGATTCTTCTCGTTGTTTTACTGACTAAAGATAAAACTTTGTTCTTTTATTGTTTCAACTATTATAGAAAAGTATCAGAAACTTTGATCGAACTCGGGGCGGAGATTTCATCACGTGATGAGTGGAATTGGACGCCCTTGGATTACGCCGCCCGCCATGGTTATTCAAAGACACTGGAAGTCTTAATCGAGAATGAAGCTAAGGTGGACGCCATGGGAACCAATGATGCCACGCCTCTTCACCACGCCTCACAATATGGTCACGTGGATTGCATCAAGGTTCTTTTGGATAACGGCGCTTCTTTGAAGGCGGCCAATAATGAAGGAAAAACGTGTTTAGATCTGGCTGTGGAGAATTATCAGAAGGAAGCATGTTTAGCACTTGTCAACCATGAACGGTAATCCAATAATTCATTTTAATTAACTTCGGAAATAACAAAAAAAAAAAACTCAGCCATTTCACAAAATGGTTCTGCAAAATTAAGTAATGAAAAATATCAAACGTAAAAACAACAACTTACAGAGTCAACAACCTTTTTCCGCATTTCACATTCCTCGCCTGTGAAAGCTCATATGAAACATTGAACAATTTGAATCTTACTGCTTGAGAAATCAAAACTCCAGAAGGAATTTTCAATCACCCGTTTACTTAGGAACTCTCCGAGAGTCGTTAAAAAGCGGATTTATATCCGACCAAAAAAGAAATGGATGACCAAAATAGTAAAAATATTTTATTTTGGGTGGTAGACAATTGCTTCTTAAAATAGTGTCATTTGATTTATTTTACTGACTTAAAGTCATTTATACGTACAATAAGGGCAATAAATTAGAGTAAATTGAAAAGAAATCGATGACCAAAATAGTAAAAATATTTTATTTTGGGTGGTAGACAATTGCTTCTTAAAATTACGTTTCTTTATCATCATAGATGGGAACAAATGATGCGCCACGTATACCCTTCACAACCTCCACCTATGGAGAAATTGATTCGTTTGGCTCCTGACATTGCTGAAGTGGTTCTCAATAAATGTGTGCGTAAAGAAGACATGAAGACAAAGGGAAGAACTGAATATAACACCATTTACGATTTCGGTTATCTAGATAAACTACCAGACGAGAAGAACTTGGAGGCTCCGTATTTCGGACCATCCGTTATGATCAAATACCGAAGAAGTAATTTGCTTCAACATCCTTTGACTGTCAGATTGATCAATTACAAATGGGCGCGAATGGGGCGTTGGTTATATATTGGAAGTTTGACCTCATATATTTTGTTCGTCGCGCTATTGACGTCGCTCCTTGTTGTTGAAAAAGACCAGTAAGATTTTCCTTTTAAGACAAGTTTTTGAATCATTACTCGACTTTGATAGAATTTGAAACTAAGATGCAAAGTCGAGTGCAGGGTTATATTTTCTTCTTTGTCCGAGTCCTGATTCTAAGAAATTCGGACCAAATTTTGCTCTCTAAGAGTATGCTTCATTCGCTTGAATCTCTTTTTGTGGTAGAGACTTTTGTGACACACTGTAACTTAAAAACTACAACTTAAAAATAATTCCGTTTTCTGCACAGTGACCAGGATTTGAAGGAGAAAAACCAGACGACCACAAATTTCTGCGACAACAGACCTAAAGATAAAATATTCGTCGGTATTGTACCCTGGCTAACCCTCGGTGTCGCTTGTTTTCAAATCATCAAAGAATGTATACAATGCCTGTATCTTGGAAAAAAATATCTCAAAGACGTGGTTAACTGGTTTGAATTTATCTTGTATGGATCGACATTCTCGTTCATGTTACCGTTCATTATGTGTCAAGTAGGGGGTCACGAAAATTATAAATTCCTCTACGATTTGAAGTGGATAGCAGGCGCAATTTCAATCCTGTGTGCTTGGTTCAATTTCTTATTATATCTGAAAAGAGCACCTTTCTTTGGAATATATGTTTTGATGTTTATCGAAGTTCTGAACACTCTTCTTGTGGTATTAGCAGTGTTCAGTATCTTGATTCTTGCTTTTGCATTATCATTTTATTGCCTATTTAAACTACCGTATGGGTTAGCTAATGATGATGATGGCAACACAGCGTTTAACCATCTCGGTACAGGAATTGTGAGGACAATCGTCATGATGATTGGAGAGCTGGATTATAGAGATACTTTCACGGAGAAGTTTAACGACAACACGAAGAAATATTTACCGTATAAAGGAGTATCGTATTTGGTTTTTGTTTTCTTCTTAATCATCATGGTCATCGTTGTCATGAATTTACTGGTAAGTGAGTCCTTGGATCCAGTCTCTTTTTCCATAATACCCTTTCTCTGTGCATGGGTATAGCGACAAGAATATTGTTGAAACTACCTACTGGGTTTTGGATTTGAAGAAATCTAATAAGATAATTCTACAGAGCTTATGAAAGTTTACAAGAATCGTCCTAACTTTCACTCTGGTGCGGAAATCTGTGGATCCTTTGCTACTGTGAAACTTACGTTCTGGTATATGTGTGTTTCATTGGATTTTCAATGAGTTTAAAAACAGGATATTCAGCTTAGGGTTCGTAAACGTAGTAATCGAAATAAATTTCCAACGGAATAACTAGTTGAATGGATACTTATGGGCTACACTAGACGATGCTATCATCCGTAAAATATATTATTATGATATAACATAGTTTGTATATTATGAAACATAATATGTTGCGCGGCGGATAGAGTCTGTGTTTAGAACAGCTGAAAAAAACTCCTTGTTCCTCTTAGATGAAACTCGTCTTAAACTATTGCATAGTCTAGGGCTACACAGGCTTTTCTGTAAAACTCTTTACTATCAACATTTTGAACTAAAAACTTTGATATTTAATCTCTCATATCTGTGATTTTTAGGTTGGTTTGGCCATTGGAGATATCGAAGCTGTCCGAAACAATGCTTACATTCGAATGTTACGTGGTCAAGTTCGCATTCTTGAGATCCTTGAACGCACTTACCCGAAATTCATTTTACGTAGAATTCATACCAAAAATTCTGAAGTCGACAAACCGAAACGTTACATGAACAATTGGGAAAGGTAAGGATAGATTGTCTCCCGGGGGGGGGGGGTACTTAGGCAAGTGTGACCCCAAAAAGTCCAGGGGGGTCTGGTTTTTCCAAGGGAAAAAGTCCAGGGTGTCACCTTGCCCGAAAAAGACTCTTCAACATAGACGGTACAATTTTTTTCTGGGATAGCCCATCTTTTCTGATTTAACACCCTTGGCCTGATGAGGTCCTATACAAGGATTTCGGGACGTTGCAATCATTTGATATTTTATCTGAATTTTGACAGAGAGACCCCTTGATTTTTAATACCCTTGAAGATTGATCATTTTGACTTACCATTATCGCATTATAATAATGGTTGTAGATTTTAGTTTGAAGTTCTTAATGAATATTTGAATATTTTTTTGTTTCTCAGATTCATGGATTGGATTTCGACGTTGGATTTCGACGCTCTTCAAGAAGATCAACAAGATATGACGTCACGTGAAATTCGAATGCGAGAACAAATAACCAATCAGGAGAAAGAATTAGAAAAAACAAAAAGTAAAATGAGAGTGCTGACGTCAGCAATTGAAGAGCAAGCAGAAATGATGAGGGTGATGGTTGCTACTATTGATAAAATACCGAAGCATGAACTTAAAAAGTATATCTAAGAGTGAAACATTTGGTATTTTCCATAGATATTTTTCATTTTTTAAAGTCCCTAGACTTTATCGTTTTCTTAATCAACTTGCACATGCATTTAAACTTTTTGATAAGAGAGATGCCTTTCCCTTCTTCATTGTAAGGATGCCACATGCCGACAGTAACATCCCATCGTGCATTTTTTATGGATCCGTCTTTTCAGAAATTTTACGGATAGCACGTAGCACACTCATGTTTGAAGATCTGACTCCTAGAGTCACTGAGCTTTTCATTCGAATGCGAAACCAGGGTGCTTCAAACGCTTTCTTGAAGAAGCAAGTTGTCAAATGTTTTTCCAGGTTTCCTGACTGTTTTATGAAGTATGGGAAAACCGTCGAAGAATTTTTACATATTTTCAAATTGTGAAATTGAAATTGTTTCTTGTGTATTGTATGTGTGTTTGTTTGTTTGTTTTTTTTTGTTTCTTTTTTTGTTTGTTTTTTTTTTTTTTTTTTTTTTTTTCTCTGTCTAAAGAATTAGCATTAGCATCGGAGGTATTCATTTCCTACTTTTCTTTGCCCTGTGCAGTCCTCCCGTCGCGGCACGCCGAACCGGGTTCTCGGCCAACTTACGATTCTATTCTTTTCAGTTTTTGTGTGATTTTTTCTATTTTTATGTAAGATTGTGTTTGTTACAAATGTTTGTTTCACCTGTAGTGTACGTGGGATAGTTGGTACAGTGTGTCTTTCTGCCCTTTTGTACTGTATTTTGTTGTAGTGTCTGTTTGTTGTCTGTTATTTATTTGGAAGCTGCTGGTCAGTTCCTTTTTACTATGTTTCCGAAGGCGACTGAGTGTGGGGCCCTTAAAAACACGTGGAAAGTCACTATGCCAGTCACAAGTCTGGGACTTCGGGTTTTGTTTTGTTTATGTATCTTTTTTTTTTTTTTTTTTTTAATTTATTTGATGTGTTTGCTTTTGTATTTGTCCCCATTTTGTATGATTTGATGAACTTACGGAAGTGTGTTTATCAAAAAAGTTTTTTGCAATTCATTGTTTCTCCACTATTACTTTTCTTCTATCTTTATTTGGATTAGGTTTTTCTTTCACATACCACTATTTAAATTCCCTTTAACTTTTTGCTAAATTACCCTCTGTTTCGGAATGATTAAAAAATAAAAAATACCAAAAAAATCGTAAATACGCACAATTAACAAAAATATTCTTAACTTTTTTCGTTTTTATCAGTTTGAGTTATTTATATATCAATACTTTTCTTTTTCTAAAATGACAGATATTACATATCTTCACTATATATATAATCAATTTAGTTTCTTGGACCTACCCCGGTGGGGTGGAGGTCCTATAAATTAACCTGTGTTAGTCCGTTCGTCTGTTCGTCCGTTCTTTCGTCTGCTACCAACTTTTCTCAGGATTGAATCATAGGAATCTTTTGATTTTTGGTACAAAGGTGCAAAATAGTAGTGGCCAAAATGTGACAGAGCCCGATTTTCGAAAAAAAAATTTTTTGGGCAAATTTGGGCCAAAAAACGGCTAAAAATCGGGATTTTTGGACTTTGTGAAAAATTGGATGATTAATTTTTTCTGATTTTCTTTGCATGAAAGTAGGCATCATTGGTAAAAGATGGTTCAAGCAGATTTTTGCGAAAAAATTATGTTGGCTCAAAAAACGCATGTTTATCTATAAGAATCACTATTAATAAGCATATATCAATGTTCTTAGTCAAATTACTCAAACTTTTTTTGAGATAGATGTTTTTTTCGCTCATCAGGGCTTACCTTTGAGGAATATGTGTGTTTAGACATGAAATTTTGGTTGCTTGGCGTGTTTTTATAGAAAAACTGGCCAAATTTGATATTTTTCTATAAGCACATTAGCAATTACTTAGGTATTAGCTTTTCTCGAGATTGGCTCTTTCATTCTTTATGATTTTTTGCACAAAGATGCACATGACTATAAACCCTCGAATTTTACGGAGCTCGATTTTAGGAAAAAGAATTTTTGGGTAAATTTCAGCTAAAAAACGGCTAAAAAAAAGGTTTTTTTCATGATTTTTTGCATGAAAGTAGGTATAAGATGGCTCAAGCAGATTTTTGTAAAAAAAGAATTTTTCAACTCAAAAAACGCATCTTTATCTATAAGAATCACTATTAAAAAGCATACATCAATGATCGTAGCCAGATTACTCAATTCTTTGATGAGATAGATGTTTTTTTTGCTCACAAAGTCTTGAATATGAAAGAATATTTCAAGAGCATGAAATTTTGGTTTCTAAACGTTTTTTTATAAGAAACAAACGACTAATTTTAATAGATCGTCACTATTTTTGTTCTGAATGATTGTTTAACGGTCATGCTCACGTAGATATCAATTATATATGTGTTAAATGCATAACCAGGTAGGTCCATAAAAGTATCACTTGTTATTTCACGACTCATTCAAAATTTATTTTCGTTAAATAGTAGAAGGAATTTGATGCCGCAAAATCTAGAATTGTTACTAATCTTTAGATTTTTAGACTACAATCAGGGTGGAAATATATTGGGAATTTTGGTTAATTTCTCGTTTTCAGCAATTTAAAATTCGGGCGAAAAAGTCGCTTTTGGGCAAATTGAAACATTTATTCGAATATTTCAATTTGGGAGGGGTTTATAGACTTACAGGCTACATTTTGAGCCCTATTAGACCATTCTTGGACTTTTAGTTTGTCAGATCCTAAGTCTTAGGTCTAGCTTTAAAACTCAGTGTTAAAACTCTACCCTTCCAACCTTAATTTAGAGCGCTTCCAAATCGTTTGTGGTTGTAAAATTAGATTGTAGATGCTTTTTTATTGACACTAAAAGAACCAATTCTTTCGAAAGCAGAAAATTCTGTAGCGAGTTTCACGTCCTAAAAGGGCAATAATTAGGAGATTATTTTGTTTTGGTTTTTGAAATGATTTATATTCTTTTGCTGTAAACTTAATTTATACATAGAACACTATTTTTCGTTTCGTAATTTTTGTATGCAAATAAAGTGAATCACTTATAATCTCTAAATTTAGAAAGTATTAGATACATTTAGGGAACTAATTCATCGGCGAATTCAAGGGTAGATCGATCCTTTTCCCTTAAAAATGAGCGACAGTTACTAATCTGCCCGTAGAGAGAGGAATGTTTAATCTTTTTTTCTCAGGCAAGAGAAAGTGAAGCCTTGAGATCTGACTGCAATCTGGTGATGGATTTTACTTTCAATTGGGCGTTTTGGATGAGAAATAAGTGGATTCATTTCAAAGAGTTTGATTCCTAGCCACCTTCAGGAGCTTTAAACTCAATGCTAACGCTAATGCTAAGTGTCTTTTTGGAACCTGAAAGTCCCTTTAACAAAGGATTGGAAAGAGAAATCTCAGTCCCACCAAGGAGTAGAAAAATAGGAAAATTTCAATGTTTTGCCCTTTTGAAAGATCTAAATTTTGGGCTAAAAATCGATTTTAAACCTTTGCAAGAACTTTGGTTTGCTGTTAAGTCAAGAAGTTTATCCACGGAGATTTAATCAATAAAAGATACCTCAAGTGGAGACATTTTTGAAGAATAGCTTTCGAAATGGGTAAATCTAAGATTTACTGGAAGGAAATCCAAATATTATTATTATTATTATTATGCCCACGAATAGACAAATTTTGGGAATGAACGAGATAAATTAATTTGCCGAGTTTTAGATCATTCGCCTAACGTGCCGATCCGCTTAAATTCTTCCCGCCAAAATTTCTTTTTTTTAATCATGATCTTAGACGATAAATTTGAAAACGGAGTTCAGTTCGGGGCGGAGGTTGTTCCAAAACTCTTCCCGTGGACCGCCCTGACGCCCTGACTCTACGCATATATACTTTCCCGCGTTTACTGACCCTCTAAACGGACGATAGCATCTTCTATCATGTCCATGAACAAAAAGGTTTATCTTAGAGATTTAAGGTAATTATTTGCAAGAGCTTCTTTGCGGTCACAAAAAACGTTTTTGCCTCCGAATTGGTTTTTAAACTAATTTGTCAGATAAGCATCAAAAAATAAATCCGATTTCAACTTGGCGACTTCATGAACTAAATGAAAATTTGTGAATAAGGAGTAAGAGCTTTTGGAGATGAGCTCAAAAAATAAAAATCATAACAGGTTGTGAGTGTTCTTCATGAACTGTTCCCCTTATTTTCCCCGTTTGAAGCTTTTTTGGAATATGTAGTTGACTATGTAACTCAGCCCTCTAAGGTACAAGGGACCAAGAATTCTCTTCGAACAACGGAGGAGACCTACATGATTTTTCCTTTATAAGCAACGTTTATAAGCATATGCAGGCTCATTTTTGGGTACCTAATCAATGACTCTATTGTTTGAGAATAATAGAATACTTAGAATGGTAAGCATATTGTGAGCCAGATATAGGGACAGACACTTACAGAAGCATTCGAATTAGAGAGATGGCTATAGTCTGGAAGTAGTCATTCTTTTCTCAACAACAAAAGACGAATGTTCCACGAGGAAATAATATTGAAACAGTAATAGAGTTCAAATTCTTAATTCATCTTTATAGAACAAAATTTAAAGAAAGAATGGGGTTTTCCCACTTCAACAGGGGAGAAAAAAAAGCTTTACAAATTTCCTAAATTTTAAAATATATCCCAAAGTTTCTGATACTATTATAAAAATTCAAAATAATTCCAAAAACGTGGTTATCCTAGTTTGCATACAAACTTGGTTTGATCATCTCGATACTATGATAATAAAGTCAATATTTACAAAATTGCCATTGCGTTTCTTAAATTAAAGGCTGGTTTACTGAAATAATAAATTGGACAACGAAATTGTTTAACATGTTTTGCAATTCAAAAAGTACTAACTGATGTTGCTTAGTCACAAAGAACCTTTCATAATGTCAGACCTACAATCAAATTCATAATATTTGAGAAAAAGGAGAATTGCCTGCAAAGAACTCAGGATCTGAAAGCTCGAAGATGTTCCAATAACGAGAACGACTTTGATTGAATAAAGACCTTAAAACAAAATTCTTCAAAATCGGAATCGACATGATGCACTCCACATTTTAAAAATAATTTCATTTTCATTACAAAGGCTAGTTTTGGGGTTACATTGCGAATCAAGCAACATCAGTTTATGATCACCATCAATCAATAAAAATAGACTAACTCTTCGTTTCGTTTAATATTATTTTCCGAACCGTTGATCACATTTGCTGAAGCGCGCAAGTAGATTGTAGTATTGACTGTAACATATCTTCTTGTGTGTTTTGAAATTCCTACAAAACAAGACAAACAACAAACATCAAAATCCAAATATTACATTATCGCAAATCTACACAAGTCTACAATTTCCAACCAAATAATCAGGACAACTATTTTATAAAATTAAATCCCCATGATTATCCCTTAAAGAAAACCAAATGAGGTCTTTTAATTCGACTAGGTCATTTTGTATTTCAATGTATTGTGAGATTCTCCTGGTCCTGCGTACACTTTTACTTACAGAATTTCTGATAATCTCGTCTGCCAGGGTAAATAACCATTTAGTGAATAGATATTTCCAAATTGTACAACAAGCTCTGGGTCTGGTATATTTTCAATTGCTTAAAAAGAAAATAAAACGCTGATTTGAAACCTCATTTTTCCTCCTCTCTCTCTCGAATTATTCAGGTGACTTCCAAAGAAAAGAAAGACAGAGATAACCAAAGCATATCCTTAGACATTTCAAATAGTAGTGACCTTCTAAAATCCTACCTTTCAGAGATTTATTGATATGGTCAATATTTATATTCTTCTCCTCTATATTATTGTCTGCATAATCTGCTGCTATCCTTTTAGTTGTTGAAATAATGTCTGCCTTGCCATCTTCTTCAGATAGTAACTGAACACAAAACTTCTTTGGGTATGCTGAAAGAAAAGAAAACACTCCATCAGATTCTTAGAATTTTGATAATACCGGTCAGATAATTTTGAGGTAGTTTTTGTATATAGCACTTTTTCTATGATTTGTGTCAATTCAGGTCAATTTGTCACCTTTACAAAACTTTTTGACTCAAAGAAATTGTTATTTCAAAATTTGTGCAGCAAAAAAACGGTTTAAATTAAAATCATACTTATTCCATTTTGATATCTATAAGAACTATCCTTCAGGACAACATCAATTCCTTGTGCTTTCTTCTGACCAAATGTTTTGACAACTTTTTGTTTGATGACTTTTCCAAGCCTTGATTCTCCTGCTTTGAGAATGCCTGAAAGAAATTCATGGTTACAAAATAAAGTTCCTTTTAAATAAGCTTTCAGCAAAATTACAAATGCAAATATCCACCACAGTATAACCATCATGATGTCTGTTACCTGCTGGTACCAGCTGAATGAACCCCCTCGCCCTGTTTCAGATTTGATTTTAGATTTTTATCTCTTACAAAACAGACTTCTCAATGTTTTAACATGTTGTTATTTGCACTGTGTGAGCATTTTTGTCGGCTAGTTCGAAACACGGGTCACGGGTCACGGGTCCGGGTCACGGGTCCGGGTCACGGGTTACGGGGCACGGGGTGACGGGGCAGCTCAGATCAAAGTAATTCAAACAGAAAATGTTTTAAAAACACTAAAAATTATCGAAAAAATCAATTTTAAGGTATTTTATCCACGTATGACTATTTAAAACGCTAAAACCTAACCACGTGCTTTCCACGTGCTTTCGAAGTTTGCGTCGTGTATAATGCAGACCAGAAAACACCGCAACATATTACATACATATAAAGCTTATATTATAAATAATACACTTTTAGTGTTATATGCATGTTATATGTTATACGTAAGTAATATACATATTACAATTCCCATATCGCCTGAAAAAAGAGCTTTCTCACGAAAATGATAGTACGGCTATTGTTAAATCATATCTCATTATATCCCCTCCATCACCTTGAGTATGAATATAATTTTAATGGTTAATAACGTAGAAATGATGGTATTTTATAAATGTGTCAATATTTTCCACCTACCATTATGAATTTTTAATAAAAATGACGTAATTATACTCATATCTCTAAAACCACTATCTTGCAGCATTTAATGATTTTAAAACATGTCAATCTATATCCAGTCACATGCTTAGCATCCTATTGACTATGAAAAAACATTTTGCTGTAAATTGGTTCAGAGGCCTTATATTTCATGATTTTGACAATATTTTTGTCATTCAATATCATTTTGTCAAAATTTGTGGGTGACATATTATTGAAAAATTTTCATGATAATACTATTCGTATATAATTGTTTCAGACATACTATACTAGTAGTATTAGTACTATTATATGTTTTATGTAGTACGTGTTATGAATTATACGTCATGATATCGTTATATTTTTTCCGGTCTGTAAATTGTATGCCCCGTGACCCGTGACCCGTACCCCGTGCCCCGTAACCCGTGACCCGTGTTTCGAACTAGCCGCATTTTTGTCCATTTTCTTAAGAAATTAGCCATCCAAGCCTTATACCGTATGGTCTAATGTCAACATCCCTCTTCTAATTTCGACACACCCTAGAATGATAATAGGAAGGTCGGAATCACTGATAGACAAAAGAAATTTTCCTCTCTGATCGCTAAGCAAAGAAAATAAGTTTCAATCAGCGATTCCAACTTTCCTATTATTATATACTATCTTTAATGAAGGTTGTAGAAATTAGACCAGGGGATGTTAATCGAAAAATTCGATTACCGAATCAATCGAACTTAATCAAAGACAATCGAATAATTGATTTTCGATTAGCCGAATTGATAGAACGCCAATCGAATTTCACATCTTTTTTTAAAAATTGGATTCGATTACCGTTCGATTGGTGTTCGATTGATGTTCGATTAGCTTCGATTGCATATATACTTTTCGATTGATTTGATTAGTTTGATTAATGTTCGATCAATTCGATTTATATATGTTCGATTGGCATTCAATTAATTCGATTTATGTTTGATTGGCATTCGATCAAATTTTGTTCTGTTTTTTTTGTAATTTCGATTTTCGTGGTTCTGTATTTCCTCTATACCGCCGCCCTGTTTTAAGCGCCTCCCTTAATATAATAAGAGCTGTACCGTAATCTCAAGTTTCGAAATAAGCACCTCCTCCAACAAGTCCCGCCATCCAATAACCGCCGGATTGATCGAGTGCGGCTCGCGTATTACGTGGGAACCAACCCCACATAACTATCTCAGTAGTAATAATTAAAGACACAGAAATATAAATAAAATCTTAATTTCGAAATTAGCGCTGAAATAGGATACGAACGGTATTTCGGAATTGCCGAATTCGACCTTGTTTTCTTCGGTATTTCAGAATTCTGATATTTTTTCGGTATCGAAAATCCATGAATTTTTGCTTCCAAATATTGGTATCACAAGTTTTTTATCCCCCTTTTTCGGAATTCATTAAATACATGAAAAATCAAAAATGAAACATTAGTCGAAACGAGGAAAAATACCCCAAAAAATCGGTATCGGAGTGGCGGGAATTTTTAAAACTTTGGCAAAAACATTCGGTATTTCGGAAATCGCAAACCCCTTACCCCCCTAGAGGGCTTTTACGCTCCCACGTGATAAGCGCCGCACTCAATCAACTCTATAATTTCACTAAAAGTTTGCCTTATGTCCTTTAAATCTCGTGTTAAGCTGGATCAATTTTTCTTTCAAATGGGTTAGGGCCTAAGATGGCGGTGATTTGAGGTAACAATGTAGTTAGTTCGCTAACTTTTAGGTCCTCTTGCGATGGACCGTATATAAAGTAATCAGGATCTGCAAAATTTAAACTTTTTAAAGTAAAATCAAAGTTGATCGAACGTTAATCAAAGTTGATAGAACTTTAATGAAAGTTGATCGAATGTTAATCGAAGTTGATGAAGCTCGTCTAACTCAATTGAAACCAATCAAATTTCACATGTTTTTCGGTTTCGATTAGAATTCGATTGGCGTTTGATCAATTCAGCTAATCGAAAATCAATCATTCGATTGGATTTGAGTAAATTCGATTAATTCGATTGGTTCGATTGACATCCCCTGGATTAGAAGAGGGATGTCGACATTAAAACCAACTTACGGTATGTTCTTATGTAGTTTGTTCTTATATATATAAAAAGAATGTGTATACATATCCCCAATCTTTTTGGCAGCTTTAGAATTTGATGAAAGTCTTACCATGGCGATCATATAGGGAAATATATGGAATTCCCATTGCTATGGTCCACACAATCAAATTTGCAATGTCACAATAATCAGTTGTTACATCTTCATTAATAACAAAACTCATGTGTCTTGGAAGCTTGCTTAGATTGCCCATATCTTGTTCATAGTCATAGCCCAGTCCTCCACTAAATTGTTTGGTTGAAAAGTAATAAACTCTCCTACATTCAGCCAGTAATGTCAGGATTAATAGTAAATATTTCAAAGTGTATTTGACGACCATATGAAAGACTTTCAATGTAAACTGTGGGAAATACTTTACAAGTTTATGGGCTGAAGGTGGCTTAATTTCACTCTGTCCTTGTAGTTCCTCCATTTTAAACTATCTGAGTCCAATCAGCTATGTTAAATTGATCCATAAACTCTATATAACTTCACGAAACTGCTCTTAAAAATTCAGTTTTTCCACACGTTTAACGCTTCGCTTCGGGTAGCCATTTCTTTTGTGAGTTGTTCGATTGCTCAGAAGCCGTACTTTGGAATGTTTTTATTTATTCTCAGTGAAAACCTGTATTCAGAAAAAAGGGAATTTTATTCAACAAAATCAGTCGCATTTGGTCAATTTTTCATGCAGTAGAATGTAAATAATCATTCTTGAATAGAATACCACTCAGCATTGTCTGTATTCCTTTAAATCTTTTATTCCAAGATAAAATATATTTTAACAATTTTTCCTGGGAAAAATCCTCCAACGCCATACATTCAGTTAATTCGGCGCCGGCAGAAATGTTAGAAAGGAAGACAACATGGCCGACCAAGCAAATCGTCAACTCGCGTGGTTTTTTGTTTCATCCACTGTCAGACTGTTAGTCGCCTAGTCCTGGTGATGCTACGTTTCTCTTTGGTTGTATATAACTTCTAAGTCTAAATCTTTCGTTTGAATCCATTTTGTATATGTTGACTCTAGAAGGTTTTTAATGTTGAATGTGGCAATTTGACCTGACCTTTGCATTTGCCATTTGCCGCATTGCATTGGGCCATTCCAGAATAATTTGTCTGTAACAGGGGGATGGACGACACAGGATTTCCGAGGGCAAAAGTTTTCACCAAAATTCGAAATTTCCAAGGCAAAGAAAAAAATGTATGAATTTCCAAGGCAATTGAATTAAAAAAGAAAAGGTACCGTAAGTTGTGTTCTAATCTCGACATCCGTCTTCTAATTTCAACACCCTTTTTTAGAGATAGCAATAATATGAAAGTCGGAATCGGTGATTGAAAAAAGATTTATCGTCCCTTAACACTAAGCAAATAAAATAATTTCGACCTTTTCTTAATTTTTCAGCTCTAGAAAAGGGTGTTGAATTTAGAGGAGGGGTGTCGATATTAGACCAAGTTATACGGTAATAAAGAGTGGAATTTCCGATGCATTTTGCAAAAGTACATGGATTTTTATCGGAATTTCCTCCTATTTCCGACCACCACTGGAAAAGACAAATATTTTCCAAGGCTAGAAAAAATGAAATTACCAAACTAATCAAACTTTGATAGGTGTCCTTCATAAAAGCGAAAGTCGCAAATACTGTCAAAACAAACTGCTCTCTAACTTGGGATGATTGGTCGAAACATGGGACTGGTTGATATCTGGCCTGTATTTTCACATAATGTGTATTATTGGATTTTGCACCTTATAGTTATATACAGATTTTCAAAAACTTGGGGGCGGAAATTGCTCAAATCTAAATTTTCAAAACCCCATAACTTGAGAACCGCTTGAGATATGAAGCTGAAATTTTCAGGATCTTCTTTTCTCATTAAAGGGATCATTTGAGCAAAATTTCAGCAAAATCTGAGAAATTGATAAATCACACCCTGAAGACTCTTAGAAAAAATGGCTCTTAAATCTTTTTGACAATAAATTTGTTTTGATAACTCCACCAAGTTTATCAATCATACTTCTTTGTTCCTGACAACAATTTGCAAAAGTCAAAAACAAAATTGGACCGCTAATTGATGGAGAAAACCTTATCAGTGATCCAAAAAAGATGGCAGATATTCTCTCCAAACAATACAGCTCAGTCTTCAGCACACCCAAACATCCTCCCCCTTCAACAACTGACCAACCAGTGCAGATGGGAGATATCCCACTAACAAGAAAGGACTTTGAAGATATGATAGATGAACTTGATAATACTTCTGCTGCTGGACCAGATGGCTTCCCTGCAATTTTTCTAAAACACTGCAAAAAATCACTATCAAGACCTCTTCTCATCCTTTGGAGAAAATGCCTCGATACTGGAAAGACCCCTGAAACTCTAAAGAAATCTCTCATTGTACCTATCCACAAAGGAGGAAATCGAACTCAACCCGAAAGATATCGCCCAGTCGCTCTCACCTCACACCTAATAAAGATTTTCGAAAAGATTCTTCGAAAGCATATGACACACTTTATTGAAGAGAACGATTCAATGCAAATCAACATGGATTTCGCTCTGGCAGATCATGCCTCAGTCAACTTTTGTCACACTACGATGAGATTTTATCTCTACTCGAGCAAGGCAAGAATGCAGATGTTGTCTACCTTGATTTCTCCAAAGCATTTGACAAAGTGGACTTAAACCTCGCTCTTACCAAAGTTCAAAATCTTGGTATTGGTGGAAAAGTCTTGAAATGGTTACAATCGTTTTTAACCAATCGCTATCAAACCGTACTAGTGGATGGGACTCCATCTAACCCAACACCTGTCATATCAGGCGTCCCACAAGGGAGTGTTTTGGGACCATTGATTTTCCTCATCTTAATGGGGGACATTGATGAAAAAGTTCAACACTCTTCGACAAGAAGCTTTGCAGATGACACAAGACTCATCAAAGGCATAGAAATCGTTGAGGATACACAAAAACTTCAAGGAGACCTAAATTCAGTCTATGTATGGTCAGATGATAATAACATGGAGTTTAATGCTGTCAAGTTTGAGCTGCTGAGATATGGCCCAAACACTGAAGTTAAAGCTGAAACACACTACACAAGCAGTAGCAACATTGAAATCAAAGAATATGAATATGTCAAAGACCTTGGAGTACTGATGTCCAATGATTGTAAATTCAAACACCACATCAACAATGTTGTTATCAATGCTCGTAAAACCTCATCCTGGATCCTGAGAACTTTCAGAACAAGAGCAGCTACACCAATGCTCACTCTCTGGAAATCTCTTGTTCTTCCAAAACTCGAATATTGTTCTCAACTCTGGAACCCATGGCTAAAATGTGATATACAAAGTCTTGAAATGGTCCAGTGGAGCTTCATTCGAAAAATCATTCACCCCAAAAAATCATACTGGTCAAGATTGAAGGCATTAAAGCTTTATTCGCTAGAAAGAAGACGTGAAAGATACATGATCATCTACACGTGGAAGATCCTTGAAAACCTTGTGCCTAATATCAACCAGTCAGACGGGTTACGACCTGTTTTCCAACCCAGACTTGGAAGATTGTGCTTTGTTAAAGCCCGAATCACAGGAACATCAGTTGCCCTACAGTCAATCCGACATAATTTCTTATCAACCCGTGGGCCAATCTTGTTCAACTCCCTCCCTAAAGAATTGAGGAATTTAAGTGGATGCCCTGTGCTAGAATTCAAAAAGAAGCTAGACAAGTTCCTTGTTTTTGTTCCGGATGAACCTTCTGTTCTAGGTGCAACAACAAATGCTGCATCCAACTCAATCAAACATCAAATCAATAATCGGCAGGCGGACATTGGATTGTTCACCTAGATGGAAGACCATCGAAAGCACTTCCAAGTATTCCAAGTATTCCTCTTAGAGTGTCAGTCGGATGTTTAAGATAAAAACTACAATTATTGCTCTTTTCAGAAGTTATTGCCGAAAACGGCAATTTTTTTAACGATGAAATGCTGAATCAGCAGAAAAATAAAAAAGTAAATAAATGAAAATTGCTGTTTTTGGCAAATATTGCCGTTTTTGCAAATAAATGTTGATTTTATTATTGAACACGTGGTATTTGACACCCTCCACGATAAGTAGGCCCACTATGCCTTGTTTAGTTTTGTTTTCAACTGGTTTTTGTTGGAAATGCAGATAGCAAAAACTTTTCATGTTATTGAGCAACGAAAAATTGAAAAAATCACTTTTAAAAATCCGAAAAACCTTTTTCTCGATGCAGTTTTACTATTTTCAAACACCTCTGACATCCTTGGCCTTAAAAGGACAACACATTTTGCTGATTCAGCATTTCATCGTTGAAAAAATTGCCGTTCTATGCCAAGCGTTAAAAAAGTATTAAAAAATACATGATTTCTCTTTCGCACCGAGTAGGTTTTTAGATTGAAATAAGAAAAAAGCCTGTAGTGGAACACACAGTCGGGTGTTTAAGATAAAAACTGCAATTATTGCTCTTTTCGGAAATTATTGCCGAAAACGGCAATTTTTTCAACGATGAAATGCTGAATCAGCAAAATGTGTTGTCCTTTTAAGGCCAAAGATGTCAGAGGTGTTTGAAAATAGTAAAACTGCATCGAGAAAAAGGTTTTTCGGATTTTTAATTAAGTGATTTTTTCAATTTTTCGTTGCTCAATAACATGAAAAGTTTTTGCTACAAGTTTTTATCTTAAACACCCGACTGTGTGTTCCACTACAGGTTTTTTTCTTATTTCAATCTAAAAACCTACTCGGTGCGAAAGAGAAATCATGTATTTTTTAATACTTTTTTAACGCTTGGCACAGGTAACTCACCTGCAGGGAGATTTTTCCCTGCAATGCAGGTTCGGCCTGATTGGCCAGCTTTCGGCGTATTACTTAGCAGTACTTTTGCGCGCATTTTGATAAATTCGATGCACGCTCATAATTTATGGAAAAAGCTGACTATGCAGAAAAAAGGAAAACAAATTAAAATGAAAACATAGATTAATTCCGAAACAAAATGGCTGTTGGCTGGAAGTCTAAATACATGTGGCTGATGTTTTGATGTGGTTTTTAGTATAGTTTTGAAAGTATTTAGAGCTTGTTTATGAATCCAGTGACCCTAGTGTTATAATTTTGAAATATTTGGACTATACTTTTTTATGAACAGGGCTGTAATTTCCTGAATTAAAATATTTCTGAATAAATTGTTATTAAGCACAACCCTATGATATCAGGGCTCTCCAAAATAGGAATGTTTTTTATCATAATGCTCTAAAACCTCTGATTTTTTTATTTAAGTGACTGTGCTGCTTTTGGGGTACCATGGTTTTTGGGGTGCATACACCTTATGTTGATTATGTGTGTTTGCCTGGGTTTCCAAAGTTTGGAAAGTCTGTCAACAAGGGTTCACACACAGACTGTTTATAACATTCTGTGTCAGACTAATCTACCTGCACCAAGCTCTATAATCTTAGAACTCTGTGGATTCCCAGGCTAGGTTGGAGCTCGAAACAAGCCACCTTTTGTGATTTTGGACCTTAAAACAGACTTCTGAAAAAAACTTATGGTATACAATCATGATGTACTTAAAAAGTTTGACACCAATGCGATTGAATTTGTAGCGTTGCTTTTATGAAGCATCTTTTGTTCTCTTTTAATACCACAGCCAAAAAAAATAATATGATTTTGTCGATTTTTTTAAAAATCTTTTTTTAATTTTAGATTAGCCCCTCTGGATTTGCCTTTCTCTTTCCTCTGTCATTCCTATTTACTTCCGTCATGTGCAGTAGCTCGGATACGGTATTCCGTACCAAGTTCTAGACTGACTTTACCTATCCTTTTTTATGATTCTTCTTCTGCCATTTTACCTCTCTTCCAGTCAGGAACAATTAACCTGATAACAGATTGTGTATTTTCTGGCCCCGTACGCTGAAGCTCTAAAGACGTGGGCGAAAATATACAATCTGAAGAATATGGCACCTTGCCTGTACGCGGACCGCATAGAATTTTATTTTAGAGGTACGGGTCCGAGTCATCATTTATGACGTCATCAAGTTTTGAAAATTTTACTCATCTTCAGCATAGATTTTAAGAAAAACTCTTCATGCAAAACCGGCAATTATGTTAAAGAACAGTCTTTTACCTTTCAGAATCTTCAAACAGAATTGAAATATCTTTATTGGTTCGACTGTAATAGACATTTTTGTAAACCATATGTTTGGGCTTTTTTCCGACAGGTGGAAATTTTGTGATGATGTCATCAGTTTTTGAATGACGTCATCAAATTTTTTTTTCTTCCTGGAAAATTGTATCATGATGGAGAACATCTGTACCAAATTTCATGGCCATAGCTCTTCTAGATCGAAAATAATCGAGGGTGGTAGATTCTACCCCCCCCCCACTGGGGATACAAAAGTCAAAAAAGCTTGGGGCTAATAGGGTTAAGGCTTAAAGGTCAATTTTACATGTCTAAAAACTCAATAATTCTGATGTATTCAGAGCCTAATAACCTGTAATAACACAGAAATTTCATTATGGTAGTCTGGTAGCGACGTGAAGCAAGCGTACAGTAAATGACAGATTCTGAAAGAACGCACGGATCAATTTGAATGATTTTTTTTCAATCTGTCAAATTAAGGTTTCTTTTTCCATTGGTAAGGCTTCTAAAATGTGCTTTTAGCTCTAAAACATCTAAAATTGCAATTAAAGTTGTGAATATCCTAACATCAATGTCCCTATAAGGACATCAAAATGGTGACTTAATCTAGACAAAGGACAGTGTCCTAATTAGTGGATTGTTCCTGACTGTCTTTCTATATTTCTTCTTTCAGCAGTGTCTAAAAGATGACTCATGGGTAGCAGGAAGTGCTTACTCTTTGGTACCACACCCAGCTTCAGGCTCTGTCTTCATGTTGTTGCAATTTTGATTGAATTTGTCGTTTTTAGTTTTCTTTTATTCATTTTGGTTTATATAACTGGATATGTCTTTTAAAATGTTTTTATTTTTTATTCTACGTTCTTTTAGATTATCATTTTAATTCTCGAAAGGTATTTAATGTCCATTAGGTATTGACACTTGCTAGTAAAGTTCAGTGACATTGACTTTCTTATATTTCTCTTAAGGCGGCCATCAAAAAATGCGTATCAAAGGGTGCTAAAAATGCATGCAGGCGGGCGGGCAGTCAGTCGAAAAATTTCCCAGGTTTTTGAAAATCGTGCCACTAAGTTGGGGGCATGTAGTGACACAAACAAAACAATTTTTCGATGGCCGCCAGAGAGCAATTAAGAAAAAATCTATACCTTAAAAGAAGAAATTGCTTTTCCCGTATTTTTTCTGCATCTCCGCACTGGAAAATCGGTGGAAAATATGATGCAGGCGTGTGACGCGATTAGACAAAAGATTTTTTACTTCCTATCTTTAAAGAAGGTTGTCAAAATTAGAAGGGGAATGTCGATCTTAGACCAACTTACGGTACAGACAAGACTATATTAGGCGGCCATTGAAAAATTGTTATATTCGGGTCCCCCGCCTGCATCATATTTTCCGCTGATTTTCCAGTGCAGAGACGTGGAAAAAAATCTGGGATACTTACAACCCTAGATTCATATGGGTCAAGCATATATTTTTCATTTGTTTTGCAAGATCAGCCAACGACGTTACATGTGTTCCATATTCAAATTCATAGTTTTTAGTAGAAAAATATACAATCATCATACTTGGTGACTAAAAATGGGCGCTGACATGGAGCTTGTGCGACTTTTCAATATGGAAGTAAGAAATAAACATTTTATTTTGACATTACATTTTCTTGAAAACCTTGAGAGGAGTGATTTTGATCATGAAAATTGCATTCTATACAAATTTATAAACATGTCAAAGATTGTAAAAGGCAACACTGCAAATAACCTTGTTAAAACCCTGAGAAATGCCCAAAAGTTACCCTAAAAGTAGAAGTAGGGCTGTTTGCCAGATAAATCTTGAAGCTAGAATTTAAATTCTACACTGTAAGTAAAGTCTAGTAAAGTTTGAAACCTGTGAGTTACTATTAGCTTTTATTGCTAATTACAGCTTGATAATGCTATCAAACATTTTTATAGCTTTCATCCATATATGAAGGAAAACCACCTGTTTCAAAAGCAAAGATGGCCACCATTACACGATATGCTGTCAAGGCTCTAAAGGTGAGTGAAGAAAGGCAACGATACAAGTTTATGAACCATAATAACCAGTATTAACTACATTACATATTGTAAAACCATTGATAAAACCAAGATCTATGTCAATTCTTTGTAGATTATCAAGAACAAACAATAGTACAATGTACACTTTCTTTTAATTCGATTTTAATTTGATGCAATGCTTCCTTTTGACTTTAAATCATGATCTTTTTCTTTCATCTGTTTTAGTATTACAAGCATATTGTTCACAGCGTTGAAAAGTTCATTCATAAGGTAATTCGTAAATTTGTCATTTTGCTTTTTTTAAACACACCCGTTCTTTTGTAGAGTATAACCTTTGTGATGTGATGTAAGATTATAATATCCAATATTATGAAATAGAAAAATAAGCTATTGTAATAATTATGATGATTATTATTCTTGACCATGTGATTTTGTTAATTTTATAGTGTCATAATGAGTACAAGCTACCAGCTCTTTATGTTCTTGATTCCATCATCCGTCAATCTAGACATCAGGTACTCGCATTTTTTTCTCTTTGTTTACTGGCCTTACTTTACATTACATTTCATGCAAAATTATGTTTGTTTGATTTAGTCCTTCATTATGACAGAGCTTGAAAATTATTCTTGGAATATTATACAAACTGATATCATTCATTTTTCTTACAGTTTGGTCCTGAGAAAGATTTATTTGGTCCAAGATTTGAAAAGAACATCAAATTTCTCTTTCAACACATTTACCAATGCCCCTCAGAAGACAAAGTAAGAGATTCATTTCTTTTAGTCCATAAAAACACTTACAATTGCTTTGGAATTATGGAAATGGCAAATAGACTATTCATGATATGCACGACTGCAATGACTTCACGAAATTATGCGACTTTTCTGTTTTTGTTCCACCCAATACGTCACTTTTTCTATTGTTTAATAAGTGACGTATTGGGTGAAAAATTTTAAAAGTTCTCAGAAGACTCTCCAGTGGTGCATATCATGAATAGATAACTCAGAGATTTTCAAATAATTTAATTTTTATTTATTTTTTTCTTCAGCCGAAAGTTGTGAGGGTGTTGAACTTGTGGCAAAAGAATGGAATTTACTCTCCTGATGTTATCTCCCCTCTTATCGACATGGCATCACAATCACAAAAGTCACTTCAATCAGCCATCAGTAAACAGAAAAAAATGAAAGCTGCTGCAAATGTCCAAGAAGATGATGCCTTTGATTTTGTATCTGGTTTTGAAGTGAATGAAGAAAGACCAAGCTCCTCTAAAAAGAAACGCAAAGGCATTTCAATGTCCCAAGATGATGAGATCAAAGTCTTGAAGGTACATTTTATAACGCTCCAATAGTACACTTATTCGAAAAAATAGTACTTATATGTATTTTCTTTTAAGTATCTTTACAAGTTAACTATAATGAATTTCTTGCTTATCTGTCGGTACAGGGTAAGATTTTCATTCTAAATTGCAGTAAAAATGTAACTTGCAAGCATGTCATTTTAACCAACACGCTATTCCAATCTGGTCATGTCTAATTTATTAAGAAATCTCAAATTAAAATTTTTATAATTTTCTCGTTCAGGCGCAACTGGAGCAACAGAAAAAACAACAAGAACTCTTACAGCAGCAACTTCAGATGCAAATGATGCAGACAAAACAACAATCCCTTCAAATGCAAATACAACAACAAGATCAACTACGTTCCAAAATGCAAGAGCAAGCAACTAACTCTGGACCGGTAAGTCTTGGACTCAACGAAAAAGGTCCTAACTTTGATTTAGTTTATTATGATTTAATGATTGTTAACATTTGGACTATGAAAGCAAAGCAAACTTATTTAACTTTTTTACCTGAATCTTTGCAAAATTGATCCACATGGTTATGAATTCTTCATACAATTGGTTCTCTTGAATGTTTTTCGAAAAAAACTCATGGATTCATTTTTCTTCATTTCAGAATCCCATTGAGCAACCAAATCTTAACATCTTGAATCAAATCCAAGACCTTCAAAAACAACTTGAAAAAGACAAGGTGGAATTGGCCAGTTTGGCAGTCAACAATGAAAAAGATCCGAACCATGCCAGCAACAACAACTCGCATCCTATTGAAAACCAAACACAATTCCTGGAGAACATTCAACAGTTGATTCAGAACGCAAAAGGATTAGTTCCTTCCAAAGACCCAAGGAGCAGTGATGACCGACAGGTTAGAAATTGGTTTATTATACACATATCTTATAAAAACACTAGGTAGATCTACTCTGTATTTCCCAAGCAACAGTTGAAGCAAAATAATGTGCCATCTTTGCTGAAAGTATACCACACTTTGGAACCGGCAAATTGTTCAATCAAAACAAACAAATAAAATGGTGGGAAACGATTAGGCGAGAAAATAGTCTTATTAAAGATGGCGGATTACTTTGCTTCAACTAGGCACAGAGTAGCTCTATCTGTTTTATATGAGATAACTGTGGTTTATTACCCCACGTACTCTTTGGAAACCTAGTCTTCTATTGCTTTTTTTACATATTAGTGGCAAGTTTAGAACATAAATAAGCAAAAATGATCAGACTCCAGTCAGCAATAAGTAATAAGTGTATAATTAAAGTCAGGTCATGATAAGTTTTCGCCTTTTCGGCTCTCATGTGCTAACTCTATTTATGTGATTAGACAAATCCCCAAAGAGTGTTAGCGGGAAGAGACTTAATGAGTTTTCCAAATTTGTTTTCGGGAACCCTTTATACATATTTGGAAGTAGACTTAAGATAGAAGTGATTAAAAGTCCTTACATATTAAACTGAGTGAAACCGACTCACATTATGCACATAGTTTTCAATGCATGTCAATGTTGGTAATGATGATGCTCAACTATGGATGCTAAATTCAATCAATTCATTCCTTACAGATAGTTTCTAGTGTTAAGTCAAATTTCGTGGTTTGAAAAGGTAAGTATGTTTTCATTGACCATCAGTTCAAATTGCGTAGTAGAATAGTCCAGACAGCTTAAAGGATTTTGTAAGCCTTGGGGAATTCAGATGACTTGATGCAAATGGTGGTTAGGTATCGACGATCAACTGATGGCAAGGACAAAATGGAATTTGATAAAGTATAGTAATTAGTTTAGTGTAGTAATAAGTCCTTCTATTATCAGGTAAGTATTTACTTTATTTAATTTGTTTATGTCTCAGAGGAATAACCAGATAAAAATCACATTTTTTCGATTTATGGACTAAACTCTCAAAAGTCGTAATAATGAAATTTTGCAGGATTTTTATGTGGTTGTTCCTCTGAATGTGAATGTTTGTGTTTGTTTGTTTGTGAAATCAAAATGCATAACATGGTCAACTCAGGAGTGGGTGTAACGAAAGATTATATTCAAGATGGTTCGGTCAACTCTTAGCCTCTACTCCCCCTCTTTGTTCTGTTTGCAAAAGTCTTGCTGACACCTTTTTAACCCTCTACAGGGCTTTGACTACAAAGATCAAGAACAAGACAGGATGGTGCAACAACAGAGAAGATCACCAAACAACCAGCAACGGTTCAGGTCAGTATCTTTCAAAAACACTGATACACTTGCAAACACTTTCAACCCCTTTTTGTGGATCTTTTTCTGTAAGGTTTTAAAAAGCTAAACTCTGTAAGGGATTCTTTTTCTTCTCAGTAAAGAGTTCTCAGAAATCTTTAAAGCTTTTAAGTTTCACACTTCTGACACTTTCTTCTCTATAGAATTCTTTTTGACAGAATGTTCTTAAATATCTAAGTGAAAGATATCGACCTTCTCTATTTTCTTAACTCCCATTTTCTACAAAAGTCTTATTTTAATCAGTAAGCTCTTGTTTTGGGCAGTGACACGATTCGTTATACTAAATTTCTTGAGATCAAAACATTTACCGGAATAGATTTTAAAGCTTTTAATTTTGTATGTGTTCATCACATTTTGTGTCATTATTCACCGATTCTTTATATTTCTGTCAAAGCATTGCATTGTATTTCAATTTTTTCCCAACTTGGTCTTTGGGCATTTGGGAATGAATTAAATGATAGGAAATACAATCCAATGATTTTAGAGAAATATAAAATTTTTGATATTGGGTTAATAATGACACAAATGAAATGGACGCATTGAAAATTAAAAAAGTAATCTGGGACATGTTGAAAAATTCTATTGTACTGTACGTGTCTAATCCCAAGATGAACAATTTTGGACTGAAAATTAATGTCAAAAATAAATCAAATCAAATCAAATCCGCTACCTTTTATAAAAGGAAGATGAAAAGACAGATCTTACAAGTGAAGTTTTCAAAATATTTAAAAACTGCAAATAAAAAAAATTGAAGAAAAAGTTATTTTTAATTTACCGATTTAAAAGAGGAATCTTCTTCATTCTGTCTTCTTTTAAAAATTTACAGTTTCAAATGATTCAAAATCGTTAAATTTATTTTCAAGTTTGTCTTACAATTGACTTCTACTCAAATCTTTTGTCTTTCCGTCAACCTCCACACCAAAGTCCTCCTTTTGAACTTGCATTGTTCTTATCAACGATTTTCCAATTTTGTGGTATCTTTCTCCTTCAGAATTACACTTTTCATATCTTGGGTATTCCCATTCTCCTTTGACCCCTCCTTAGCCCTCACCGAACCATCCTACCTTACGTTTCAAGAGAAGTTTTTCCAAATTATTTATATGAAGACCCATGTTATGCATTTTGATTTAGCAAACCTAACAATCCTTGTCTAGTTAGTATGTATAGTATATACTCGTTTTAACTTACAAAAATTCTTATTTTACAACCCATGACTTTAATGAATTTGGTATTTTGGTAAATTTGGTTGAAAAGATATTTCTAAGCATAATTAAAAGTATAAATTGTTCTAAAAATTTCGTTTTTGGTAAATAAGCCTTGTTGATTTTAAATTATACATAATATTTTTCAAAGTTTCACTGTTCCAAATAAATAATCGCAGTTCCAAGAAACAAGGGTCTGGAAACCCCTGTTTTGGCCTAAGTTGGCCACTTTCTAATGACTGTAAGTTTTGTTACAGTAAAGCTATAGTTACAGATTTAAGAATCTGCAAAAGTGCATTTGTACTTTTGTACTAAAAATGAAGCTCTTAGCACACAATGATTTCGTTGTTCCTCATCTTTGTTTGTCTCGAATTCTTTTCTATCAAATTATAATGCTCAGAAATATATTTTTCACCAAATTTATTGAAACTTAAGCCTTGGTTGTAAATTTGGAGGAAAATTGGCGAAATAGCAATCAACTTTTAGAGGGTCAAAATTTAGACATTTTATTTGCCTTTTAAGGAATTTGATGCCAAACATTGTACGGTGAAATAATTTTCTCTTCGAATAATAATCGGACATGGAAATTATCCGGGGACCATTGTTCTGTAACGATTTAACACATTATCAAAATAAATTCTGTTCATTTCTTCGCCACTGCAGAGACGACCCTTACATCAAGAACGGACCACCACCTACCAAGAAACCTTTATTAAATTGGGAAGAAGAACGAAGGCCTTCCTACGATCAAGATGATGCCATGCAGATTGATGATGACGATTATGAACCCAGTTTTCAACAACCATCACATCAAGAAGGTAAGTGGTTTTAAATGTCTTCTGGGTGTTTTACCTCTTTCAATAATGCAAATTATGATGGAAAATCAAGGTACTAAATTCAAATAGAATTACGTCAGCTTTGATGAAAGGAAAAAAGGTCAAGTTTGGATCTATTAGAAAGCCACTCCTGTTTGAAAAAAAAATTCCAGACAAATTAAACAATTACGACAACATATATTATGTGGACCTCTGCTTGATTTCAGCTCTTCATTTCTTGGGTATTCTTTTCCATTCTCTTTGACCCCTCCTTAGCCCTCACCGAACCATCCTGCCTTACTTTTCAAGATAAGTTTTTCTCAATTATTTATCTGAAGACCCATGTTATGCATTTTGGTTTAGCAAACCTAACGATCCTTGTCTAGTTAGTATGCATAGTATACTCGTTTCAAAAATTCCTATTTTACAACCAACGATTTGATTTCAATGAATTTGGTATTTTTGTAGATTTAATTGAAAAGGTATTTCTAAGCTTTGTTTTTGTAGGCTTTTATTTTAGTTAAGATACTCTCCACATCTTGGGTATTTCCATTCTCTTTTGACCCCCTGACCGAACCATCCTGTTTTACTCTTCAAGAGAGATTCTGTCCAATTATTTTCCTGAAAACCCATGTTATGCATACATAACTTGTGTTTCAGACCCACGTAAACAGCAACAACAATCTCAGTTGAAACCTGAAGAGGTGTCAGAAGAACAATTCAAGCAACAAAAAGAGAAAGAGAAGAAGCTGAGGGATAAGAAGTTATTGCCTTCACCACGAAATGGCTGTGTCACCAGTGAGTTCTTCAGTGATAGTGTTTTCTGTTGAAGGCTTTTTTTATGATAATCTTATAGGTGGTAGACCTTTTGGCTTGCTTGATGAAAGTCGGCTGTCTAAAGTCAATGCAATGACTTCCTTTGCTTTTCGATGCTGGAGTAGATAGAAGATTAGATAGAAAAAAGGTTGTTGCATCGACGTTAAAGAAAGACCTTGGACAGCCGATTTTTCAAACAAAAATTTTTGTCCCCTCAATTTGAGTAATCGTATAAATTACTTTCTGTAATTCCAATCTTTCTCTATTTTGAATAAAATATTTTATTTTATTTTCAACTTTCTCGTGAGATCTCTAACACTTTAAACTACTTTTACAGTTGCCAGTGTGACAGTGTGGGTCGGAAGATTACCAAAATACTTCAGCAAAGATGCGTTGTTGAACCATTTCAACGAGTATGCCGACGTCAAAAATGTCGATGTAAGAAACAAATGAATGTTTATGATTATAACCTAGCTCTATCTGATCCTCGAATTTTCATTTTATTAGTCAGAAAATTATGAACCAAAGATTCAGACCCAAAACTTGCGATAACATAACAATGTCATTTCTGGTATACCATATATCTAGACAAAGATGTGAAAAATGCAGCAAGAACATCAAATCTATTGAATTCTTTCCAAGTTTGATCAATAACTATTAGCTACTTTTATCTAAGTTACTAAGTAGCAAATACTTTTCTTCTATGCTAGATGATCGAGTCACGTGGTTGTGCATTTGTAACCATGGCAACACGTTTCGATGCTGACAGTGCATTACGTTATATGAAGCATAAACGAATCGACGGTGCTGACGTCAAGGTAAACCCTGTTGTTTTTCGGAGCTTTGATAAAACTCGTAATGATGTAAACCACAGAGTGGATTTTTATCCATCCATTTTCTAATCTAATATTATTGTTATATTGATAGTATATTTATCCTTTCGCAAAAAATTAAATTGGTTAACAACGAAGTTTTCAAGGAATTTTCGTTTTTGGAGTATTTGCAATGTTTAAAACCTTGAATTTCCTCTCCTTTCAGTTAAACTGGGGCAAAACAAAAGCATTGTTTGACTACTCACAATATTGGGAAGAGAAAAGTGGTTGCGCCTTCGTTCCTTGGGATCAAGTCAATCTTCCGAAGTTGGTGTCTCTTGTTGATACTTATCTTATTGATGAAGACACCTTACCTCCTGGAATGAACCTGCCCTCTGAAAAAGGTAAGCTGTTTCAAAATGTGCGGGATAATTTCTTTTTATTCCTTTACAACAATAGATAGCAGGCTTGAAAGCCTTTGAATGATATGAAAATGTTTTGATAGAAGAAATAAAGAAGACATATTAAAAATGATTTAGAATGATCTCTGATAGATAATAACTCTCCTTCATTTTAGACGAACCCAGCACTCCTTCTAAAGATGAGCCACAACAAGTGATCCCTGTCGCTGGTGTTCCACCGTTCATCCCTGGCTTCCCTCCCGGTTTTTTTCCACCTGCTGGTCTATTACCGGGCATGCCACCTGCCGGACTCTCTGGACGCCTACCGTTTCCTGGTATGCTCCCACCTAATATTTTGCAGCTACAGAATCTTCAACGTCAATCTATTCAAGGGCTCGTTGGTGGTGAGAGGCCTCAACTTCAAGGCTTAGGAGAACGACCTCCCCTTCAACCTGGTCTTCAGCAAGGAATGGGCGAAAGACCTCCCCTTCAACCTGGTCTTCAGCAAGGAATGGGCGAAAGACCTCCTCTTCAGGGTATGCCAAGACCACCTATTCAAGGTCTTGGTGAACGACCACCCTTTCAAAACATGGCTGAGAGACCACCTTTTCAAAATATGGGCGAGAGACCACCCTTTCAACAAAATATCGGTGAGCGCCCTCTGCTCCAACAAAATAACATGGGTGAACGCCCTCCTCTTCAAGGGCTAGGCCAAAGACCGCCTTTTCAAAATATGGGTGACAGACAATCACTTTTACAAAGCTTGGGTCAACAACCTCGCCCCGGTTTCGGAGAACACCCACAAAGACCAGGTTTTGATGAGAATCGCCCACGCCCTGGACAGCCAATGGGTGGCCCGCCACAAAGACCTAGCTTCACCCCTGCTTTTGGCGGAGACAGTTTCCAAAATGTAAGGCCTCGGCAGGAAGGACCAATTAGTCCAGGACTCAATAATATAAGACCCCCTGTTTCATTCGGGGAACGTCCTCCTGTTCAAAGACATCTATTTGGAGGAAATCTCTTATTCAATGGCTTGAATCAACGCCCTCAAATCCAAAACTTACTGAGTCAAAACCAACGTTTCAATGGTCCGCCTGAGAACAGATTCACCAATATACGACCAGTTGCTCCTGAAGAATCCCAGATATCTCCCAATGCACAAGATGCTGGACAAAGGCCACCATGGTTGCAAAATCGTGACCAGGTTGGTAACATGGGAAATCAACCAAGTAGAAACGAGGAAACAGTGGAGAAGAATGTCCAAAATCAGAGAAACTTGACGAACCTGCCAACAGCTGCTTTCTTGCTCAATCTTGTGAACCAACACAAGGAACAACAAGCCTCAACTGATAACCAGACGCAACCTGGAGATGAAGAATCACAACCACCGCCACAAAGAGAACGTGAAAGGTCTCCTACTCGTGATAGATCACCCGTGCGTGATGACCGTGACCGTGAGAGAGGCGATCGGAGACGTGAGAGAAGTCGTGAACGTAGAGATAGTGATCGTGACCATCGCGGAAGACGTGATCGCAGCTCTGAGCGCAGCAGTCGTAGCCGGCGTGATGACCGCGGGCGGGAGCGTGATTATCGTGGTAGTGATCGGGAGAGAGGTAGTGACCGTGATCGCGATGAACGTGGTCGGGGAAGTGATCGTGATGAAAGAAGTCGCAGAAGTGACCGCGATCGAAGCGGTGATCGTAGAAGAGAGCGAAGCAGTGAACGAAAATCCGATCGAGATCGTTATGAAAGACGTGGTCGGGACGAAGATCGTTATCGTAGTCGGGATAGACGAGAAAGGAGTCGGGAACGTGGAAGAGATAGGGACAGAAGTCAAGAGGAAAGTCGCGAGAGGAACGAAGATGAGTTATCGGCCAGTCGTAGTGAGAGTGCAAAGAAACAAGATGAGGTTACCAGCGGAGATACTGTCGTTGCTACTGACCAAGGTATGGTTCCTTGTCATTTTGGTCTCCCAAAACATAGTATAGCTTTATGTTCATTACTCTGTTTACCAAAAAATACACTCTTTATATCTTTATTTTACGTATTCACTTCTGTATGTAAATACCCAACGTTTATGGAAAATGCTACTTCTTTTTGATGTTACAAGCTTTCATTTACATTTGATGCTATCTAAATCAATTTCCAAAGGGGAATTGGGTTTTCATCGAATAAGGGCGTATCGAACTGTAGAGGGGCGTTTATATGAGAAACTCTTTTTGACGGCGACTTTGTCCAAAGAACATGTCCAATAATAGTAAAACGTAGAATTAGAGAGCTGTAGGTTTGAAATATTCACTTTGGTAACAGTTTCTAAATCCGTTTTCTCTACTTCTAGCAAATTCTGCGTCAACTGGTGATCGACCAACAAAAACTGCAGAAGATTTGTACGACCCAATGGAAGCTTTAGATTCACCTGCAACAACTGCCCAAAAGGAATCGGCCCCACAAGAAACGGCCCAATTAGAAACGGCCCAACAAGAAACGACCCAACAAGAACCGTCTCAAACTGAAGAGACCGAATCTGAAGCAAACCAGCGAGAAACTGAACCAATGAAACCTGACCAAGATGAAAAAATAATGCAAGAAAGTGCCCAAAATGAAACGACCGGACAAGAAACAGCCCAAAATGAAACGTCCGAACAAGAAACAGACCAAAAAGAAACGGCTGAGCCCGAAATGGAACATGAAAAACCCATCGATCCTCAATTGGAAGAAACGAAAGAAACCATGGAAACAGAACGCAGTGAGTCTCCCATCTTTCCATTAGTGAAAGAAGATGACGCCATATTCCCAGACGCTGCTGACGAAGAGGACGCTGCTGACGAGTCGATGGAAGGAGAAAGTGAGACTAGCCAACAGGCTAATGAACCTGAAAATCAGGAACAAGAGTCGAAACCTGACGATCCCGAACAAAGTGCTTCTATAGAGGAACGCACTGAGGAAAATGTCGAGGTCTTTTCTACCAATACGAATGAGAATCGTCAAGCGGAGGAAGTCGAAGTCGATACAGAGCCCTCTGAAGTTTCTGACGAGGTTACGGCTTCTGAAGATACGAGGGCAAGGGTAGAAGGGGAGTGAAGAGAAGGACATTAATTCGTAGTCGGGACCGTAGGTACGCCGTATAAGTAGAGAATGTCTGTTGGAAAAAGGAAAATTGAAGCTCTTGGACTTGGATGATCATTTCAGCGAATTTCAAATTGTTTTGTCTCGATGTTGACACCATAGGCTTTTATGCATAATATATTTAGCCAATGAAGCTAAAATAATGCAACATTTTTAAATGAACTTTTACGCTGTTTTACGTGAAGTGTTTTTATTTTTATGAAAATTTAATTTTCGCTGTTTTCGTTGTTAGAGGTTTCAATTTCGTGTTTTATCTTTCAGACCTCGTGCAAACTTGAGCCATACTTATTGATGGGATTAAATTTCGCGACTAGTTTGAGTCTATCTAAAAAATTTCTTTCTTGGTGAGTCTAAATGATGGGTTGCTCGATTTAAAATTCGACCATAATAAAAGAAAGCCGCGACTGAATGAGTACAGCTGAATTTCTGTTGTTCTAAGTATGTCGTAAAAATAATTTCAGTTTCAGGTTCAGCGACAATTTTCATTAGTCTTTGTAATGAAATGTGCGTTATTTGGTCCTAAATTTTTAAAGATTCAAGAGAAGGCACTGAGAAAAATTTAAGACTTGAAAAGTAATTGTTCTTCAATTAAGTATTATAAACAGATTTTGTTACTTTAATGGGATAAACTTTCGCGGGGATTAAATTTCGTGGTTGGGCCTATCCGCGAAATTCAAAAATTTCGCGGGTGGCAATATTTTCACGATTTTGTGACTTTTACTGTCAAATCATGCATGTTGGTTGTTGAAATACACATTATTTGCGCTTCTTTAATGCAAGTAACCATTCAAATAATATTTATTTGACATATTTTGAGTTTTGTTTATAAATATTTCGCGGATGAGGCCCTTCCAAATTTCCATTGGGACTCAATTTCGCGAAATTTAATCCCCGCGAAAGTTTATCCCATTATTAAAGTAACTTCCATTTAGTTCTTATAAACCAAGGAGACACATATAGAACATCCATTAACGACAAAAACAATACCGTCATTATTCCAGCCACGGCTTTCTTATACTATGATTCGACCAGACTCTACCTTATCCAATCGATTAGACTTTTTTCTTGAAAAAGTGAAATATTTGTCAACTGCCTCCTTCTTGCTCTTTTGCTTCTTAAAATCTCCACCCCTCTTGTAGCAGGCTTAAGAGTATTGTAGTTTTTGAGTTACTTTATATTTTTGGATTATTTTTCATTCGATATATTATTGATCAATAAATGGTCGTCATTTTTATATGTATTAACGATGATAGCTTTCCTCTCAAGAAATATATTACAATTAATTAAAGAGACTAAAAATTCTTCAAATTCCTACAATCTAAATACAGTATCCGTGATAAAGTATCAATAAAAAAATATAGTATCAGATCTTAATTTACCTGTAAGCGGCGTGCCCGACTTTCAACCCTCGGACGCTTAGCGCGGGACTGAAAAGGAGAAAAATAAAGATTTTGAGAATTTTACGATCCTTATCAGGACTGATCTGACAAAATTTCGATGTTTTTAGGGGCAAAAAGTTGAAATTTTCCTATTTCCCCAATCTTTAGTGGGACTGAAATTTGATTTTCTGATTTTTCCAACGCTTAGTGGGACTTTGGAATTCCAAAAAAGGTACCCTTAAGGGCGGTACATACCCGTTCCCTCCATTTGCTTAAGTACAACCCCCTGGGTCCTTTAGTAAAAAAACTGGATCTAGTAGAATGGATTTGTTGCGTCCTTCTGTTCAATTCGTGCTTTTAGAATCCATAAATTATATCAAACCACATAAACAATGTGAAGCTCTCGTGAATGCTGCTGGTAAACGAATTCCATTAGCATCATTCTGTCAAAGTATTCTAAGAGTTGGCTTGAGTTGGAGTTATCAACCTTGCTAATCTTTTTAAGTATCTTCCATCCAGTATCATAGCTCCTACTCCTTTTAGCCCAGCGAGTTTAAGTACATGTGTTTTTCTGTGACAGAGACGGCGAGTTTCTGATTTGTCTAGATCCTGATTGAATGAGGACATCGGTAACACCCCTTTCTCACAGACCCGGTGGGATTCTATCAGCCAGTGGGGGTAAAAACAACGAACTAAAATTCGATGGGGATTGATATTCCTATTTATTTATGGATGAGGATTTGAATTCTATTGTTTTCTAGCCAAAAAATCCAGTGGGGATGGAAAATAGCACAATATTTTGCATAGTGGGGATTGGCTTATCATCTTCATCGGGGACAAAAATTAGAGTATAGTTTTCAACTGGGGACGATATTTTGGCCAATTTTTTCAGTGGGAAGGGTTCCCAGTGGGTCTGTGAGAAAGGGGTGTAAGGTAAATCAGAACCTTTACCGCGTCCTCGATTTTGCGGGTTAAAACTGCGGGTTGTTTGAAATCGCTTCAACTAATCCACCGTCCTCAAAATTACAATTACATAAACTCGCCAATGACTCCCAGGCCGAGCGCCATGGTTAATTAGTGATGTAGAAGCTGTAGCAAATGTTCTTTATCAAAACAAAAGCAAATATCTTCTAGTGATTTTGACAACAATTCAACCAGTGAAGTGATGTTCGTGATGGATCGATGTAAGGGCAGAGGACCTGAAAATAAAGTAGAAGAGTTATTAGTATATTCGAACATCACCAATACATTACACCACTGTCTCACAGCCTCTGTAAAACTTTTTTCCTCAGTGGGTATAAAAGATTCTATTGTTCCAAGTTTAACAAGCTAGATGCTGAATGGACCTACCATGCAATAAGGAGAAAAATGAAAACAATCAGTCAAAAAATATAGCGTTTAGCGAAAATGCATAACGCATTAAATTTCTTCATTGATTGTGGATGGAGGGAGAGGGAAGGGGAGTAGGGAAAAAAGAAATAGAAAGTTCCAGTTGCAAAAAGTATATAAATATTATATAAAGTACAGCTCGAGAAACCGCGATTTTCGGCTGTTCCGGCGATTTTTAGAAAGTTCCGGGTGCAAAAATCAGTGTTTATTGACAATTAAATCTGGCTTGATGGTGGGAATTGTTATCAATGATGATTTTGTGTAAAAAGCAAAGAAATAATATAATATTTCCGAATATAATATTTCCGTCATTTTTCGGCCGGAAAAAAAAATTCTCAAAAATTCGACTTAGCCACATTTTGGGCATTGCTAATACGCAACTTTGTGCAAAAAATTGGGGAAAACTAATGTAGAAATCTCGAGAAAATATCAATAAACCAGTTTTTCCGGCATTTTCGGCCGGAAAGAATTTTTTTCGAAATGGGCTCCGTCACTTTTTTGGCATCATTTTGCATCCTTGTGCGCAAAAAATCAGAAAAAATCTAATGAGCCAATCCCGAGAAAAGCGAACGGACGAACGAACGAACATCTTAACGAACATTTTAAAGGACCTCCGAGGTAGGTCCAAAAAATCAAGTGGGAATGGTTTTGGAATGCAATTTTTAAACAATGAATTTCGAGTGGGGATGAGATCAAAGTCACTTTCCCAGTGGGGCTGAAATTCAAGGGTAGTTCCCCACTTAGTTAAGACGTGTTTTGCAGTGCACTAAAATGGTTGAAACTCAAAGAAGCATCATCAAAATTCGCTAAATATCAACAAAAATCGCGACAAAACACCCAAGATCCACCAATTGAAGCAGCAAACACAACTGTAACATGCACCCTTGTTGCGTGTATTGATGATGAAGATCAAAATCGACTCAAATGCCGTAGCTGTCAACGTATGGTACATTACGAGTGCACATAATTGCCACTTTACCAGCTGCAAATAATCGCTAACACTTATAATAATCAATATATATGTCACAATTGTATGCGAATGACGAGATCCTTAAATAGTAAAATCGTAGAAAGCACGTACCATATGATGCAAAAGGAGATTGCTAAGAAAGACAACGAAATAAAAAACTCCATCACCAACTCAAAAACCGCAAAGTCATCAACAACGACATCGACAAAATCCTAACAGAAAAGATAAACGACTTAGAAGCCAAAACGAGGAAAATGATAAAAGAAGACATACAACAGACAAAAGATTTTATGAAAGAGTCGTCACGTAAAACCTACGCTGGTATAACCAAAGCACACAAGGAAAATATTAAATCTGTTGTTGCGGAACAAAAAGAAGAGGATAGGAGAGAAAAACGAGATATCGAATCAAGGAAAAAAAATCATAATTCATGGACTCGCTGAACAAATTGAAGAAACGAGAGAAGAAGATCAAGAAGAGGACAAAAAGGAAATTGAGGATCTGCTCAAAGATATCGGCATCCGCGACATCAAACCAACGCATCAACATTGTATTGGGTTCAAACATGAAAATGGGCCAAGGAAAAAGCGTCCAATAAAGGTGACCTTGCAAAATGAAAAAGAAAAAGAAAAAAATATGAGCAATCTAAAAGCCTTAAAAAAGTTGAAGTGGCTTGGATATCATTTAAGCATCACCGATGATTTCACCATCAACGAAAGAAGAAAAATCAAAGAGATGTGCGAAAAAGCTAAGAAATGGAACTCCGAATGCAATGGTCATTTCATTTGGCGTGTGAGAGGAAGTCCCAGAACAGATAACCTTCGCTTGATAAAAACAAACAAACTTTGCCAACCAAAAGACCGGGGACGATATTTTTACCAAATTTTCCAGAGGGGCTGGGGTCCCAAGGGGCGTGATACACAGGGGTATCACATACATTCAATGTTTCCAATTATTCGAGTAAAATGGCTTCCCCTCAAAGGGAAATATTTTGATGCCCAGGGGTAAATTTGACGAAAGAGCGAAAATGTAGAAGAGGATTAAATGAAAACTTTGAAAAACAAGTTGGGCAGAAAATACACATTCAAAGACATTGCAAAAATATACATCATTTGCAGACATTTAACTACTTGGGAAATACACCAAAAAACTCTGAAGATGCTGAAACTAGGCCTCAAAAACTTGGGCGAGATGTACATATCTGAAATCTCTAGGCTGCATTCATCCTACGCCCTTTAGGAAAGCGAGACAAAGGTGTTTCGCCGAACAAAATAGAACTATAGAGACCACACCCAACTAAGGAAGGGGCGTACTTTGGCGAGTGTAATAATTGTAAACACTTCTTACGCCCGTTGAAAAGTTAAGATAAGTGTTTACACCAGCTAGACCCCTCCCTGTGAATCCAGCTTTCAGGGCTTGAAGTAATCAGTGGGAAATTACTACTAAATACCATGACATTACAAAAGAATAGAGGAGAACAAAAACCTTAATTGCCTTCGTTCGCTATGTATGATGGAATTTTTTTTCGACTTGTTTTCAGTGATCATGATACAAGTTTTTTTGATTTATGCTTTCATTGGATTTTTGGATTATGATTCAACAATTTATATAGCAGGCAACCTAAAGGGGCTTGCGTATGGAAAAAAGGGAGTGGGCTCGAATTCAAACTTCTGAATAATTGATGACGTATTGTTCACTTAAAACATGTTGACTGCAAGTGAAATAGACATGAACGACTGAGTGTAAAACAACAAAACATATTTTTTGCTGTATCACTTGGTCAGGTCGTAGAGCAAGATCGCTCAACCGAGACAAATTATGGAGGGTTTTCTTCAGGAAAGTTTTGCAGCGGAGGAGTGCTCTCACGACCTACTCAAACACCAAACAGAAAAATAAGAAAATTCAAACAAAAAATAAAATATTGGTTATAGAAGCAAGAAGTACACTCTGTCTGAATGAACAACTATTGAAGAATCAAAATTGAAAAACTAACTTTTTGAAAAAAAAAGAAAAAAGAAGATGAAAGCAAGATATGTCGAAAAAACACTTTTAAGAATTTATAGAGACATAGAGACATGGAAAATAGTAATTTAAAGAGAAAATCTTCTATGTGGTATAATATCTGAAATCATATTTTGCAGATGACACTAACAAAAGGGGTTCAAAGAAGGGATAGGGAGGTTTTTAAAACAGAAAGATTTATCAATGATTGTAGTAAAAAGTTGAAGTAAAAGTCTGTTCTATCTAACGAATAAAGAAAACCAAAGAGAAGGGCTTTAATGTGATTTGCATATATCGTGATCTCTTCACAGCAAGACAACCTATCTATCTCGTAGTAGTTAGCAAGTAGTCATATAGAAGAGAGGAGAAAGGCTTATACTACTGCTAAGGTGTACAATTTCTACTCTAAACTTTGCTTTCAACACAAACAGGGAAAATGTTATGTGTATATAATAATTTTGCTATTTTTTCAAACTCTCTGTATGTGATAACATATGCTACGTTGGAATATATTTATGTATAATCCTCTACTATAATATATCCTTTTAAGAGTTGTAGTAATTTTTAGTGTTTACACATTTTTAGATAGAAGCTTTTCATGAAGCGAGTGTTTCGCACTGGTCTGAGAAAAAGTACATAACAAGTCTTTTTTTGATGATATTCTTTCTTATCAATCAAACACGCTTCTAACTTTATCTCAATATTTTTTTTACATTACAGAGTTAGTTTATCAAATGAATGTATGAATGAATGAACGTTTTAATATTACATATATTGCACTGCTTATTCTTGGAGAGTTGGAAGTCAAACTTCAAATCAATAAATATCACAGACGTGTCCCTATCAAAATGGTAGATTCACCGATTAGTTTTCTTTCACAAAAACTGGAAAAACTACCATTATCAACCGACTATTTGTTCATATCGAACGCATTCCAGGAGAAGGCAGCTTCTAGGCTACATCAAAACTTTGCGCCACGCCCTGGCGATGGAAAAGCGAAAAACGTTGCAGGTATCCAAGCTACGGAGGAGGCTGTCGACTCCAGCGGTTCCTTGTCATCAAAGAAATATGCAACAGCATTAGATTTTCGGGACATTGATGACTACGAACACTCTGAATTACGAAAGAAAGGCGATTCATATTACGAGGAAAAGAACAATAGACCTCCATTTGGGCCACCGATAGTAAGCGAATCTTTACCGACAAACCTCATCAGATCACCGAGTAAACGAAAACGATCGTCGGACGACACGACCTGTTACGACGATTCATCGGCATTTACGAAAAGTTGTGATTTTGAGGTTCTCAATATTTGCCAACGAGATTTCCGCAGTATACAAAGAACTTTGTCGTTTGATGATGATTTACTCCGATGTGATAACGCCGTGACCGGAATGACATCATTAAGATCTCAAAGCCGTCCCATTTGCCGTTTGACGAGTAAAAGTCAACCGTCGAGTTCTTTTGAGCGGCGTACACCCTTAGAAAAACCTCGAAAGTTCAAAATTATACAAATTACGGAACTAAGTAAGGGACATCATTGTGATTTGACGTCTTTGCAAAAACCGTCGTTACCAAGGGAAACAGCGACAGACGGAGAATCTGAGCAGCCAGAACATTCTTTTAAATCGATCGCATGTTCTAAAGAAGGCTTTTCATAAAATGTAAATGGAATTTCAATTCTCTATAACAAATGGCTGAAGCTTTATTAATATATAATATGTAAATTCAATCTTGTTTTTAATGCAAAACATATATTTCTTTCCTATTTCTATTCTTAGCGTTCCTAAAGATCACATTTTTATCAAAAATTGAAATCGAATTGAAATTATGTGTTTCTTTATCTTCAAATTCATTTTCAAATCTTCGTTTGAGGTCCATGTCCGAAAATAAAGCAAACACCCGAAAAATAAAACTCAAAAAAAAAAAATTTGTTTTGCACTACTTTTTCCTTTTCAATAATTCAGGCTTCTTTACACTTCTTCAAAAATTCAAAAACAACTTTTTTCTATATGTCACTTTAAACTATACTCTGACGTCACGAGCAACCTTAAAATTTCATTATTTTCCGACCTCAAAAACCAAATATCTTAAAAATTTCAAAGATCTGTTCATAACTTTTACCACTTCTCTTCGCTATACATAGTGCGGATGGGTACTGGCTAATTCACCTTCTAAGTTCCATAGTGACACCCGCACCCATGTATCGATGAGCCGTTGCCAAGCAAAGTGGAGATCTTTAAAATACTTTTGCCATACACGCTTTTTTGTTGTTCTCTACAGTAGAATCACCAAGTGCTCATTGTCAAAAAAAATCGAAAAATACGAACGAAATAAAGAACTAATGTACGGTTTCTACACCGTGTTTCATACTGATGCAATCTTCAGGCCATGCAACAGTAGGGGGTTGTACTTTTACGGTGTGACGGGATTGGCCCTTTTTTAGTACGGTATTACGGGACTTGACGAAAAAAGAGACGGGAAAACGGTATTTTAAAATCAGACGGTCACGGTATTTAGGTACATTTTTGCCCTGTACAAGCCGGTGTGACGGTGTTATTATTTTTCCAATTTTCAGGGTACCGGGATTCAGAAAAAATTTTGACGGGAAAACGGTATTTCGAACCCCTACAACCCCCCCCAGTAGGGGTGCAGGAGGTGTTAAATTTTACTTATCAATTGTAAAAGGGGTTACGCACGAAACGAAAGTCTCGTGTTCGCAAGCGAAAGGTTTTTTAAACAGTACCGTAGGAAGCTATTTCTCATTCCCGGCGAAATTTTCCCATTTACAACAGAAAAGGACCAAAACTAGCCCAATTTTTGTTAATTTATTAATTAATTTTGTTAAACAATCCAAACGCTTCCTTATCAAAAGCGCTGAAATCCCAAAAAAGTGGCTATACCGCAGTTTTGCGATTTTGGCGCTTTCGATTACTAGGGGTACGTACGGTAAAATTAAAACTAAGGGAACCCTAACGAGCACCTCACTAAAAACCGGGATTTTTCATCTCGTTTCTTAGTGAGTTCCACTTTGACGATTTTCGAAAAACAGAAGCCTTTCAAGTGCTTTGACGCAAATTCGATTTTTTTGCTACTGCAAGGGCTTCAAAAGTTTATAGTTACGTCAAAAAATCGAATGTTTAGAGCCCGAAAACCCGGGCTCAAAACATTCGAAAAAGTCGCAAAGTGGAATAGACGTTAATTGCGTAAAAAAACGCGGGTGACGTCTAGTATAGGCTAAGGTAACCCAGCCGTTTGCGTGAATTAATGCGTGATCGCGGGAAATAATTCGAGGCATGGTGCGTGATTTGGGCTATTTTTTTCGTTATATTTGCATGATGTATCAACCACTTTTGGTGATTTGCATGATTGTCACGAGAGCAAGATAGATTTCTACAGATGCATTTTAAGCATATAAAAACTCTGGTCAAGGATACTTTGAAAGCTAAAGTTTTTCTTTAGCTTTTAAAGTATCCTTTCTCTGGTGAACAAAAACTTGATTTTGGGACATTGAGCCTCTTTCACGAAGTTAACGTATTTTTGAAAATGCTTAAAACAAAGTTTTTGAAAATCAAATTTTTTTTAGAAAGTTGATATTCTATTTTTAAAATAAACTGCTTTTTGAATTTTTAAGAAAATGTGAAAACGTGAAAAACTAAGACCTAATTAATGAAGAACTTGTTAAATCCTGATGGAATACAAGATAGAATGACATATTTCTTTATAAGAACGATTTTATGAGAGTCGAGGCTCAAATGGCCAGGGTATAAAAACAACTTTAAGCACAGTTCTTACAAAAAAATAACAATTGAAGTGAAATAAGCAAAAATTGTATGCTTTTTTATTATAAAAATTCAATAAATACAATTAATGGGACAAAGATAGCCTCAAGTATCTTAAAATTTCGATCTAAAATAAGAACATCATAACGATTCTTTGGTATAGAAAAAATAAAAACATCCTAGGCTCAACTAAGAGTTTTGGAAGAAAATATGAGTAACTCAAGCATGTGGTAAACAATAAAATTGTAATCAAATAAAGTATTTATTGATTTATTATCTTATTGAAACTCATAGGAATCATAGAAATAAAAACGAGATAAAAAATGAGAACAGCAAAGTCTCAACAAAAATATTACCGGTTTAAATAAACGAGACTGTAAAACCAAAAGGTCTTAGAAAAATCCGAAAAATCCCCAAGAGTCCTATAATTTCTCAAAATTTATTGACATAACTTAATCTAAAATCTAGCAAGTCCTAGAAATTTCCATAAATTCCATATATCCTAAAAAAATTCATAAGTTCAAAAACCCAGAAAAGTCAAAGATTATTATATATAAAATATATAAATCTATTTCTTTTGTTGAAATAATCAATAATTTTACCTCTGGACAAATCGACCCCTGGGGCTGGGTATGACTGTTTTTTGATATTTTTTCAAGAACTGGGATGCTTGTTACTTCAAAGGTAAATTGGGTGTGTCAGGTATGTGCAAAATTCTGTCTCTCACAGGGTCAATTTTCAATTTTTGGCTTGAACATACCCATCACTTAATACCCCTGGTCCCTGGAAAAATCACCCAAGCCCAATGAAGAGTTTTTTCTGGCACAGCACAATCATTTAAACCGTCAACTGCTCTAACTTGGGACTATCTGACAAAACATGGGACGGCAATTCGGCCACCATTTCGATTTGAGTTAATAAACGCAGATCAAAAAATACACGATTTCTTTTTCGCACCAAGTAGGCTTTTAAATCAAAATATAAAAGAAAATCCGTAGTGGAATACATGCCAGTGTCTGGAACGAAGAAGAACAAAGTAGTGGCAAAACGACAGCGTTTGACGTCACTTGCACGGGCGGCAAGTTACACGCTTGTTATTGGTTAATCCCATCAGGCGATAAGCGGTTAGGCGACGGGCGTTCTCTAATTCTCCAATCAGCGTCCAGTCATTTTGAATGAAAACAAAAAAGTTAAAAAGGGCGCGTTATCAGTGAAAGTTATCGTGACATGTTATGACAGAAAGTAAGATTGATAACCTTGGTGGAGTGCAGGCCAGATTGTCAACAGTCCCATGTTTTGACCAATCGTCCCAAGTTAGACGGTAATATACAGATTTTAGAGAAGAAAAAGATCCAAGAATTATCCATTTAACAAGTTTATATTGAAGCAAACAAATCTCATTTGATGCACTTTCATGGTCCATCAGGCTGTCAGTTGTCGTCCGTCCAGCTGTCAGTTACCGTCCGTCAAACATCAATAATAATCATATCCAGATATCATAACATATAAACTTATCAAGCATATGATGAATGTACGCTATGCATATACAGCACTCACACCACCTGGCTGCTGCCTGAGCCTGCACACACGTATTACGTGATTAATATATTGTACTTGATCATCAAGCCGTTGTTCCCTTGTTTCTTCCATCCACTTGAGTAAGCTGTCTTTACCAGCTGTGACTGTTCCCATGCCATTTCCAGAAGAATCGTGAATTTAGGAAAATCAAATCTTCCAGTCTTCGCTCAAACAAAGCAATAAGTGAACAGGTTAGCTACAGTTTCAAAATTTGAAGAATGAGGTACAAAACTGAACCATCATAGTTCCTAGATATATCTGTTCTGTTTAACTGCTTTTGACAGCTGTAATGCAAGCAGGCAAGTCACAACCCAATTCTCTAATCAACAAAAAAGTGATGCTGGAGCTAGCCATTTTGAATATTCTGCCTTGACATTTGCCAGTTTATTAGATAGAAAAAAAACACCAGGATAGAAAACAGGAGTACTTTTAATGTTGTTGATAATTTTAAAGCAAATCTTCTAGTCAAAGCAAGTCAAAGCAAGTCAAACCCAACAAACCAATCAATGTCGTCAACAGCCAAAAGTTTCCAGGTTTTTGGTTTTGTTGACAAAAATGTTTTGTTTACTTTCTTGTTGTCGGGGGAAACCCGATTTGCCGATTAGTGACTTTCCCGCCTATTTCCCGATTTCCTATACTTGGTTGGACTTACCATAGTTAAAAACAGAAATATGTCGTTTTTATGAAATTTGTCGTTCTTTTTGTCTATTTTTAGTAATGCAGGATTCTTTAGATAAACCCCCTCTACAAAATGATTACACGTTTTTTTATAAGAACATCCAAAAAATTTCAAGCCTTTGGATGTTCTTAACTTTTTGAGTTTTAAGCCTAAAAATGTTCTTAACATGTTCTTATTTTTTCGCTGAGTTTTTTGTCTATTTTCCTAAGAAAATTTGGTGTGTTAGAGTTCACGAAGCCTTAAAATGTTCTTAACTTGTTCTTATTAAAAAAACGTGTATCATACTTGTATCATGGTTTGTGTTTCCTTATTACTGTAACAAAAATATTTCATTAAGCCTCTTCCAAAAACCTTGACAAAAGAACTTTAAAAGAGTTTCTTGCAGCTTTAAAGGGGTTTGCACTTTTACGGTGTGACATGATTGGCCCATTTTTAGTACGGTATTACGGGATTTGACGAAAAAAAGACGGGAAAACGGTATTTTAAAATCAGACGGTGACGGTATTTGGTCTTATTTTTTGTCATTATGCCGGGATTTGAACCTGTACAAACCGGTGTGACGGTGTTATTATTTTTTTCAATTTTCGGGATTCCGGGATTCAGCAAAGATTTCGACGGGGAAACGGTATTTCGAACCCCTACAAACCCCCTCCCCCTTTAAAGGGCAATATTAACCTTGAAAACACCTGACATTCGTAGAACCTTCCTCTTTTTTGTCGTGTCTTGTTATTATAGTCTACGAAACAAACAAACAAACGGCCAACATTTTTTGTGCTTGTTTCATTTGCAATTATCACTTTACGGTATTTAGGTAAAAACTTCTAAATGGTCCTCCAAAAAACATGGTGTAATAACTCTAACTTTTGATAGACTTCGAATCAGATAAACCTTTATGCTCTATAAGCCTAGAAGAACTAGTTGCAGGTGACCTAAGACTACGCTTCATTTATTCTCTGCTTTTTTTAAATCGGGAAATGCAATTTTTCAGAATTGGGAAATGCAATTTCTCGGATTAGGGAGATTACACAGGCTTATAATTTTGATTTTAACTTTTGCAAGCTTTCAAACAGCAGAACTTCGTTTCCGGTGCCTGTGAATTATGAGATTAATCTATTAAACAGTTTCATATCCGTTTCCTCTCTTGGATCAGGTTCTTGCTTTTTAACTTTACAAAATCATTCAGGATTCCGAAATTATTAAATTTCATGGAATATCACAGACTGAATTTATGTTATTTTTGTCAACATATAAATTTCTCAATGAACTTTCCTCTTCTTGGCTAAAAAAACTTTTAATTTCAAGTGAAAAATGAAGGGAATGCTAAAATTTGTAAAATGAGGAGCCGCGGGTACCCTTTTGTGCACCTGTTGGGATCACGAGCAGACGAAAGGCAAGGGGTACCCCAACCTCGTTCCATGTGTATCATTAGCTTTTTTACTGCTTACTGATAGCGCTTACCGTGAATAACACAGGTCAAAATCATATATTGACGCTGTGCCGACGAATCGAGATTCTATTCAGCGCGCAATCAACGAAGACAAAAGTAACCATGACGACCATCCAAGATCTTGGATGAAGTTCAAAGTTGATATTTTTATTCCCGTCGTTGAAAACACAACTTAAAAAAGTCATCAATGCTTTGTAAAAAGAGTCAGCGATAGAGAATCATAACATAAAGTCTGTCTATTATTTCGATTCAATTAAAGTGACATTTCCATAATTAAAAGTTTATTAATTACTGTTATACATTTGGGGATCATGTTAAAGATTTCTTTCGAAATAAACTTATTTCACTTACACTTGGAGGTTTCTGGGGAATTCGTAAATAGTAAACTGTATACTGATACAGTCTGCTAGACATTAATGTGGTAATATTTGCTCTTCATCTTTGATTTTTTCTACAGTGATTAGATTGACACATGCGCGATAAAATTTCTATTATTGGTCTTCAGAGGTTAATATATTCTTTGAAAACTTAACCTCTGATACTCAGGGTAGATAGCGCTTGTAGATAATATATTTTCTGGCGTCTATCAGTAACGTAAATAAAGCCTGAAATACATGGGGACGAGGTTGGGGTACCCCTTGTCTTTCGTCTGCTCGTGATCCCAACAGCTGCACAAAAGGCGAAAAACTTTTTTTAAACGTGAACGCGAATGAAAATTTTCAGGATCTGTAATCAATATTAATTAAGACTCTCGTAGTAGAGATAGACGAAAATTGCATCATTGTTGCATAGAGTGGCAGGTTTCTGTTTTGAAATAATAACATTGCCAACTAATTCGTGTCGTTACAAAACAGGTATGTGGGTTCACTTACCCAATTCCAATTAAAAATCTCAAATAAAAATACTTTTGGAATGACTCATCGCTTTGCTTGTGGGATGTGAAAACTAGGCTACAAATATTCGGAAAAAAGTTTTTCAACAATATGCAAAGATGTTATAAACTGACAAAATTATTCTTAAATGGTATAGAGGTAATTAATAACAATATTGAACAACCTTTGTGATGCAGGTTGTAATTAGTTTTAATTGACTTTTACGAGTTCCATGTTGTCGCTTATTCAGGATATTATGTTTGCAGAAAAGCATCCGGGTATCAAAGCGGAAATTTAAGGAGACGAATATCGGAAAATCCAAATATTAACGCGTGACAAAGAGATGGGGTTTGATGGGGTTCACGACAAAACAATTAAGACTTTATTGGGTCATTTTACACTTACAAGCAAGAAAAGAGTTTCTAAGAGTCAGATTTTTAAATTAGCAAATTAAAAAATGGCATAAATTCGAATAAGAAGAAATTTTCTTCTCCAATAATGCAAATTTGGAGAAATTTTAAACAATTTGTTTCCCCCAGGGGTCACCACCTCAGTAAAATTAGTCTCTCTGTTAATAGTCAGGGTTCAGAGGTAGTTTGCGTATAAGTACAAAGAGTACAAATCATCCCCCTTGGGGCACTAGTACATTTCATCGAGCAATTTTCTTCCATAAATATCATTGGGTCGAAAGTATTTATGCAATGACTTGTTAGGGCGTTTTAAAGGCAAACGCCATCAGACTTAGGGAGTAACCTCAACAAAATTCGTTAGGAATTCAAAAGGACTCGAGACTATATCAATATTCTACAATCATTTATTCATTTCCAAAAGATTGTTTAAAAATACAATTAAAAATAATATTTACAGCTCAAAACTTTTCATTTAAAGACAGTTATTCCCTGAAAGAATTGTTTATAGCATTTTTGAGGGATAAGTCACATTGTTTCCGATTTTGCATGAGCTAAAATATTCTTGCTTGTGGTAGCGTTCATCTAATTTGAGAGGGAAAGCTAGAAAGCTTAGCTCCTCGGCTCCTCTTCGTTCTCTCCCTCCTTTCTGATCGAGAAAAAAATTTCATATTAAATTGTTGCTGATTACAATTTTACTCAATCTCAAATATGAAAGTGATAGTATCGTCTTCAAAGATTTTCGGCAATTTGCGGTGGCTGATAGTTGTCCCCCAACCGCCACTTCCTTTCTGCTCATCTTCGGGCCGTGTGTAATCGTCCTTCCAACGGCCCTCACCTGCAGACCTTTTGATAGTCTGTGATGCGATATCAGCACCATTGATGCAAAATTTGAAAGAGAAACGGTCATAGCTCATTGGCCAGGTAAGCATGTCATCAAAAGGGCCTGGAACGAGGTCGAAAGTTGCGGTAATGTGTGTTCCAGTATAGTTTCCATTCCCATTCAAATACACTTTCAGCATTCCTTTATAACCTTCCAAACAGAAGAACGAGGGTGAATGGATTCGATTATTGAATTCTCTAGCATCATCAAACTTGCTGACAAAATCGGTAATTTCCCACGTGAATGGACATTGAGGTGTGGTTAACAGACTTTGAGCCATCTTTTTACTCATTGTCAAACCTCTGTCAAGCACAGCTAATTGCTGGTCTTTGATTCCACATTCATCCCTCAATTGAAGCAAATCTTCTTCGTTTTCCTTTGTTCTTCTTTCATTTTTTTCCAATTTTGCTTCAATTTTGACAATCTTTTCATCCTTTGCCTCCATTTGTATACTAAACCGAGTGTTTTTTTCATCGACTGATTTTTCCAAACGGTGCAAAACAGCTTCATTCTCTGCTTTAAACTTATTGAGATTCTCCTTGGTGTCTTTCAATTTTCGTTCCAACTTTGCCAGTTTTTCATCTTTGGTTTTTAGTTGTTCTGTAATTCTGATTTCTTTGATTTCTGCGTCTCTTCTCATTTTGACCAAAACTTCTTCATTCAGTCTGAGCCTAAGAAAAGGATATGATAAAGTCAAGATACACCTCAGTGTCACAGACCCGGTGGGACACCAGCCCTTCAGGAAAACTTGGCCAAAACTTCTTCCCCTGTGGGAGAAATACCCTCACTGGGAAGTTCATTCAAATTCATTCATCTCCACTGGATTTTTCGTGTTTGGAACAATAGAATTTCTATCCTCATCGGGATTTCGAAGAAAGTTTTCATCTCAACCCGAGTTAAACATTTAATCACTATACCGATTACTCGGAATGTTCCCAGATAGTTCACGCTACGTTCTTGGGACCATAACGTTTAATGAACGTTAGAACAACGCTATAAGCTACAACCAGTGCCGAAATATATTGGCAATTTTGTGTATTTTTCAGAATTCAAAGCTCGCGTGAGAATCGCAATTTCAGTACTTCTACTTTGTTTCAGGGGATTTTCGCTTTGGGAGGGGTTAAGTGGCTTCCAGGCTATGTTCTCAGCTATTTTGGAACATTTTTGAGCTTTTAGATCCTGATATCCTAAGGTCGAAAGTCGAAAGTCTGATGTTAAAACTCAGAGTGTTAAAACTCTACTTTCTAACCGTACTTTAAAGCACTTGCGGTTTTAAAGTGCAAGAGATTCCATATTGAGGTTCCATAGACTAGACATTACCTTTCTTCCACTTTGATTAGCCTCTCGTCTTTCATTTTCAACTGTTTCTTCAAAGTTGAGTTGGTCTCTTCATTTTCGTTCCGTATTTTATTCAAGATGTCTCCCATCTTCATGATCTGATCGGTTTTCAGTCTCATCTGGTCCTCAAAATCTAACTTCATATTCCGAACTTCTTTTTGGATTTGAAACGTATTGTAACCATCTTCCATCATCTTGCTTGATTGGAATGATTTCAAATATCTGAAAAGATGGCACGCGTTAGCGATTAGTTTATTTACAGTGAGGTTTGCACTCAAAAAAAGGGAGAATATAATGAATGTGATTGGTTAATTTGGGGGTATTTAGCAGACTTGGCCCCGAATCAAACTAACACAATAAAACTCCGTGTCAGCTAATGACTATGCTTCAAATATCTTAAGATCTCTTGGATGCAAAACTGTACCGAATTTTGTTTTACTGTCAAATAATAATTTTATAATGCTATCTCAAAAATGAAAAAGCAGTCTTATTTGGGATGTTAGTTTTATACTAAAATATACAGGAAACTACAGAGAGAGGTAATCAAGTTAGTCACAAAGGAATTTCTTTTTAGGAACTATCAACAGTGGTCAGTAGTTTTTGGTCTAGGACGGAAAACGGATTTTACATAGCAATTTTAGGACATAATCTTGAAATTTGTGAGAATTATACATAATTTTGAGACGTCTTCATTTACTTCACTATAAGACGGATATCCATTAGATCTTAAAATCTAAAATAAGTTACATTTAGGTATCACAGGGGAAAATAGCACCTTATTGCTCAAGAAATAGATTATCAAATCGAGGAAGTGGTAAATATAAAGTGTCTGGAGAAGTACCACTAAATAAAGTGTTGACATTCCATTCCATAGGGGGGTGGACGAACATTTCCAGGGGTAATTCGAGCAGAATTTCCAGGGGGTCTTAAAGAGTGTTTCTTTTTCATTTTTCAAGGGGGTAATAAAAATATATCGAAAATTCTAGGGGGTTATAATAGACTGATTTCAATTCGTCCACCATCACTTTAAGGTATGAAAAGAAATTTTCCAAGGGTCTTTTTACAAATATTTCCATTTTCCAGGGGGTATCCACACATTTTCAAATTTTTTTTTTACTTGAAAAGGTTTGCCAACCCCGGTATGGAAATTTAATGGAATGGCCCATTACTATAACGCTTTCTGAAACTGGACCCGACATGAAGTTTCATCACGCTGACACACAACATGGTCTTATCTTTCATCCATATCGTTTGATGCACGTTCAACAACGTTGTGTACCAGGGAGGTTAGGAAATAAATTAGACCAACCTTTCAAATCTCGCTTTTGGATCTTCGTCTTGGAAACAATCTTCCTCTTCTCCTTCCGAGCAAGAATGATCGAATGAAAGAGATCGCCTATCCATTGTTCTTTTATTGGCTATCCTTCTTGCAATCAAATGCCAAAAGTATCGAAACTTTGTGGTTTTATATTGCTTTTTGTGGTCGGAAAGATAATTACATCATTTCATAAGACTATTATTTCCATCCACATTAAGAAACGCACGTAGAAAGTTTTATTGATTAGAGTAGCTTTTCTTTTTTAATACTTAATTGATAACCACTAACAACAAACTCTTTATACGGAAGTTTCCCGGATCCGTAATTTCTTTTATTTAGTTTATGATGGTATGATTGTTTCCACGATTCTTAATAATTATCGGCCAGTACCCGTCAAATTCTGAATATTGAAACTTTTGTCAAGTTTACCCCCAAGAGTAGTATATAAATTCTGTTCTCGAGAAAAGACGGATATAGGTCTAGATGAAAAGAAAAAAAAACAAATTTCTTTTCTTGAACTTGGCATACATGCTGTTACGGTGTAAGAGTATTAGGAACTCAGTCCGATACTGGCTGGATAATTACTAAAAGTAGAGGGAAAGAATTTCATAAAAGAGATTTTCTAACTGCAAGCATTACAAAGGTAACATGGAATGAAGAAAGATTCCGCTTGGACCAGAGAAATGGGATGAAATAGAAAAAGTGCTTCTCTGATTAACCAAAGTGTTCTGATAGTGTCTATTGAAAACTCCTTTGTTTTAGCTTTAATTTCGTCGTTACAAAAAGTTCAGAAAAAAACTGCTCGCCATGCGAAGAGGGCTGGTTTCTATATGCTGTGTTTATAAAAGTGGTTTTATGTTTTTCGTTTTTGATCCATTACTTTTTAAACTTTCAGTATCCAGTAACAAATTTTACACTAACTTGTAGTCTGAAAGAATTCTCATCACAATGATACCAAATTATTTCTAAAAACATTGATAGAAATTCATCAAAGACAGATTTGATCCTTATTTTCCTGCACTTTAGCTTTTAATCTAATTATGCGGTCATGATCATTGAGTTTCAAGCCGAAGGCTAGAGGTCAATCTCCTTGGTAGGATTTGAAGCCAACAAATCCTACCAAAGTTGCGCGGCCTTGAGCGACCCGCCTGGTTTTTACACAAATGACAGATTGAAACTAAAATTTACCGCTTAATTTCGAAAAATATATCACTCGAAAACAAAGGAATTGCTAAATTCAATCCGTCATCAAAAATTTGAAACTCAATGGTCATGATGCCGTTATATCATTAGAATCGCTAGAAAATTATGAGCAAGAAAATAAAGGTGTCTTTTGGTATAAAAGAGGTCTCCCCAAAATATAAGCCCCTAAAGTTTACGTATAATTTGACCTGAAACAAAAGAATTTCGTCAAACCACGCTAATTATACAACTTTTTTAAAGCAACAACAAAAGAAATCCATTAGCTCGAAACAAACTCCCTTAAGGGCAAAGGACCTGGTGTATGACGAGCCGTTTGTCTATTGTTCTGAAGAAGCTGTTTTTCCATCTCTTTACATTCCTCTGCTTGGGCAGAAATCTTCTTGTTCAGTATTTCCAAAATCTTAATATCCTGGATAGCAATTAATATGCCGCCATTTTAATTGAGAGCGGCAACACCGCTTAAAGTGTTCATTAATTAACCGGTAGACGGATCATGTAGTTTAAATAAATTTTGATGTCTGAAGGGGAACTTTCAGTTTCCGAAAACATATTAAAAACGTATTCAAAGAATTCATATATCAACAAGTATAAGGTCTATCTGTCTTGTATAGTACAAATGAGTCTTTTTGACTCGAACCTCTATAACTCGAATGTCTCCTTGACTTGAAAAAGATTCATGGTTACTTCAGCTAACCAAGGAATTATTATAGATACTGGAAAAACAACTGGCTAATTTTTGCAAATTTCTCATGTACAAGCCTTGTCCACAGTGATGACAGTATTGTTAACCCCCCTTCCACCATTAAAGTGATTCTTCATAGCATTTTAATTGCATTTATCATCAAATTACACTTATCCAATTCCCAAATGAGACTTTAAGTTCTCCTCTGAGATTCAAACTCTTCTAGTTAATTGCTAATTATAGGTCGTTATGACGTTTTAAATTGCGAGAAAGATGCAAAAACATGCTATGTATAAGAAATTGAGTATTGACACCAGAAATTTTTAAACTTCAACCTCAAAAAATCCACTGTGCCACCACATGCCACCAAAAGATTTTCATACCACAGTGGAGCTGTGACACTCATGTCTAATATATGTCAATCTCAGCTCTTCTCGCAGAAATATAAGAAAAATTTTCCCAATTCAAAATTTCGTGTCATTATAAGCATTTTGTTTGATTTTACTTGTCTGGTGATGTTTTTCTCACACCAGATTTCATAAATGTATCCGCTTGGTATACTCAACGATGTAAAAATAATAGATAACCAACTACCTCTAGAAGGCACTTCTCCCAAGAGAACAACCATTGTTTTCCTATTGAAATGAGCACTCCTTTAAAAAGCTCTGTGTGCAGTGCGTGTTATGCTTTTAGCTAGATTTTGACACACTTTTTGACATCCACTGAATTGATAGAAAATTTGAATTGTTATTTACTGCAAATTTTGGAATTGTTTTCAAAAGATAAAGGTACCAATCTTTAGACAAATTGACTACGGATCGGCCTGATACCACTTAATCTTCTTCTGGATAAATAAACGCTCATAAAATGCTGTTATCGACCGCCGAAGGCGGTTAATTTTCCGAGCTGTATACGGGTGAAAAAGTTGGATTCAAAATTTGTCACAACTGTGCTATCCTTTTGAATATTTTAAAATTTGACTCGCCCATTCTGCACGTTTTGCAGAATTTTCTGGGTTAAAGGTTTGAGCAGCTGAGACAAATTTGAGATATTTGTAGAATCGCTGGTTTTCTGAAATATGTGGCGTTTTACTGCGGAGATAAAAAAAGCATTTTTTCGGAGATGACGATGTTAAGCATGAATAGATGAAAAACATGCTGTGGCGCCCCGCTAGGGAGATAAATGTTAAGTAAATAAAAAAACTTGAAGTATTTATCAGCTTCTGATTCAAACCACAAGTGATTAAAAACAACTCAAAATATACTAGGTCATCAAAATCAATGATCTCGTCAAGCAACATAACAAAACTGCCACAGTGGTTAAGCTTATACATTTTTTTTTTTATAAGCATACAAAAATCCGTAAACCGGCTCAGAGATACTTAGGTTCAAAGCTTAATAAGGCTGAAAAATGATTGAGTGAATGCTTAAATCTAAAACACAAATTTAGGGAAATACTGAAGATCCGCAAAACTCCAGCAAAAATCAGGAAAAAAACATTTTTCCTAGGCTCAAGTAATGTTTGCCATATGCTTAATTTTTCCCCATATCTGAGCCTATATGCTTATAAGTGCAATGCTTATAAAAAATATCCATATTTTCAAGTTAAATCACGCAAACGAGAGTGTCGAAGTGGATCATTGTCTAAACCGATGAATTCTTCATCAAATTTAAGGCGGTCGTTATCCAGTGATGTGAGCACTGTTCTAGTCTGAAAAATATATGTGTGATTTGAAGTGCGATATCTCACGAATGAAAAGTGCATGAAGGTTGCCTGATACAAAATAAACAGATGAATGTTTATAGAACAATAATATCTAATTAAAAAATTCCTTCTGTGAGGCTGCCTATAGGAAAATACACTTTTTCTAACCCAAATTTTAGAAAAATATACATCACGTGATCGATTCTGTCCAATAGAAGGTTACAAATGAAGCAAGTTTTTATCTAATTGCACTTTTTACGATGCAAAATGTCTTTAATATTTTTACAACCGTAACACGGATGTTTTTTGAGAATCAAGGCAAGTTGGTTATCTATTATTTTTACATCGTTGGTATACTAGCATTTATATTTCTAGAGTTCTACAACATCGCGGGATTCGTCATATTTACTTTATAATGGTTCATAATATTTACTTCATTATTCAAATTTTAACTGAATTTTTCTTTCTGACGATTTTGATAACGCCAATTTGATAAGTCCAGTAAAGTGACTAATAGATTCCGCAATTTTGAATTTTTTACTTTCGATATGAAATTTCGAAAAAGCAAAACAATAAAACATTTATTACAAAACGTACTACGATGGCCCTGAGATGTCACTGTTTCGTCAAAAAATTTTTAGTTTCATCACAATATTTATAGTTTCGTCACAAAATTTTCAGTTTTGTCACATCAAATTTTTAGTTTCGTCACAAAATTTTTAGTTTTGTCACATGAAATTTTTAGTTTCATCACAGAGAGTGTTTCGTCACAACTTTCCAGGACTTTTCAGTGTTATATCACGAAACTTTCGGTGTTTCATTATTAATATATTTCTTTATGAAACTAAAAATAAAACTTTCTTTCTTGCTTTTAAATACATGTTTGGCATGAAGGATCCATATTTAAAAAGGCGACATTTTTACCGCCAGTGATTAAGGGTGTTGATGAAAACGCAATTATTATTTTCCTACTGCGATACTCTTCGATACTCTTTTATTGAGATATTGAAAAATATTTCAGGCCTCCTTTTCAAAACGCAGTTACCAAGATAAGTCATGATACATGATTTTGAGCTTTTTGACTCTGTTTTCAAATTTATTATTCTCTGATGCAAACGAATTTGTTTGCGATCAGATATTTCAATCAATGAAGTAGCTAGAAGAGAATTGTTAATCTTTGTCAGGCAAAAAAGTGAAGTCTTAATATCGTGCGTCATATTTTTAACCAAATTAAGTCGCTCTCTTAGGTGTAGTAGTGTCGCCACCCTTTTCTTGTTTGAATTATTTTTTATAGAGTGTTCACAATTAAAAGATTTACTTACGAGAAAGATTTCTTGCAGCTAATTTAGAAAGCCTCGTTGCTATAGCCTAATATTCCCTACTTTAATGTCAGAAAATTTCGCGTCTAGAAAATTTTGTGAATGACCCCTTAATTATCGAAATTAAATGGCGCGAAAAAAATCTTTTGACTGATCAGAGAGATGTGCTGATTCCTGAGAACTAATTCCTATGAAAAACGAGCTTCTCAGTTTTCTTTGTATGTCTTTTTCGCAAAATAATATGAAAACAGGTTTTTGCACCTGATCCAGTTTTCGCCTACCGCCACGAGAGAAAAAAAAGTTTTTTTTTAGTTTCATAAAAAATATATTAATAATGAAACACCGAAAGTTTTGTGATGAAACACTGAAAAGTCCTGGAAAGTTGTGACGAAACACTGAAATTCTGCGATGAAACACTAAAATTCTGTGAATTTTTGGGACGAAACTAAAAACTTTGTGACGAAACTAAAAACTTTGTGACGAAACTAAAAATTTTTGTGATGAAACTAAAAAAAATTGTGATAAAACACTGAAATTTTGTGACGAAACAATGCCATCTCAGGGCCATCGTACAAAACCCTATCAAAGTTCATGAAACTAAAAATAAAAATATGAAAAATACTAAATTAAAAAAAATGGTCAATTGGAAATGTTTTTCTGTTTGTTTTTCCTTCAAAAAGGGACTGGATCTAGCGGTATGGATTTGCTGCGTATTCAGGCAGAGCTAAAAAGAAAATTCTGTAAAAATCTGAAACTAAAGTCTGTCTCGAAATAATTTGCAGCTGGAGAAAAAAATGGCTGTAACTTTTGATAGAATTCGAATCAAGTTGCGGTTTTGTGCTCGTTAAAAAGATATTCGTAAGTGGAATATTATCAAGTAAAAAAATTGAGAAAAAAAAGGAAAATGAAAATGAAAAATGAAGAAGAAAAAAATAAACCTCTTGTAGAAATGTGGTATAATTATCATTTTCACAGGAGTGATTCTTCAATCTTAGATCATTATCACTGTCAAAACATTTTTCAAAAATATTCATTCAATCAAAAGATATCAAACAAAATTTATTGCTGGTTGACTCTATAAAGTAGTAAAAAACGACAAAAAAAACGAAAAAAACTGCCTTTTGTCGATCAACCAGCAATAAACTTTGTTTGATATCTTTTGATTAAATGAATATTTTTGAAAATTTTTTTCACAGTGATGATGATCTAAGATTGAAGAGTCACTCCTGTGAAAATGATAATTATACCACATTTCTACAAGAAGTTGATTTTTTTCTTCTTCATTTTTCATTTTCATTTTCCTTTTTTTTCTCAATTTTTTTACTTGATAAAATTCCACTCACGAATATCTTTTTAACGAGCACAAAACCGCAACTTGATTCGAATTCTATCAAAAGTTACAGCCATTTTTTTCTCCAGCTGCAAATTATTTCGAGACAGACTTTTTTTTAATGCAATATTCAATTCTGTCGAAAAATAGTCCGAAGCTTCACGATTCATGATTCATTAGTTATTTGAAATAATCTTCTTGGCACCTGAATGTATCAGACCTATCAATAAAGACCATCTTCTAGATTATAATGATTAGATACCATAGGAAATCCCAATCTTCGTTGAAAACAAGGAAGTGAGAATCGAGCAAGGTTTTCCCAATTTAATTATCACTGACAAAAGCTTTATTCTATATATATCCTATCGACCTTAGTGTAGTGGTAGAGCATCCGGCTACGGATCACAAGTTCGTGGTTTCAAGCCCCAGCCGGGTCATACCAAAGATCCCCGAAATGGCACTTGATGTCTCTCTGCTTGATGCACAGCAATTAAGAGAAGGATCAGAGGTAAGATGAGACATCCAGGGGGAAAGAGTGGCGCCCTCCACCCAACCTTCGGGTGGACAGCTATCGAAAGAGGAGAATTCGGGCATACTATATATCCTAAGGTATATCAAAAATAATTTCATGAAAAGTAATCTAGTTTTATTCGTTATTGCTACATGCACCCTTAAAACGTCATTTTAAAAATCTACCAGCTTTAAGTTTTTTCTCATAAAATACTTGCATCGAAAGTTACAGCATCTATAAGGTATCCCGTAGAATTTTTCGCCTCAAGACAAAATTAGTGAATGAATTTTAGTGACAACACTCTCGACCTAGGTAATGACATAATATTGAAAACACAATACCATGAATCTGAATAGCTGTTAGTTCCAATTTAATTGAATGACCAGGTAACTTGGATTAGGTCAGGAGAACGGGTTTTTATTTTTTGTTATTTTGTTTTGAACAACGTTCCTTGCATTTCTTGGTTGGGAATCTTCTTCCCCCGCTTTACCCCCTAAAAGGGGTTTCACTCAGTGTTGTGAGTGTTTGATTTTCCAAGGCAACCCCAGCTAACGTGTCAAAACCCCTCCCCAGATCAAGAAAACTGAATGAAAATCGCTTCTGAGTGTTCCAATTTGCGACCTTTGTTTTATAAAACATGGGTGAAGCCATTTTGTTCCGTTCGCAAATTCCTTCAATTTTAATTCCCAAACGAACGGAAACTTCCGGTGAAACAGAGGACACTTTTTTGCTTCCTTAATATTGGTTACTTCCCAAACGAACGGACAACGGTTCTCGGTGAGGACACTTTGCGTCAGCTTTTTACCTTCATTCAACTTGAACATGATTTCCCCGAATTGTCGTTCACTTGTTTCCCGATCAATGTGCATCACTTCCGAAATTTCGCCCGATTTTTTCCATAACATTTCTTCGACTTGTGATATTTTTTCACCTTTCTCACCAATTTGATAATACAGTTGGATATATTTCTCTTTTTGTTCGTTCATTCTTGATTCCAACTCGATCAGCTTCTCAGCTTTCATATTCATTTCGGATGCAAGTTTACCGATCTCTTTTTCGTTTCCCTTTCCGTGTTCCTCGACCTCATTTATTTTCTCTTCCAAAATGAAAATTCGCGTATCTTTCACTTGAAGTTCTTCCAACAAACTTTTGTGTTTTTCCTCATGTTCCGTTCGCATTTCCTTCATTTTTTCTTCACACTCCGTCAAATTCGTTCTTAATTCTTTAATCTGTTTCTCTTTTTCCGTTTCCTGTTTTTTCATTTCTTTTTTGATTTCCGCGAGTTCCGTTTGCATTTTCTCCGTCTCCATCAGATGTTTCTTCGTTTCCTCTTTAGTTTCGGCTAGTTCCGCTTTCAGTTCCTGGAGCTGCTTTTCCTTTAGTTTCATTTCCTCGTGGAACTTTGATTCCTTAGTATCAGCATCAGACTCAATTCGACGAATCCATTTCTCATGGCCGTCAACTTTTCCTTGCACAACTTTCAAAAGGTTTTCTTTTATCTCTTTTATCTGGTCTTCGAAATCATGTTTCATTATTCGTATTTCATTCTGCAACTCCTGAACTTCAGGCACATCAACGGATTCAGACGCCATTTTGTAGCGAAAACTTGGAAATCTATCAAAAGAATAATCAGAAAATAACATTTACCGAAACGCCCCGGGCGTTTAATAAATTTTTTGTTTTTAAAAGGGGCGTTTATTCGAAGGGGCGTTTATCAAATAACCGAGGCCACTTTACCATTGTGAATTGGAACCTTATTTTGTCTTCTCATTATTATTTGAGTAAAAATATATCAATTTAGGGCTGTAGAAAAGGGTCAAAATCATAATGAATACTAAAAGGATACATCTATGGTATATCTAAGTTTTCCTTTATATTATACTGTCTTAGGGCTTACAGCATAGTATTTACAGCTACTTATTTCAAATAGGCGTCCCTCCTGGAGGGGAGCCGTTTATTCGAAGGGGCGTTTAGTTGAGGGGCGTTCTTTATTGATTTTTCCTTAAAGGAGGGGTGTTTTTTCGAGGGGCGTCTAAAAGAAGGGGGTGTCTCTTAATTGCAAGCAAAGACAGTAAAAGATTAGTCAATAGTACGGAAGCCGAGAAGGGACATCCAAACTTTCTTTTTTGTCGACTTTTTTTCTTTTTTTGCCGACATTTTTTCTTTTTTTGCTGACTTTTTTTCTTTTTTTGCCGACTTTTTTACTTTTTTTGCTGACTTTTTTTCTTTTTTTACTGACTTTTTTTCTTTTTTTGCGGACTTTTTTTCTTTTTTTGATTTGAAGACTTTTTTTCTTTTTTTGCCGACATTTTTTCTTTTTTTGCGGACTTTTTTTCTTTTTTTGCGGACTTTTTTTTCTTTTTTTCAAAAAACCCCCGGGTTTAAAAATGGCATGGTTTGTTATGTTTTAGTGTCTAGATCTCGAGATAATTCATATCTAAGACTAAGGTGTATATATACTGAAAAACTGCTGACTCAGCTGAAAATATCGATAATTTTCAATACTTAAACCAAAATATCTGTCGAGATCTAGACATCGAAAGTTAACAAACAATACAAATTAATTAGAGCTATCCAGCCGCCAGCTGTGAGAAAGATTTTGCCTAAAAAATGCTCCCAGCAAAATGCTGACGTCATCGGAAAACGCCATTTTCGCCAATTCATTGGTAGCCTCCGATAGCTGATTTTCAGACCTTGAAAAAAACGTTAAGGGGGGGGGGGACTTTTGATAAGTTCTATTGATTAACTAAAAATCGATTCACTCGAAAACTGCAGGAGATTCGAAGGACAATTTTTTCTTGTTAACTCTACACTTTATTTATTAGCAGCATAATATAAAAAATTTGCCCTCGTCGAAAAGCAGTCTCGAAAAGTAAAGTTAAATTAAAAAAAAAACCTTTTTTAAAAAAAAAATAGAAAAAAGTCCGCAAAAAAAGAAAAAAAGTTTTCAAAAAAAGAAAAAAGTCCGCAAAAAATGAAAAAAAGTTTTCAAAAAAAGAAAAAAAGTTGACAAAAAAAGAAAAAAAGTCAGCAAAAAAAGAAAAAAAGTCGGCAAAAAAAGAAAAAAAGTCGACAAAAAAAGAAAGTTTGGATGTCCCTTCTCGGCTTCCGTACAATAGAGAGACAGACTTATAAAATGCAAAAGTAAGTTAAGAACATAAGGACACAAAACCGAAGTATTAGAACTGAAAGTAACATACCGTTTGACGAGAAAAGATTGTCTTTTCACAACCAACTCCACTCTACCATATGACAGACAGAAAAAACTGTAATGATTATTTTTCTTCGACCAGTGACAACTGATTTTAGAGTAAATGAACTCATATCTAAAAGCCTATTCATCAAGGGTATACATCGTTTCACTAAAGAAACTATCAACCAACTTTAAAGCATCAGCAAGATGCTAAACTAATGTAAAAGATAGAGGAAATAAACAAATAAAAGCATCAGGCTAAGCCAATCTATTTATTCTAGGGGAGGCGAAATGTTTTTAATTAATCCTGGTGAGGATAAAAATACCCTTTAAATTTCAATGGAAATCTCACTCCTATGCATGTTTGAGCTATAAACAATAGAATTTGAAAACTGAAGAATTGAAGCCGGTAATTTTTCGATCACCATTAGCATTTACCTTTTCCGTGTAATCCTACGAACTAAAATAATTCAATTGGATCACCGAGACAGGGGTGTACAAAAGACAATTCTTTCAGACTATTCTTAATATGCGTAAGTCAAGATTACGTCATTTTCCCTATTGGAAACACCCGAAAAAACCGTAATACGACACATGTGTTGCTATTTTTAGTAACACTCACGGGCCAAATTCCGGTGTTTTAAGGTGTTTCCGATAGGGAAAATGACGTAATCTTGACTTACTCATATCAAGTATTGATTGCTTTATTTCATGATTGCTAAAGAAGAAGTATAATCACTGGTTCGAGGACCGTTCAAACCAACTATCACAGTCCTTAAATGTCGACGCAAAAATGGCTTTGGAGGTTCCAACACTTTTTTAAACATCAACACAAAATATAAAATGTGTCTTTTTTCAGGTCGGTCGAGTCTTATATAGCAAGCAGTTTTGTCTCAGTGGTATGAAATAGAGCTAAAGGATTTCATATTGAATGTTTGAGAAACATCCAGCACTTTATTGTGCATCATGACATCACTTAGCCAAAAATTATTATCAACCTATTGTCATATCAATCTAGTTTAACTGCAAGATCATTAAAAATGGATACATCATCAAGTTTAATGACTTTTAGTCATTGCTTGAACCACAACGAAGGCCTACCCTTTCCCTTTCCTGTTAAAAGCTTATTTATTGAGACGTTAGAGTGTGGGACTCTTCAATGATTTTCGTCAGTTGTGAGTGTTTCTGATTACGCTTTGGTTTGGTTTGAAGTGTTTGTTGACAAACAACCTCTGGGTGATGAATTGATGCGTTTATTTAAACTTATGCGATAAAGAGACAACAGCTTTAACGTCAGGCTTAAAGTGAAGATATCATCACCTTCAACGTACAAGAAAAATCTTTTGGTTTGAATTGGTGCATTTACGTGTATTTATTTGAGAAAGTGAAAGTTACTTTGTGAAATAAGAACAAACATCGTTATACGAAGAGGGAAGTTCTAAAGTTAAGAAAGACATTAACGCAAAGAATATACAACAACAACAACAACAACAACAACAACAACAACAACAACAACAACAACAACAACAACAACAACAACAACAACAACAACAGCAACAAACAAAACACGTTATAAGAACATACGACACTCACCTATAAAGAATCTATCAACAATGTCGTCCACGCAAATTTTTGCAAGATTTTCGTTCTTCATCTTGTGTTCGTTATTTCTTCACCTTGCTGTTTTGGAGGATCGGACGACCTGCAATGCAATGAACATCATGTTTTCAGGTTTGTAAATTCCGACAATATTCCCGTGCGTTGAAGGGGGTACTATCCTTGAAGTAAGGTAAATTTTTTCCAAATAGGGTTAGGTTTGTCCATGCGTAAGAGAAGAGTATATTAGGCCCCGGGGGTTCTAGTTTTGGGAGGTGATGGGCATGTCAGAGCCAAAGTTCGCATATCGACCATTTGAGAAACTCAATTTCGAAAATGTTGACCCTCGTTGAGTTTGTACGACCCTTTGTTTGAGAGAATATTTTAGAGTGTAAAAAGGGACCCTGATGGCTCGCACATACCCGACACCCATTTTGCCTAGACACCCTCCCTCATGTCAAATTAAAGCGCTCCCAAAAACAAACATTTTGTTGCCATTTTTACCACACACTCGAATCCAACCCCCCAAACAAACCATAGGCGTAGCCAGATACCCTGTAAAATTCATGGATGAGAGCGGTTTTTACGACACTGTAATTATTGTCTTTGTTTAATCAAAAGATAATGAATATGTCATAAGCGTCTGCACTCCCTCATAAATTTTGCAGGGTATCTCGCTTCGCCTATGCAAACACCAATATTTCATTGACCCTAAACAGGATCTTTAAGCCAGTTAGAATGGTGGTTAATGAAAGTGTTAAACAGTAAAGAATGGAAAATTCTGGCTCTTAAATTCCAGCTTTGGGTAAATACTCTTAATAGGGGGTGCTGTGACAAGGGGACGGTTGTAAATGATAGAGATTTGTGGGAATTCTGATGTATTACGTGTACTTGCTCTCTAATTTTAGATGATTCGCCAGCATTGGCAGGGAAAGATTTGACAGGTGAGACTTTTGAGATTTTTTTAGCATTTTCGCAGACGAGCATTCTCTTGTCAACTCCTGAGATTTTTGGTTGTCTTTTAAGGCTTCCAAATAGAAAGCATATAATATATGAATTGAGAAAATATAAGTTTTTTTTCATTTTTAATTTGAAATAACGACAAAACGATTTGAAAATATATTTCAGGGTCATTAGAAATTTGCCTACCGTAGGGCAAGATTTCAAAAGATGATTGCACAAGATGATATGTTTCTATAGCCCATTTTGCAGGACATCTCTATAAATCACCATACACTAAACTCAGAATTTGATGGAAATATCATTTTTCTAATCCAAATAGGTTGCAGAGATATTGAAGATTGTACGAACGAACAATATCATGAAGCTATCATAGTTTTATGTAAATTAAACAGTGTATACACGCAGGTGGTTCGTGATCGATGTCAGAAGACGTGCAAAATATGTACCCCTTGAACGTCATCGGTATCCGCACCAGGAATTGCCATCAGGGATCAAGTTTTAAGTTGTGTTTTATTCACTTTACTTCTTTTTGTAGAATACAGTCAACTCTCTTTAACTAATCTTTCTAAATTATTCTTACTAAAATATTGATCCCCACAGCTCGAAATCAGTATAAAACACTTTCTGTAATTTGAATCTTTCTCAAATTCGAAGAAAATTCTTGGTCCCTTGAAGATCAAGAGGGAACCAACTTTATTTAATACTGTTAAGATTTGTAATCATTGCACCTCGTTTTTGGAGTTTGATTTTAAGTAGTACACACATTGTTCAAAAGAAAAGAGAATTTGGAGGAAATACACCTTTCTCGTAATTATAAAGTTATTAACTCACAATGACTCAGGAAAATAGAGAACCCTCCTACCATTTGTCTGGTCTGTCTTCTGTCCTTCTTCTGTCGTCTAGAATGTCTCCTTGCCTCAACTCAAGTCAATTCGTTTGCACCGTTTAGTTTTCCTTATGAACTTTTATAAAAAACTCTACAACTCGATTCTCTACAACTCGATTCTCTATAACTCGAATGTTTCCCGAACTCGAACAATTTTTCTGATCCCTTGCTACAATTCGTACAATCTGAACAATTTAAGCCTAACGGGACACCATAGAACTTAATTCCCGTAGAAATCAGTTAAGCCCAATACGGTATAGCCTATCTCCTATGTGTGTAGAAATTGAGGTCATGTATTTCTACATTAGCTGCACGGCCGGCGTGGTTTTTATACACTGCTAGAATCAGGGGGGGGTCGATACTAAAATCTAGGACATCAGGATGTTTAGTGGCGTGGTGGTATACCCAAAAAAATCAAAAATCCTTTTAGTACAATGGGTGCTAAAATACCAAAAAGGTGGTATCCAGAATAAAATTTGAGAATTTTAGTTACTTAATTAGTTAGTAATTTTCATAATCTTATGAATTTTTTTTTCAGAATATTTCGTTATTTATTCAAATTTTTTGCAATTTTTCAAAAAAAATTAAAATTTTCTCATTTAAAGAAATTATGCAACTATTTTTACATCCAGTCAAATGTCTTTAATGCTTGCTCAATTCATAAAGCATCATTGTTTAAAAGTATCAATTTTTGAGAAAAATGAAAGCTCTGTTGCAAATATCAGCACTCTTGAGAAAGATGGTCCCGAGAAGACAAAATTTTTCCTTAAAATACCAAGATTGGGTAGTCTGTGTCAAAATGTCCCTAAGAAATTTAGTACATGGGTACTAAAATACCACTTCTCTAAAATTGGGTGGTGGTATGCAAGATATTCTCGAAAATCAGTCCAGGATTTTAGTATTCCCTGCCAGAATTTGGAAAATGTGGAACGCGAAAACCAACAAAAAAGGTGCTAGATCCAATCCGTCATCCGAAATGAGAGGCAAATTGTAAAGCATCACTTTTTGTTGCCTGGGAAATGTTGAAGATTCCTCTTTAACCTTTGGTTTGAAACTCGATGGTTTAACCACCAACTTTACGAGAAAAGGTTTGATGTTTTTGACATCCTTCTTTCCAAAAGTTTGGTCGCAATTCGAAAAAAAAGAAATTTAACCACCGGAAAGAAGATTTTGCAAGACAAAGCAGTTACCAAGGTTACCGTAATGCAAGCAAATTTGCTCATTTTATTTGTATTTTGCATATGTTCCTCTCTAATATTTTTTCACTGTGCTGCGTAAAGTCAAAGCAACCCGAAAGGAGCTATTAGGTGAAACAGCAAACAAAAAAAAAAAGTTTTTTCGAAGAACTCAGGAAACAGAAAATAAACAATTTCTCACATGAGTTCAAGCATGAGTTTCATTTCAGTGCATCGCACAAGCACGTAACTAAAGTGAAGTGATTAAAATCAATAAAATACCCGAGACAATAAGACAATAAAAAGTTTGTATAAAAAAAGATTATTAACCAATCAATGCAATGGCATAATAAAGTGGTTTTCATCATCTGTGATAATGCATAGAGGTAGTCATCATAAAAGCAAAGAATTAGCTCGAAAATACAGTTGAGAATCAGAATCATTTCCATATCAAGACAGCTTAATAGACGCAACAATGGCTTTTGGAAACAGCTCTACGCTAAACATGACGACATTAAACAACACTGCAGAAAATACTGTATTCGAATGTTTCAAGCTACCCATTACAGTTGGGAATGATACGTTTTGTGGTAATAATTTAACAAGATGGGAATCGAGATATAGTGAGGATGGTTTGAAAGCTATGGTCTTAGTACCAGCAATTGTAGCTTTGCTTGTCCTCATCTTCAGATTGTGGCGGAGTCAATTTGCTGTTCGAGAAAATCATGAAATCATGATGGAGTATGAAAGACGTCTATTTAAATTTCGAAAGAATCATAAACTTGAAAGAACTGATTCTATGATGAGCCGAGAATTTGAGATGTATCGAGTTGAATTTGATATCAAAGATGAGAGCGAGAATGAAGATAAAGATAAAATCAAATTGAATTGTATCGTGAGATGTTTCCAGGGGATCGGCCGGTGTTTGAAAGTGGAAGATTTAGGGTGGAAATTCATATCACTCAAAACCTTCGTAACAATCAAATTTCTAACATATGTTAAACAGGCATTGGAAGTTCTGGATGTGATCCTGGATTGCTTCTTGCTTTACCAATTAGAATCTGGTCAAATATTCGATGATGTTGTTCACCGAAACGTTTACGTCACTAATGTAATTTACGCTCTCATCTGGTTAAGTATCATGGTTCAATTTTGTTCTTGTGATGACTGTTGTCCAATGGGACAATTCGGTGTTTTTATGAAAGATATGAAATCCTTCATAACATTTTTGTTCATAGGCTCTGTTCAGCTTATCTTGGAGTATTTTTATATGGACAAATTTGTCAACCGAAAAACCGATTGGTATTTGTTTGTGAAGAGTGCAATGCAACTGGTCATGACTTGCTGGACTATTTATTCAGCTATTCAGAATGCCAAACGTGCTCGTCTGGTGAAGCTTAGGAAAGGGTGGAATGAAGATTCAGGTAATGTCGTCAATGATATCATCGAACAACGTAAACAGGATGGTTTGGAAATCGATTCTGAACTGCTTGTAGATCAGGCATTACAACAAATGTGTAAAGAAAATATTCAAAATCTTGATGAACTGGAGAATCAACATCGAAAACGGGCCAACATGAAACCACTCGACCCTAACCAAGAGAAAGACGCATCAGTCAAGATGAAGTTTTTCTCCTATATGATGATCCCAATCGCCATGGCAACCATGTGTCGTGTCATAGGCTCAACTTACCAATACGGTACCGGCAAAATTGAGCGATCCTGTTTTACTGTTGAGGATGGAGGAAAGATATTCCAAAGTCCTTTTGATTCAGGTTGTATGAGAGGAATAGATTACCTTGTGGTGATTCTAACATTCACACCTTTGGCAACAATTCAAATTGTTTACGCTGTCATACATGTTTGGTTTCGGTTGAACCCTCGTTCTTCTACACTGGAGAAATATTTCTTCTGAAAACTAATTACCATAAACATCGATATAGTTAGATAGTGTGATGGATGGACTAATTCAATTTTTTGCTTCGTTTTTTGCTTCGTTTTTGTAAGATTTATGTATAAACAATTAATTCTTTTGTTATTTTAAAACTTTTGGTTTAAATTGTGACACTTTAATCTTAGCTCTGTTTTAGCCTCATAACTTAACAAAAATTATAAATATAAATATTTTCGAGTAAAATTTTTTTTCATGAATTAAATAAAAGGTATTGAAAAACCGTCTTTTGTTTGTCTTCACGTTTTTTTATAAGAACAATTCGGTAAGAGAAAATTTTGAATGCTGGTCATGTTCTAGAGACATCTGACATGATCACTAAATCACTAAAAATTTTCAAGAATGATATCTGGCAGGGTCGGAAAATCGCAAAAAAATCGGTGAAATTCATACCGTTACAGTGCATTTTTCTCAAACTTTCAACCCTTTAAGAGAGAAAAAAATCAGCGATTCTAAAAATCAAGCATTTCAAGAACATTTTAGCAATAATCATTTAGGCGAAAATTATCAAAAAAGGAGCGATCTATGGACCGTTCGTAGAAAAACTATTTTTCAAGCCCGTTCTTATGGCTACTAAAAATAAAAATGGAGATTCAAGGAAAACCCAATCAGGAAGTTCAAATACTTTGTATGCAAATAATAAATTCCTAGAATTGTGGTCACTAAGTAACACGTGCTTTTTTATACTAACTAGTACTTTTGGCTCCATCTTCGGATGTTTCAGTATTATGTTTTCAAAATTTTAAACTTAAATTTGATAATTTGAAAGTGTAGGAAAATGTGTATGAGGCTTTGGTTAAAAATTAAAGATTGTTCTACTCGGCCAAACAATTTTTTATCATACCTTTCTGAAACTTTGAACCCTGCTGATTTCAAACATGTATTCAGACTTTTCCTACCTTTTTGGTCAAAGTTAATTTCGACCATTTTTAGCAATTTATCTCGAGGCTTTGTAACTTTTGATCCGAAAATTGAAAATTATCCTTCAAACGAGGTCTTAATTTTCATTCCCTTAAGAGGAACAACTTTTGGAACAGAATTTAGCACTACTTTGAAGAACGAAAGAAAAGAAAATGAAAATAAAGTTCTTATAAAAAACATCATTCCAATGATAGAGTGCGTTTACAGTGTTGGATTTTAAAACAAGAAAAAGTCAAGCTTTAAGTTTCACTCATGTCCAGTACTTGAGGAAAATTTGCGCTGGTCTCCGGCGAAAAGACCTTCGCAAATGATTTACATCATTATCTCCCTAATAACCATTTTCGACTAAAGTTTCCAGGATAACGTGGTGCTCCAATTTTAGTAGCCATTCCCGGGAGTAATACAGTGGTCCAATATCATCAGTTTTCTCCGGCGAAACGCAGTGGTCAAAACGTGAATAGATAATAGATATCTTGGTTGACGGTGGCTAGGGCGTCCAGGATAAGTAATTTATCTCCGGGGAAATTCGGTGGTCCAAAATCAGTCCATGGTCTGATTTTTGATCAACGAAATTTTCCTAGAAACTAATGACTTATTTTGGACGCCCGAGCCAAGGTCAACTAAAATAATTGAGTTTTCTTTCTTTAATCCTTCCAATTGATCAGCGCATTTCCCCGGAGATTTGTACTGATTTTGAACCAACGAATTTCCCCAGAGGGTAATTACTTATTTTGGACTCCCGAGCAACGGTAAACCAAAATCTGCTGTGTCTGTGTGTGTATGTGTATCTCTAATGTTTTGCATATTTATTTCGTGTTTTTATTAAGGAGAATACAGGGTGTCTACGGATTTTTTTTCAGGATTTTCAAGGTTTTCAAGGTTTTCAAGGTTTTTTTGGTCATTTTAAAGTGGTTTTTTAAGTTTTTTTGGCCAAAACTTTGGCACTTTTCAAGGTTTTTTGATACTCAGTTGACATGGCTCTTTACAGGAATTTTGGTTTTTCAGAAAGAAAAATAGAAGACAGCAAATAAAATGTATTCGCTTTTGGTGCCCGGGGAATTACTTCCACAGTTAAATTCCTATCTCCCTCTCGAGAACAATACCGCAAAAAGAAATACTCCAGCTCCCTAGTCTTCCAACTGTAGAAATAAAGAATTAGAAGCAAAACCAATTGTTTACATTGATCGAGGAGGCGCAACCATGGTTTGCGCCGACGAGAGAAAATTTTGATTTTGACTCTTTCAAATGGCTAAAAAACGCCTTGTTTTTGATTTTTTTTAAACAAAAGTCAATTGCCAAAAGAGTTGTTTTAAGGAATCCTCGAAATTTTATTGATAAACGGCCATTATTCCAAGACGCCCTGAAGCGATTTGAAAACTAAGGAACAGTCGATTTCTTAGGGCTCGAATGCAAACGAGAAATTAGTGACAAATCTCAGCTAATGATAAAAAAATATGTGACAGAATCGCAACAGAAACAGGGAAATATGGAATTCTCTAAATGTTATAAAGGTTTAGCGCCGCAGGCGGTTTTTTACTTATTCTTGCTTTTCGATTGACTGGATAGTGCATTTCAAGGTTTTTAACGATTTTTCAAGGTTTTCAAGGTTTTGCCCAGAAAATTGATAGTTTTCAAGGTTTTCAAGGTTGGGTGGTTCATTTTCAAGGTTTTTAATGTTTTCAAGGTCCCGTAGACACCCCGATAGACTTATGGAAAGAATAGTCATACTGTAATTTTTTGAATTTTATCTCCCTAATGTTTTTTCAAAATCGATTTCCAATATTTAGGAGATAAATTCTGTCAAACTCAAAGTACAATTCTGGTTTTCGCCGGTGTACTGGACATAGCTCTTAAATCTAAGCCGCTTATGGATGACATATTGTATCTAGCGTTTTCTTTTGTTTTTTTTTTCACCCGGCGTTAGATTTTATTTGCCATCTGGCGTTTGTGTGAAAACCACGCTGGTCACACGTTTTAAATGGGAAATAAGTTGTTTTCTTTCTAGCCCCTTCGGGAGTTCAAAATCGATGGTTTACACATCCCAGCATTTGGCATATCGTAATTGGTTGCAAGGGAATAGTTTTGATAGTGTTTCTTTTGTTTGGCACAGGTTTTCGTACACGCAACCATTTTCCCATAATCCAGCATTTCAGAGACAAAATTCTGTCAGGTCACTTGAGACAAAAGAAATTTCTCAATAAAGATGTTGTCGTCTTAAGGGCTCTGACCATTGGCTGCGTTTAGACCAACTGGCATTTGTAATTTGGCATTTGCTCATGAGGGGTTCGATTTTAATAGCTTTTCCATTGTATTTTCTGTCATGGCATTTAAGGAATCGTCTTTTTAGAGTCATTACTGAGAAGGTGATTCCCTCAAGCTCAACTTTGACAGATCAAACAATGAAAAGCATGGAATTTCTCAAAAACTGCAGTCATTAAGACTGAAACTTTTTGCCGTAGGGCTAGGCTATGGCAAATCTTGCAAATTTTACAATCTATAGAAAGAACTGAATAAAAAACGTGCAAATACTTTAAAAAATCAAAAATGTCATTTTTTCTCTTTGTTTTGGTTCCTTTGTTTGATTTGAAATGCCAGAAAAGGGGATTCCTTTGCTCAAAATGGCATTTCAAATGCCAACAAAATGCCAACACGCTGGCATCATTAGGCATTTGACAAACTGAACAATTGCGCGGAACAATAGAATTCAAAAGAATACTGCAAGCAATTATAAATGCCAGGCTGGTCTAAACGCAGCCATAGTCGGAAAATTGATTTTAGTATTTGAACATCAAAGTTATGTTTTAGGTTCTTTAACACTTTTAACAAAGAATTGCCTTTATAAATTGCCTTTTAATCAAATCCCTTATGAGTAATTAAGAATTTAATTGCAAAAATGACGTTATGAACTTTAAAAAGAATATGTTGCATCACCTTCTTTTATAAAAAGTGTTAAGTTTTAATTGGTAATTACCCTTTTTGTTTCGAAGTTCTTTCAAACTTTCTGCAAAGAATTGAACTGTTTTAGATCTTTCGGAAAAACATTCTAAATTAATGCATCACAAGTTATGGCTGTTTTTCTATCAAAAATTGGGATCGAAAACTGGTCAAAAAGCACTATTTTCAAGATTTTGAAGCAAATAAGCATTTAGAAAAATTTTCCGAAAAAATAATTTTAGTTAGGTAAAAGCTACACCATCTAGCGCAATAAAAATTTCAAAATGTTTTTTCTTCGCCGGAAATAAGCTCTTCAAAGTTGAAATAATCTTCTTCGCAAAAGTCTTCATTTTCTTCTTCGTCAAATTTTCGCATTGCGATTCTTAAATTTTCAGACTCACGGATAATTGGCCTAACAGAATATGTATAACATGCCACAGTTTTGGGGGCTACATCAAGTAGAACTTTATATTTTGTAAGTGGCAAACTGCCGAGGTAAAGCAGCGAAACCTGGCTGCTCTCGTACTTGGTTTACGTCATCTTTTGGTTTTGTTTTTGTTTCCTATCTCTTTTGTCTCGTTTCTGTTGCTCTTGGTTTCCTTTGGGTTTGTGTCATTCATTTTGTCTCGTTTATTATACGCACTTTCTTTTATTAAAGTAATTAATTTGTACATACAGTAATTATCTAGTAATTAACATAAAAACTAGGAGTTGTCAGTAGAAATCATTCATTCACATCTGAATACTGTAAGCAAGAGAGATGTTGAATGATGAAGTGATATAGTTCACAAACGTTTTGATATTTTTCCACACTTGTTGAATGAGACTGCTGACGGCTTCTAGCCCCAAAACATTGTCAATTTAGTGAGTATTATTTATTTATGTAGCATTAGTATGTTAGATTTCAGTTTAGTTCATTTTGTTTTTCTGAGTGCCTTTTTTCTGTTCTACAGTACCTGGATTAGAGATTTTCTATAGTTTTGTACATTTTTCTAAAGTAGTTTTGTATTTTTTGTTTTAGCCTATCGTTTCAATATACCGTTTTATCGGAGCGATTGAGTCCATTTCTTGATTTCCTGAGATAAGTTTCTTCGGAATCAACAGTTGAGAATCAGAATCATTTCCATATCAAGACAGCTTAAGAAACGCAACAATGGCTTTTGGAAACAGTTCTACATTAATCATGACGACATTAAGCAACACTACAGAAAATACTGTATTCGAATGTTTCAAGCTACCCATTACAGTTGGGAATGATACGTTTTGTGGTAATAATTTAACAAGATGGGAATCTAGATATAGTGAGGATGGTTTGAAAGCTATGGTAATAGTGCCAGCAATTGTAGCTTTGCTTGTCCTCATCTTCAGATTGTGGCGAAGTAAATTTGCTGTCCGAGAAAATCATGAAATCATGATGGAGTATGAAAGACGTTTATTCAAATTTAGGAAGAATCATAAACTTGAAAGAACTGATTCAATGATCAGCCAAGAATTTGAGATGTATCGAGTTGAATTTGATATCAAAGACGAGAGCGAGAATGGAGATAAAGATAAAATCAAATTGAATTGTATCGTGAGATGCTTCCAGGGGATCGGTCGATGTTTCAAAGTGGAAGATTTAGGGTGGAAATTCATATCACTCAAAACTTTCGTAACAATCAAATTTCTAACATATGTTAAACAAGCTTTGGAAGTTCTGGATGTGATCCTGGATTGTTTCTTGCTTTACCAATTAGAATCTGGTCAAATATTCGATGATGTTGTTCACCGAAACGTTTACGTTACTAATGTAATTTACGCTCTCATCTGGTTAAGTATCATGGCTCAACTTTGTTCTTGTGATGACTGTTGTCCAATGGGACAATTCGGTGTTTTTATGAAAGATATGAAATCCTTCATAACATTTTTGTTCATAGGCTCTGTTCAGCTTATCTTGGAGTATTTTTATATGGACAAATTTGTCAACCGAAAAACCGATTGGTATTTGTTTGTGAAGAGTGCAATGCAACTGGTCATGACTTGCTGGACTATTTATTCAGCTATTCAAAATGCAAAACGTGCTCGTTTGGTGAAGATTATGGACAAGGGTGGAAATGAAGATTCAGGTAATGTCGTTAATGATATCATCGAACAACGTAAACAGGATGGTTTGGAAATCGATTCTGAACTGCTTGTAGATCAGGCATTACAACAAATGTGTAAAGAAAATATTCAGAAGCTTGATGAACTGGAGAATCAACATCGAAAACGGGCCAATATGAAACCACTCGACCCTAACCAAGAGAAAGACGCATCAGTCAAGATGAAGTTTTTCTCCTATATGATGATCCCAATCGCCATGGCAACCATGTGTCGTGTCATTGGTTCCACTTACCAATACGGTACCGGCAAAATTGACCGATCCTGTTTCACTGTTGAGGATGGAGGAAAGATATTCCAAAGTCCTTTTGATTCAGGCTGCATGAGAGGAATAGATTACCTTGTGGTGATTCTAACTTTCACGCCTTTGGCAACAATTCAAATTGTTTACGTTGTCATACATGTTTGGTTTCGGTTGAACCCTCGTTCTTCTACACTGGAGAAGTATTTCTTCTGAAAACTAATTACCATGAACATCGATACAGTTTGATAGTGTGTTGGATGGACTAATTCAATTTTTTGCTTCGTTTTTTGCTTCGTTTTTGTAAGATTTATGTATAAACAATTAATTCTTTTGTTATTTTAAAACTTTTGGTTTAAATTGTGACACTTTAATCTTAGCTCTGTTTTGACCTCATAACTTCAAAAATTATAAATATAAATATTTTCGAGTAAAACTTTTTTTCCCATGAATTAAATAAAATGTATTGGAACACCGTCTTTTGTTTGTCTTCACCTTTTTTTTATAAGAACAATTCAGTAAGAATAAATTTTGAATGCTGGTCATGTTCTGGAAACATCTGACATGATCACTAAATCACTAAAAATTTTCAAGAATGATATCTGGGAGGGTCGGAAAATCGCAAAAAAATCGGTGAAATTCATACCGTTACAGTGCATTTTTCTCAAACTTTCAACCCTTTAAGAGAGAAAAAAATCAGCGATTCTAAAAATCAAGCATTTCAAGAACATTTTAGCAATAATCATTTAGGCGAAAATTATCAAAAAAGGAGCGATCTATGGACCGTTCGTAGAAAAACTATTTTTCAAGCCCGTTCTTATGGCTACTAAAAATAAAGATGGAGATTCAAGGAAAACCCAATCAGGAGGTTCAAATACTTTGTATGCAAATAATAAATTCCTAGAATTGTGGTCACTAAGTAACACGTGCTTTTTTATACTAACTAGTACTTTTGGCTCCATCTTCGGATGTTTCAGTATTATGTTTTCAAAATTTTAAACTTAAATTTGATAATTTGAAAGTGTAGGAAAATGTGTATGAGGCTTTTGGTTAAAAATTAAAGAATTGTTCTACTCGGCCAAACAATTTTTTATCATACCTTTCTGAAACTTTGAACCCTGCTGATTTCAAACATGTATTCAGACTTTTCCTACCTTTTTGGTCTAAGTTAATTTCGACCATTTTTAGCAATTTATCTCGAGGCTTTGTAACTTTTGATCCGAAAATTGAAAATTATCCTTCAAACGAGGTCTTAATTTTCATTCCCTTAAGAGGAACAACTTTTGGAACAGAATTTAGCACTACTTTGAAGAACGAAAGAAAAGAAAATGAAAATAAAGTTCTTATAAAAAACATCATTCCAATGATAGAGTGCGTTTACAGTGTTGGATTTTAAAACAAGAAAAAGTCAAGCTTTAAGTTTCACTCATGTCCAGTACTGAGGAAAATTTGCGCTGGTCTCCGGCGAAAGACCTTCGCAAATGATTTACATCATTATCTCCCTAATACACCATTTTCGACTAAAGTTTCCAGGATAACGTGGTGGTCCAATTTTAGTAGCCATTCCCGGGAGTAATACAGTGGTCCAATATCATCAGTTTTCTCCGGCGAAACGCAGTGGTCAAAACGTGAATAGATAATAGATATCTTGGTTGACGGTGGCTAGGGCGTCCAGGATAAGTAATTTATCTCCGGGGAAATTCGGTGGTCCAAAATCAGTCCATGGTCTGATTTTTGATCAACGAATTTTCCTAGAAACTAATTACTTATTTTGGACGCCCGAGCCAAGGTCAACTAAAATTTGGTGTTATCTTCAATATCTCCTTCCAATTTGATCAGCGCATTTCCCCGGAGATTTGTACTGATTTTGAACCAACGATTTTCCCCAGAGGGTAATTACTTATTTTGGACTCCCGAGCAACGGTAAACCAAAATCTGCTGTGTCTGTGTGTGTATGTGTATCTCTAATGTTTTGCATATTTATTTCGTGTTTTTATTAAGGAGAATACAGGGTGTCTACGGATTTTTTTTCAGGATTTTCAAGGTTTTCAAGGTTTTCAAGGTTTTTTTGGTCATTTTAAAGTGGTTTTTCAAGGTTTTTTGATACTCAGTTGACATGGCTCTTTACAAGAATTTTGGTTTTTCTAAGTGGTAGGTGAAAGAAAAATAGAAGACAGCAAATAAAATGTATTTGCTTTTGGTGCCTGGGGAATTACTTCCACAGTTAAATTCCTATCTCCCTCTCGAGAACAATACCGCAAAAAGAAATACTCCAGCTCCCTAGTCTTCCAACTGTAGAAATAAAGAATTAGAAGCAAAACCAATTGTTTACAGTGATCGAGGAGGCGCAACCATGGTTTGCGCCGACGAGAGAAAATTTTGATTTTGACTCTTTCAAATGGCTAAAAAACGCCTTGTTTTTGATTTTTTTAAAACAAAAATCAATTGCCAAAAGAGTTGTTTTAAGGAATCCTCGAAATTTTATTGATAAACGGCCATTATTCCAAGACGCCCTGAAGCGATTTGAAAACTGGGGAACAGTCGATTTCTTAGGGCTCGAATGCAAACGAGAAATTAGTGACAAATCTCAGCTAATGATAAAAAAATATGTGACAGAATCGCAACAGAAACAGGGAAATATGGAATTCTCTAAATGTTATAAAGGTTTAGCGCCGCAGGCGGTTTTTTACTTATTCTTGCTTTTCGATTGACTGGATAGTGCATTTCAAGGTTTTTAACGATTTTTCAAGGTTTTCAAGGTTTTGCCCAGAAAATTGATAGTTTTCAAGGTTTTCAAGGTTGGGTGGTTCATTTTCAAGGTTTTCAAGGTCCCGTAGACACCCTGATAGACTTATGGAAAGAATAGTCATACTGTAATTTTTTGAATTTTATCTCCCTAATGTTTTTTCAAAATCGATTTCCAATATTTAGGAGATAAATTCTGTCAAACTCAAAGTACAATTCTGGTTTTCGCCGGTGTACTGGACATAGCTCTTAAATCTAAGCCGCTTATGGATGACATATTGTATCTAGCGTTTTCTTTGTTTTCACCCGGCGTTAGATTTTATTTGCCATCTGGCGTTTGTGTGAAAACCACGCTGGTCACACGTTTTAAATGGGAAATAAGTTGTTTTCTTTCTAGCCCCTTCGGGAGTTCAAAATCGATGGTTTACACATCCCAGCATTTGGCATATCGTAATTGGTTGCAAGGGAATAGTTTTGATAGTGTTTCTTTTGTTTGGCACAGGTTTTCGTACACGCAACCATTTTCCCTTAATCCAGCATTTCAGAGACAAAATTCTGTCAGGTCACTTGAGACAAAAGAAATTTCTCAATAAAGATGTTGTCGTCTTAAGGGCTCTGACCATAGTCGGAAAATTGATTTTAGTATTTGAACATAAAAGTTATGTTTTAGGTTCTTTAACACTTTTAACAAAGAATTGCCTTTATAAATTGCCTTTTAATCAAATCCCTTATGAGTAATTAAGAATTTAATTGCAAAAATGACGTTATGAACTTTAAAAAGAATATGTTGCAGGGATGTTGCATCACCTTCTTTTATAAAAAGTGTTAAGTTTTAATTGGTAATTACCCTTTTTGTTTCGAAGTTTTTTCAAACTTTCCGCAAAGAATTGAACTGTTTTAGATCTTTCGGAAAAACATTCTAAATTAATGCATCACAAGTTATGGCTGTTTTTCTATCAAAAATTGGGATCGAAAACTGGTCAAAAAGCACTATTTTCAAGATTTTGAAGCAAATAAGCATTTAGAAAAATTTTCCGAAAAAATAATTTTAGTTAGGTAAAAGATACACCATCTAGCGCAATAAAAATTTCAAAATGTTTTTTCTTCGCCGGAAATAAGCTCTTCAAAGTTGAAATAATCTTCTTCGCAAAAGTCTTCATTTTCTTCTTCATCAAATTTTCGCATTGCGATTCTTAAATTTTCAGACTCACGGATAATTGGCCTAATAGAATATGTATAACATGCCACAGTTTTGGGGGCTACATCAAGTAGAACTTTATATTTTGTAAGTGGCAAACTGCCGAGGTAAAGCAGCGAAACCTGGCTGCTCTCGTACTTGGTTTACGTCATCTTTTGGTCTTTTGTTTTTGTTTCCTATCTCTTTTGTCTCGTTTCTGTTGCTCTTGGTTTCCTTTGGGTTTGTGTCATTCATTTTGTCTCGTTTATTATACGCACTTTCTTTTATTAAAGTAATTAATTTGTACATACAGTAATTATCTAGTAATTAATATAAAAACTAGGAGTTGTCAGTAGAAATCATTCATTCACATCTGAATACTGTAAGCAAGAGAGATGTTGAATGATGAAGTGATATAGTTCACAAACGTTTTGATATTTTTCCACACTTGTTGAATGAGACTGCTGACGCCTTCTAGCCCCAAAACATTGTCAATTTAGTGAGTATTATTTATCTATGTAGCATTAGTATGTTAGATTTCAGTTTAGTTCATTTGTTTTTCTGAGTGCCTTTTTTCTGTTCTACAGTACCTGGATTAGAGATTTTCTATAGTTTTGTACATTTTTCTAAAGTAGTTTTGTATTTTTTGTTCTAGCCTATCGTTTCAATATACCGTTTTATCGGAGCGATTGAGTCCATTTCCTGATTTCCTGAGATAAGTTTCTTCGGAATCAACAGTTGAGAATCAGAATCATTTCCATATCAAGACAGCTTAAGAAACGCAACAATGGCTTTTGGAAACAGTTCTACATTAAACATGACGACATTAAACAACACTACAGAAAATACTGTATTCGAATGTTTCAAGCTACCCATTACAGTTGGGAATGATACGTTTTGTGGTAATAATTTAACAAGATGGGAATCTAGATATAGTGAGGATGGTTTGAAAGCTATGGTAATAGTGCCAGCAATTGTAGCTTTGCTTGTCCTCATCTTCAGATTGTGGCGAAGTAAATTTGCTGTCCGAGAAAATCATGAAATCATGATGGAGTATGAAAGACGTTTATTCAAATTTAGGAAGAATCATAAACTTGAAAGAACTGATTCAATGATCAGCCAAGAATTTGAGATGTATCGAGTTGAATTTGATATCAAAGACGAGAGCGAGAATGGAGATAAAGATAAAATCAAATTGAATTGTATCGTGAGATGTTTCCAGGGGATCGGCCGGTGTTTCAAAGTGGAAGATTTAGGGTGGAAATTCATATCACTCAAAACTTTCGTAACAATCAAATTTCTAACATATGTTAAACAAGCTTTGGAAGTTCTGGATGTGATCCTGGATTGTTTCTTGCTTTACCAATTAGAATCTGGTCAAATATTCGATGATGTTGTTCACCGAAACGTTTACGTCACTAATGTAATTTACGCACTCATCTGGTTAAGTATCATGGTCCAATTTTGTTCTTGTGATTGTTGTCCAGTGGATAACATTTTTGTTCATTGGCTCTGTTCAGCTTATCTTGGAGTATTTTTATATGGACAAATTTGTCAACCGAAAAACCGATTGGTATTTGTTTGTGAAGAGTGCAATGCAACTGGTCATGACTTGCTGGACTATTTATTCAGCTATTCAGAATGCAAAACGTGCTCGTTTGGTGAAGCTTATGGACAAGGGTGGAAATGAAGATTCAGGTAATGTCGTCAATGATATCATCGAACAACGTAAACAGGATGGTTTGGAAATCGATTCTGAACTGCTTGCAGCTCAGGCATTACAACAAATGTGTAAAGAAAATATTCAGAAGCTTGATGAACTGGAGAATCAACATCGAAAACGGGCCAACATGAAACCACTCGACCCTAACCAAGAGAAAGACGGATCAGTCAAGATGAAGTTTTTCTCCTATATGATGATCCCAATTGCCATGGCAACCATGTGTCGTGTCATTGGTTCCACTTTCCAATACGGTACCGGAAAAATTGACCGATCCTGTTTCACTGTTGAGGATGGAGGAAAGATATTCCAAAGTCCTTTTGATTCAGGTTGTATGAGAGGAATAGATTACCTTGTGGTGATTCTAACTTTCACGCCTTTGGCAACAATTCAAATTGTTTACGCTGTCATACATGTTTGGTTTCGGTTGAACCCTCGTTCTTCTACACTGGAGAAATATTTCTTCTGAAAACTAATTACCATGAACATCGATACAGTTGGATAGTGTGTTGGATGGACTAATTCACTTTTTTGCTTCGTTTTTTGCTTCGTTTTTGTAAGATTTATGTATAAACAATTAATTCTTTTGTTATTTTAAAAATTTTGGTTTAAATTAAAAATTTTTTTTCATGAATTAAATAAAAGGTATTGAAAAACCGTCTTTTTTTTATCTTCACGTTTTTTTATAAGAATAATTCGGTAAGAGCAAATTTTGAATGCTGGTCATGTTCTAGAAACATCTGACATGATCACTAAATCACTAAAAAATTTCAAGAATGATATCTGGCAGGGTCGGAAAATCGCAAAAAAATCGGTGAAATTCATACCGTTACAGTGCATTTTTCTCAAACTTTCAACCCTTTAAGAGAGAAAAAAATCAGCGATTCTAAAAATCAAGCATTTCAAGAACATTTTAGCAATAATCATTTAGGCGAAAATTATCAAAAAAGGAGCGATCTATGGACCGTTCGTAGAAAAACTATTTTTCAAGCCCGTTCTTATGGCTACTAAAAATAAAGATGGAGATTCAAGGAAAACCCAATCAGGAGGTTCAAATACTTTGTATGCAAACAATAAATTCCTAGAATTGTGGTCACTAAGTAACACGTGCTTTTTTATACTAACTAGTACTTTTGGCTCCATCTTCGGATGTTCCAGTATTATGTTTTCAAAATTTTAAACTTAAATTTGATAATTTGAAAGTGTAGGAAAATGTGTATGAGGCTTTTGGTTAAAAATTAAAGAATTGTTCTACTCGGCCAAACAATTTTTTATCATACCTTTCTGAAACTTTGAACCCTGCTGATTTCAAACATGTATTCAGACTTTTCCTACCTTTTTGGTCAAAGTTAATTTCGACCATTTTTAGCAATTTATCTCGGAGCTTTGTAACTTATGATCCGAAAATTGAAAATTATCCTTCAAACGAGGTCTTAATTTTCATTCCCTTAAGAGGAACAACTTTTGGAACAGAATTTAGCACTACTTTGAAGAACGAAAGAAAAGAAAATGAAAATAAAGTTCTTATAAAAAACATCATTCCAATGATAGAGTGCGTTTACAGTGTTGGATTTTAAAACAAGAAAAAGTCAAGCTTTAAGTTTCACTCATGTCCAGTACTGAGGAAAATTTGCGCTGGTCTCCGGCGAAAGACCTTCGCAAATGATTTACATCATTATCTCCCTAATATACCATTTTCGACTAAAGTTTCCAGGATAACGTGGTGGTCCAATTTTAGTAGCCATTCCCGGGAGTAATACAGTGGTCCAATATCATCAGTTTTCTCCGGCGAAACGCAGTGGTCAAAACGTGAATAGATAATAGATATCTTGGTTGACGGTGGCTAGGGCGTCCAGGATAAGTAATTTATCTCCGGGGAAATTCGGTGGTCCAAAATCAGTCCATGGTCTGATTTTTGATCAACAAATTTTCCTAGAAACTAATTACTTATTTTGGACGCCCGAGCCAAGGTCAACTAAAATTTGGTGTTATCTTCAATATCTCCTTCCAATTTGATCAGCGCATTTCCCCGGAGATTTGTACTGATTTTGAACCAACGAATTTCCCCAGAGGGTAATTACTTATTTTGGACTCCCGAGCAACGGTAAACCAAAATCTGCTGTGTCTGTGTGTGTATGTGTATCTCTAATGTTTTGCATATTTATTTCGTGTTTTTATTAAGGAGAATACAGGGTGTCTACGGATTTTTTTTCAGGATTTTCAAGGTTTTCAAGGTTTTCAAGGTTTTTTTGGTCATTTTAAAGTGGTTTTTCAAGGTTTTTTGGCCAAAACTTTGGCACTTTTCAAGGTTTTTTGATACTCAGTTGACATGGCTCTTTACAGGAATTTTGGTTTTTCAGAGTGGTAGGTTAAAGAAAAATAGAAGACAGCAAATAAAATGTATTTGCTTTTGGTGCCCGGGGAATTACTTCCACAGTTAAATTCCTATCTCCCTCTCGAGAACAATACCGCAAAAAGAAATACTCCAGCTCCCTAGTCTTCCAACTGTAGAAATAAAGAATTAGAAGCAAAACCAATTATTTACAGTGATCGAGGAGGCGCAACCATGGTTTGCGCCGACGAGAGAAAATTTTGATTTTGACTCTTTCAAATTACCCTGAGTATCAGAGGTTAAGTTTTCAAAGAATATATTAACCTCTGAAGACAAATAATAGAAATTTTATCGCGCATGTGTCAATCTAATCACTGTAGAAAAAATCAAAGATGAAGAGCAAATATTACCATATTAATGTCTAGCAGACTGTATCAGTATGCAGTTTACTATTTACGAATTCCCCAGAAACCTCCAAGTGTAGTTGAAATTAGTTTATTTCGAAAGAAATCTTTTACATGATCCCCAAATGTATAACAGTAATTACTAAACTTTTAATTATGGAAATGTCACTTTAATTGAATCGAAATAATAGACAGACTTTATGTTATGATTCTCTATCACTGACTCTTTTTACAAAGCATTGATGACTTTTTGTAAGTTGTGTTTTCAACGACGGGAATAAAAATATCGACTATGACGCTCATCCAAGATCTTGGATGGTCGTCATGGTTACTTTTGTCTTCGCTGATTGCGCGATGAATAGAATCTCGATTCGTCGGCACAGCGTAAATATATGATTTTGAGCTGTGCTTTTCACGGTACTTTCAAATGGCTAAAAAACGCCTTGTTTTTGATTTTTTTTAAACAAAAATCAATTGCCAAAAGAGTTGTTTTAAGGAATCCTCGAAATTTTATTGATAAACGGCCATTATTCCAAGACGCCCTGAAGCGATTTGAAAACTGGGGAACAGTCGATTTCTTAGGGCTCGAATGCAAACGAGAAATTAGTGACAAATCTCAGCTAATGATAAAAAAATATGTGACAGAATCGCAACAGAAACAGGGAAATATGGAATTCTCTAAATGTTATAAAGGTTTTTTACTTATTCTTGCTTTTCGATTGACTGGATAGTGCATTTCAAGGTTTTTAACGATTTTTCAAGGTTTTCAAGGTTTTGCCCAGAAAATTGATAGTTTTCAAGGTTTTCAAGGTTGGGTGGTTCATTTTCAAGGTTTTCAAGGTTTTCAAGGTCCCGTAGACACCCTGATAGACTTATGGAAAGAATAGTCATACTGTAATTTTTTGAATTTTATCTCCCTAATGTTTTTTCAAAATCGATTTCCAATATTTAGGAGATAAATTCTGTCAAACTCAAAGTACAATTCTGGTTTTCGCCGGTGTACTAGACATAGCTCTTAAATCTAAGCCGCTTATGGATGACATATTGTATCTAGCGTTTTCTTTGTTTTCACCCGTCGTTAGATTTTATTTGCCATCTGGCGTTTGTGTGAAAACCACGCTGGTCACACGTTTTAAATGGGAAATAAGTTGTTTTCTTTCTAGCCCCTTCGGGAGTTCAAAATCGATGGTTTACACATCCCAGCATTTGGCATATCGTAATTGGTTGCAAGGGAATAGTTTTGATAGTGTTTCTTTTGTTTGGCACAGGTTTTCGTACACGCAACCATTTTCCCTTAATCCAGCATTTCAGAGACAAAATTCTGTCAGGTCACTTGAGACAAAAGAAATTTCTCAATAAAGATGTTGTCGTCTTAAGGGCTCTGACCATAGTCGGAAAATTGATTTTACTATTTGAACATAAAAGTTATGTTTTAGGTTCTTTAACACTTTTAACAAAGAATTGCCTTTATAAATTGCCTTTTAATCAAATCCCTTATGAGTAATTAAGAATTTAATTGCAAAAATGACGTTATGAACTTTAAAAAGAATATGTTGCATCACCTTCTTTTATAAAAAGTGCTAAGTTTTAATGGGTAATTAACCTTTTTGTTTCGAAGTTTTTTCAAACTTTCCGCAAAGAATTGAACTGTTTTAGATCTTTCGGAAAAACATTCTAAATTAATGCATCACAAGTTATGGCTGTTTTTCTATCAAAAATTGGGATCGAAAACTGGTCAAAAAGCACTATTTTCAAGATTTTGAAGCAAATAAGCATTTAGAAAAATTTTCCGAAAAAATAATTTTAGTTAGGTACACCATCTAGCGCAATAAAAATTTCAAAATGTTTTTTCTTCGCCGGAAATAAGCTCTTCAAAGTTGAAATAATCTTCTTCGCAAAAGTCTTCATTTTCTTCTTCATCAAATTTTCGCATTGCGATTCTTAAATTTTCAGACTCACGGATAATTGGCCTAACAGAATATGTATAACATGCCACAGTTTTGGGGGCTACATCAAGTAGAACTTTATATTTTGTAAGTGGCAAACTGCCGAGGTAAAGCAGCGAAACCTGGCTGCTCTCGTACTTGGTTTACGTCATCTTTTGGTCTTTTGTTTTTGTTTCCTATCTCTTTTGTCTCGTTTCTGTTGCTCGTGGTTTCCTTTGGGTTTGTGTCATTCATTTTGTCTCGTTTATTATACGCATTTTCTTTTATTAAAGTAATTAATTTGTACATACAGTAATTATCTAGTAATTAATATAAAAACTAGGAGTTGTCAGTAGAAATCATTCATTCACATCTGAATACTGTAAGCAAGAGAGATGTTGAATGATGAAGTGATATAGTTCACAAACGTTTTGATATTTTTCCACACTTGTTGAATGAGACTGCTGACGCCTTCTAGCCCCCCAAAACATTGTCAATTTAGTGAGTATTATTTATTTATGTAGCATTAGTATGTTAGATTTCAGTTTAGTTCATTTGTTTTTCTGAGTGCCTTTTTTCTGTTCTACAGTACCTGGATTAGAGATTTTCTATAGTTTTGTACATTTTTCTAAAGTAGTTTTGTATTTTTTGTTCTAGCCTATCGTTTCAATATACCGTTTTATCGGAGCGATTGAGTCCATTTCCTGATTTCCTGAGATAAGTTTCTTCGGAATCAACAGTTGAGAATCAGAATCATTTCCATATCAAGACAGCTTAAGAAACGCAACAATGGCTTTTGGAAACAGTTCTACATTAAACATGACGACATTAAACAACACTACAGAAAATACTGTATTCGAATGTTTCAAGCTACCCATTACAGTTGGGAATGATACGTTTTGTGGTAATAATTTAACAAGATGGGAATCTAGATATAGTGAGGATGGTTTGAAAGCTATGGTAATAGTGCCAGCAATTGTAGCTTTGCTTGTCCTCATCTTCAGATTGTGGCGAAGTAAATTTGCTGTCCGAGAAAATCATGAAATCATGATGGAGTATGAAAGACGTTTATTCAAATTTAGGAAGAATCATAAACTTGAAAGAACTGATTCTATGATTAGCCGAGAATTTGAGATGTATCGAGTTGAATTTGATATCAAAGACGAGAGCGAGAATGGAGATAAAGATAAAATCAAATTGAATTGTATTGTGAGATGTTTCCAGGGGATCGGCCGGTGTTTCAAAGTGGAAGATTTAGGGTGGAAATTCATATCACTCAAAACTTTCGTAACAATCAAATGTCTGACGTATGTTAAACAAGCTTTGGAAGTTCTGGATGTGATCCTGGATTGCTTCTTGCTATACCAATTAGAATCTGGTCAAATATTCGATAATGTTGTTCACCGAAACGCTTACGTCACTAATGTAATTTACGCACTCATCTGGTTAAGCATCATGGTCCAATTTTGTTCTTGTGATTGTTGTCCAGTGGGACAATACGATGTTTTTATGAAAGATATGAAATCCTTCATAACATTTTTGTTCATAGGTTCTATTCAGCTTATCTTGGAGTATTTTTATATGGACAAATTTGTCAACCGAAAAACCGATTGGTATTTGTTTGTGAAGAGTGCAATGCAACTGGTCATGACTTGCTGGACTATTTATTCAGCTATTCAAAATGCAAAACGTGCTCGTTTGGTGAAGATTATGGACAAGGATGGAAATGAAGATTCAGGTAATGTCGTTAATGATATCATCGAACAACGTAAACAGGATGGTTTGGAAATCGATTCTGAACTGCTTGCAGCTCAGGCATTACAACAAATGTGTAAAGAAAATATTCAGAAGCTTGATGAACTGGAGAATCAACATCGAAGACGGGCCAACATGAAACCACTCGACCCTAACCAAGAGAAAGACGGATCAGTCAAGATGAAGTTTTTTTCCTATATGATGATCCCAATCGCCATGGCAACCATGTGTCGTGTCATTGGTTCCACTTACCAATACGGTACCGGCAAAATTGACCGATCCTGTTTTACTGTTGAGGATGGAGGAAAGATATTCCAAAGTCCTTTTGATTCAGGTTGTATGAGAGGAATAGATTACCTTGTGGTGATTCTAACATTCACGCCTTTGGCAACAATTCAAATTGTTTACGCTGTCATACATGTTTGGTTTCGGTTGAACCCTCGTTCTTCTACACTGGAGAAGTATTTCTTCTGAAAACTAATTACCATAAACACCGATACTTTTAGATAGTGTGTTGGATGGACTAATTCAATTTTTTGCTTCGTTTTTGTAAGATTTATGTATAAACAATTATTTCTTTTGTTATTTCAAAACTTTTTGTTTAAATTGTGACACTTTAATCTTAGCTCTGTTTTAGCCTCATAACTTCAAAAATTATAAATATAAACATTTTCGAAAAAATTTTTTTTCATGAATTAAATAAAAGGTATTGAAAAACCGTCTTTTGTTTGTCTTCATGTTTTTTTATAAGAAAAATTTAGTAAGAGTAAATTTTGAATGCTGGTCATGTTCTAGAAACATCTGACATGATCACTAAATCACTAAAAATTTTCAAGAATGATATCTGGCAGGGTCGGAAAATCGCAAAAAAATCGGTGAAATTCATACCGTTACAGTACATTTTTCTCAAACTTTCAAACCTTTACGAGAAGAAAATCAGCGATTCTAAAAATCAAGCATTTCAAGAACATTTTAGCAATAATCATTTAGGCGAAAATTATCAAAAAGGAGCGATCTATGGACCGTTCGTAGAAAAACTATTTTTCAAGCCCGTTCTCATGGCTACTAAAAATAAAGATGGAGATTCATAGAAAACCCAATCAGGAGGTTCAAATACTTTGTATGCAAATAATAAATTCCTAGAATTGTGGTCACTAAGTAACACGTGTTTTTTTATACAAACTAGTAATTTTGGCTCCATCTTTGGACGTTTCAGTATTATGTTTTCAAAATTTTAAACTTACATTTCATAATTTGAAAGTGTGTATGTGGCATGTATGTATAAACATCATTCCACTGATAGAGTTTACAGTGTTGGATTTTAAAACAAGAAAAAGTCAAGCTTTAAATTTCACTCATGTCCAGTACTGAGGAAAATTTGCGCTGGTCTCCGGCGAAAGACCTTTGCAAATGATTTACATCATTATCTCCCTAATATACCATTTTCGACTAAAGTTTCCAGGATAATGTGGTGGTCCAATTTTAGTAGCCATTCCCGGGAGTAATACAGTGGTCCAATATCATCAGTTTTTCTCCGGCGAAACGCAGAGGTCAAAACGTGAATAGATAATAGATATCTTGGTTGACGGTGGCTCGAGCGTCCAGGATAAGTAATTTATCTCCGGGGAAATTCGGTGGTCCAAAATCAGTCCATGGTCTGATTTTTGATCAACGAATTTTCCTAGAAACTTATTACTTATTTTGGACGCCCGAGCCAAGGTCAACTAAAATTTGGTGTTATCTTCAATATCTCCTTCCAATTTGATCAGCGCATTTCCCCGAAAATTTGTACTGATTTTGAACCAACGAATTTCCCCAGAGGGTAATTACTTATTTTGGACTCCCGAGCAGCGGTAAACCAAAATCTGCTGTGTCTGTGTGTGTATGTGTGTCTCTAATGTTTTGCATATTTATTTCGTGTTTTTATTAAGGAGAATAGACTTATGGAAAGAATAGTCATACTGTAATTTTTTGAATTTTATCTCCCTAATATTTTTTCAAAATCGATTTCCAATATTTAGGAGATAAATTCTGTCAAACTCAAAGTACAATTCTGGTTTTCACCAGGTGTACTGGACATAGCTCTTAAATCTAAGCCGCTGTTGGATGACGGATTGTATCTAGCGTTTTCTTTGTTTTTACCCGGCGTTAGATTTTATTTGCAATCTGGCGTTTGTGTGAAAACCACGCTGGTCACACGTTTTTAATGGGAAATAAGTTGTTTTATCTCCCATCCGAGAGTTTTCTTTCTAGCCCCGTCGGGAGTTCAAAATCGATGGTTTACACATCCCAGCATTTGGCATATCGTAATTGGTTGCAAAGGAATAGTTTTGATAGTGTTTCTTTTGTTTGGCACTTATTTTCGTACACGCAACCGGGTTTTTTTGCCGAAAAGAGTTTACAGTCGGCAGAGTTACCAGTCTTAAGGGCTCTGACCATAGTCGGAAAATTGATTTTAGTATTTGAACATAAAAGTTATGTTTTAGGTTCTTTAACACTTTTAACAAAGAATTGCCTTTTTAAATTGTCTTTTAATCAAATCCCTTATGAGTAATTAAGAATTTAATTGCAAAAATGACGTTATGAACTTTAAAAAGAATATGTTGCATCACCTTCTTTTATAAAAAGTGTTAAGTTTTAATGGATAATTACCCTTTTTGTTTCGAAGTTTTTTCAAACTTTCCGCAAAGAATTGAACTGTTTTAGATCTTTCGGAAAAACATTCTAAATTAATGCATCACAAGTTATGGCTGTTTTTCTATCAAAAATTGGGATCGAAAACTGGTCAAAAACCACAATTTTCGAGATTTTGAAGCAAATAAGCATTTAGAAAAATTTTCCGAAAAAATAATTTTAGTTAGGTAAAAGATACACCATCTAGCGCAATAAAAATTTCAAAATGTTTTTTCTTCGCCGGAAATAAGCTCTTCAAAGTTGAAATAATCTTCTTCGCAAAAGTCTTCATTTTCTTCTTCATCAAATTTTCGCATTGCGATTCTTAAATTTTCAGACTCACGGATAATTGGCCTAACAGAATATGTATAACATGCCACAGTTTTGGGGGCTACATCAAGTAGAACTTTATATTTTGTAAGTGGCAAACTGCCGAGGTAAAGCAGCGAAACCTGGCTGCTCTCGTACTTGGTTTACGTCATCTTTTGGTCTTTTGTTTTTGTTTCCTATCTCTTTTGTCTCGTTTCTGTTGCTCTTGGTTTCCTTTGGGTTTGTGTCATTCATTTTGTCTCGTTTATTATACGCATTTTCTTTTATTAAAGTAATTAATTTGTACATACAGTAATTATCTAGTAATTAATATAAAAACTAGGAGTTGTCAGTAGAAATCATTCATTCACATCTGAATACTGTAAGCAAGAGAGATGTTGAATGATGAAGTGATATATTTCACAAACGTTTTGATATTTTTCCACACTTGTTGAATGAGACTGCTGACGGCTTCTAGCCCCAAAACATTGTCAATTTAGTGAGTATTATTTATTTATGTAGCATTAGTATATTAGATTTCAGTTTAGTTCATTTGTTTTTCTGAGTGCCTTTTTTCTGTTCTACAGTACCTGGATTAGAGATTTTCTATAGTTTTGTACATTTTTCTAAAGTAGTTTTGTATTTTTTGTTCTAGCCTATCGTTTCAATATACCGTTTTATCGGAGCGATTGAGTCCATTTCCTGATTTCCTGAGATAAGTTTCTTCGGAATCAACAGTTGAGAATCAGAATTATTTCCATATCAAGACAGCTTAAGAAACGCAACAATGGCTTTTGGAAACAGTTCTACATTAAACATGACGACATTAAACAACACTACAGAAAATCCTGCATTCGAATGTTTCAAGCTACCCATTACAGTTGGGAATGATACGTTTTGTGGTAATTTAACAAGATGGGAATCGAGATATAGTGAGGATGGTTTGAAAGCTATGGTAATAGTGCCAGCAATTGTAGCTTTGCTTGTCCTCTTCTTCAGATTGTGGCGAAGTAAATTTGCTGTCCGAGAAAATCATGAAATCATGATGGAGTATGAAAGACGTTTATTCAAATTTAGGAAGAATCATAAACTTGAAAGAACTGATTCAATGATCAGCAAAGAATTTGAGATGTATCGAGTTGAATTTGATATCAAAGACGAGAGCGAGAATGGAGATAAAGATAAAATCAAATTGAATTGTATTGTGAGATGTTTCCAAGGAATCGGTCGATGTCTCAAAGTGGAAGATTTAGGGTGGAAATTCATTTCACTCAAAACTTTCATAACAATCAAATGTCTGACGTATGTTAAACAAGCTTTGGAAGTTCTGGATGTGATCCTGGATCGCTTCTTGCTTTACCAATTAGAATCTGGTCAAATATTCGATGATGTTGTTCACCGAAACGTTTACGTCACTAACGTTATTTACGCACTCATCTGGTTAAGTATCATGGTCCAATTTTGTTCTTGTGACTGTTGTCCAGTGGGACAATACGATGTTTTTGTGAAAGATATGAAATCCTTCATAACATTTTTGTTCATAGGTTCTATTCAGCTTATCTTGGAGTATTTTTATATGGACAAATTTGTCAACCGAAAAACCGATTGGTATTTGTTTGTGAAGAGTGCAATGCAACTGGTCATGACTTGCTGGACTATTTATTCAGCTATTCAGAATGCAAAACGTGCTCGTTTGGTGAATCTTATGGACAAGGGTGGAAATGAAGATTCAGGTAATGTCGTCAATGATATCATTGAACAACGTAAACAGGATGGTTTGGAGATCGATTCTGAACTGCTTGCAGCTCAGGCATTACAACAAATGTGTAAAGAAAATATTCAAAAGCTTGATGAACTGGAGAATCAAAACCGAAAACGGGCCAACAGGAAACCACTCGACCCTAACCAAGAGAAAGACGGATCAGTCCAGATGAAATTTTTCTCCTATATGATGATCCCAATCGCCATGGCAACCATGTGTCGTGTCATAGGCTCCACTTACCAATACGATACCGGCAAAATCAACCGATCATGCTTCACAGTTGAGGATGGAGGAAAGATATTCCAAAGTCCTTTTGATTCAGGCTGTATGAGAGGAATAGATTACCTTGTGGTGATTCTAACATTCACGCCTTTGGCAACAATTCAAATTGTTTACGCTGTCATACATGTTTGGTTTCGGTTGAACCCTCGTTCTTCTACACTGGAGAAATATTTCTTCTGAAAACTAATTACCATAAACATCGATACAGTTAGATTGTGTGATGGATGGACTATTTCAATTTTTTGCTTCGTTTTTTACTTCGCTTTTGTAAGATTTATGTATAAACAATTAATTCTTTTGTTATTTTAAAACTTTTGGTTTAAATTGTGACACTTTAATCTTAACTCTGTTTTAGGCCTCATAACTTCAAAAATTATAAATATAAATATTTTCGAGTAAAACTTTTTTTCATGAATTAAATAAAAGGTATTGAAAAACCGTCTTTTGTTTGTCTTCACGTTTTTTTTATAAGAACAATTCAGTAAGAGCAAATTTTGAATGCTGGTCATGTTCTAGAAACATCTGACATGATCACTAAATCACTAAAAATTTTCAAGAATGATATCTGGCAGGGTCGGAAAATCGCAAAAAAATCTATGGACCGTTCGTAGAAAAACTATTTTTCAAACCCGTTCTCATGGCTACTAAAAATAAAGATGGAGATTCATAGAAAACCCAATCAGGAGGTTCAAATACGATGAGTGTTTGTATGCAAACAATAAATTCCTAGAATTGTGGTCACTAAGTAACACGTGCTTTTTTATACATACCAGTACTTTTGGCATCCATGTCCTCTTCTTCAGATTGTGGCGAAGTAAATTTGCTGTCCGAGAAAATCATGAAATCATGATGGAGTATGAAAGACGTTTATTCAAATTTAGGAAGAATCATAAACTTGAAAGAACTGATTCAATGATCAGCAAAGAATTTGAGATGTATCGAGTTGAATTTGATATCAAAGACGAGAGCGAGAATGGAGATAAAGATAAAATCAAATTGAATTGTATTGTGAGATGTTTCCAAGGAATCGGTCGATGTCTCAAAGTGGAAGATTTAGGGTGGAAATTCATTTCACTCAAAACTTTCATAACAATCAAATGTCTGACGTATGTTAAACAAGCTTTGGAAGTTCTGGATGTGATCCTGGATTGCTTCTTGCTTTACCAATTAGAATCTGGTCAAATATTCGATGATGTTGTTCACCGAAACGTTTACGTCACTAACGTTATTTACGCACTCATCTGGTTAAGTATCATGGTCCAATTTGTTCTTGTGACTGTTGTCCAGTGGGACAATACGATGTTTTGTGAAAGATATGAAATCCTTCATAACATTTTTGTTCATAGGTTCTATTCAGCTTATCTTGGAGTATTTTATATGGACAAATTTGTCAACCGAAAAACCGATTGGTATTTGTTTGTGAAGAGTGCAATGCAACTGGTCATGACTTGCTGGACTATTTATTCAGCTATTCAGAATGCAAAACGTGCTCGTTTGGTGAATCTTATGGACAAGGGTGGAAATGAAGATTCAGGTAATGTCGTCAATGATATCATTGAACAACGTAAACAGGATGGTTTGGAGATCGATTCTGAACTGCTTGCAGCTCAGGCATTACAACAAATGTGTAAAGAAAATATTCAAAAGCTTGATGAACTGGAGAATCAAAACCGAAAACGGGCCAACAGGAAACCACTCGACCCTAACCAAGAGAAAGACGGATCAGTCCAGATGAAATTTTTCTCCTATATGATGATCCCAATCGCCATGGCAACCATGTGTCGTGTCATAGGCTCCACTTACCAATACGATACCGGCAAAATCAACCGATCATGCTTCACAGTTGAGGATGGAGGAAAGATATTCCAAAGTCCTTTTGATTCAGGCTGTATGAGAGGAATAGATTACCTTGTGGTGATTCTAACATTCACGCCTTTGGCAACAATTCAAATTGTTTACGCTGTCATACATGTTTGGTTTCGGTTGAACCCTCGTTCTTCTACACTGGAGAAATATTTCTTCTGAAAACTAATTACCATGAACACCGATACAGTTTGATAGTGTGTTGGATGGACTAATTCAATTTTTTGCTTCGTTTTTTGCTTCGTTTTTGTAAGATTTATGTATAAATAATTAATTCTTTTGTTATTTTAAAACTTTTGGTTTAAATTGTGACACTTTAATCTTAGCTCTGTTTTAGCCTCATAACTTCAAAAATTATAAATATAAACATTTTCGAGTAAAATTTTTTTTCATGAATTAAATAAAATGTATTGAAACACTGTCTTTTGTTTGTCTTCACGTTTTTTTATAAGAACAATTCGGTAAGAGCAAATTTTGAATGCTGGTCATGTTCTAGAAACATCTGACATGATCGAACTAAATCACTAAAAATTTTCAAGAATGATATCTGGCAGGGTCGGAAATTCGCAAAAAAATCGGTGAAATTCATACCGTTACAGTGCATTTTTCTCGAACTTTCAAACCTTTAAGAGAAAAAAATCAGCGATTCTAAAAATCAAGCATTTCAAGAACATTTTAGCAATAATCATTGAGGCGAAAATTGTCAAAAAAGGAGCCATCTATGGACCGTTCGTAGAAAAACTATTTTTCAAGTCCGTTCTCGTGGCTACTAAAAATAAAGATGGAGATTCATAGAAAACCCAATCAGGAGGTTCAAATACTTTGTATGCAAATAATAAATTCCTAGAATTGTGGTCGCTAAGTAACACGTGTTTTTTTATACTAACTAGTAATTTTGGTTCCATCTTTGGACGTTTCAGTATTATGTTTTCAAAATTTTAAACTTAAATTTAATAATTTGAAAGTGTAGGAAAATGTGTATGAGGCTTTTGGTTAAAAATCAAAGAATTGTTCTACTAGGCCAAAAAATTTTTCATCATACCTTTCTGAAACTTTGAACCCTGCTGATTTCAAACATGTATTCAGACTTTTCCTACCTTTTTGGTCAAAGTTAATTTCGACAATTTTTAACAATTTATCTCGGAGCTTTGTAACTTTTGATCCAAAAATTGAAAATTATCCTTCAAACGAGGTATTAATTTTCTTTCCTCAAAAGAGGAACAACTTTTAGAACAGAATTTAGCACTACTTTGAAGAACGAAAGAAAAGAACATGAAAATAAAGTTCTTATAAAAACATCATTCCAATGATAGAGTGCGTTTACAGTGTTGGATTTTAAAACAAGAAAAAGTCAAGCTTTAAATTTCACTCATGTCCAGTACTGAGGAAAATTTGCGCTGGTCTCCGGCGAAAGACCTTCGCAAATGATTTACATCATTATCTCCCTAATATACCATTTTCGACTAAAGTTTCCAGGATAATGTGGTGGTCCAATTTTAGTAGCCATTCCCGGGAGTAATATAGTGGTCCAATATCATCAGTTTTTCTCCGGCGAAACGCAGTGGTCAAAACGTGAATAGATAATAGATATCGTGCGTCCAGGATAAGTAATTTATCTCCGGGGAAATTCGGTGGTCCAAAATCAGTCCATGGTCTGATTTTTGATCAACGAATTTTCCTAGAAACTAATTACTTATTTTGGACGCCCGAGCCAAGGTCAACTAAAATTTGGTGTTATCTTCATTATCTCCTTCCAATTTGATCAGCGCATTTTCCCGGAGATTTATGTACTGATTTTGAACCAACGAATTTCCCCAGAGGGTAATTACTTATTTTGGACTCCCGAGCAACGGTAAACCAAAATCTGCTGTGTCTGTGTGTGTATGTGTGTCTCTAATGTTTTGCATATTTATTTCGTGTTTTTATTAAGGAGAATAGACTTATGGAAAGAATATTCATACTGTAATTTTTTGAAATTTATCTCCCTAATATTTTTTCAAAATCGATTTCCAATATTTAGGAGATAAATTCTGTCAAACTCAAAGTACAATTCTGGTTTTGCCGGTGTACTGGACATAGCTCTTAAATCTTAGCCGCTGTTGGATGACGGATTGTATCTAGCGTTTTCTTTGTTTTTACCCGGCGTTAGATTTTATTTGCAATCTGGCGTTTGTGTGAAAACCACGCTGGTCACACGTTTTAAATTGGAAATAAGTTGTTTTATCTCCCATCCGAGAGTTTTCTTTCTAGCCCCTTCGGGAGTTCAAAATCGATGGTTTACACATCCCGGCATTTGGCATATCGTAATTGGTTGCAAGGGAATAGTTTTGATAGTGTTTCTTTTGTTTGGCACAGGTTTTCGTACACGCAACCATTTTCCCTTAATCCAGCATTTCAGAGACAAAATTCTGTCAGGTCACTTGAGACAAAAGAAATTTCTCAATAAAGATGTTGCCATCTATGCACCATTAGACTATGTTATAGTCTAAGACAAATCACTATCTAAGAAATATGCCCAAAGCTGAAGAAAATTCGCAAACGGGTTTTTTTGCCGAAAAGAGTTTACAGTCGGCAGAGGTTACCAGTCTTAAGGGCTCTGACCATAGTCGGAAAATTGATTTTAGTATTTGAACATAAAAGTTATGTTTTAAAGTCTGTCTCGAAATAATTTGCAGCTGGAGAAAAAAATGGCTGTAACTTTTGATAGAATTCGAATCAAGTTGCGATTTTGTGCTCGTTAAAAAGATATTCGTGAGTGGAATATTATCAAGTAAAAAAATTGAGAAAAAAAAGGAAAATGAAAATGAAAAATGAAGAAGAAAAAAATCAACTTTTTGTAGAAATGTGGTATAATTACCATTTTCACAGGAGTGATTTTCAATCTTAGATCATCATCACTGTCAAAACAATTTTCAAAAATATTCATTCAATCAAAAGATATCAAAGAAAGTTTATTGCTGGTTGACTCTATAAAATAGTAAAAACTGGTAAAAAACGACAAAAAACAGCCTTTTGTTGATCAACCAGCAATAAACTTTGTTTGATATCTTTTGATTGAATGAATATTTTTGAAAAATTTTTTCACATTGATGATGATCTAAGATTGAAGAGTCACTCCTGTGAAAATGGTAATTATACCACATTTCTACAAAAAGTTGATTTTTTTCTTCTTCATTTTTCATTTTCATTTTCCTTTTTTTTCTCAATTTTTTTACTTGATAATATTCCACTCACGAATATCTTTTTAACGAGCACAAAATCGCAACTTGATTCGAATTCTATCAAAAGTTACAGCCATTTTTTTCTCCAGCTGTAAATTATTTCGAGACAGACTTTAGGTTCTTTAACACTTTTAACAAAGAATTGCCTTTATAAATTGCCTTTTAATCAAATCCCTTATGAGTAATTAAGAATTTAATTGCAAAAATGACGTTATGAACTTTAAAAAGAATATGTTGCATCACCTTCTTTTATAAAAAGTGTTAAGTTTTAATGGGTAATTACCCTTTTTGTTTCGAAGTTTTTTCAAACTTTCCGCAAAGAATTGAACTGTTTCAGATCTTTCGGAAAAACATTCTAAATTAATGCATCACAAGTTATGGCTGTTTTTCTATCAAAAGATACACCATCTAGCGCAATAAAAATTTCAAAATGTTTTTTCTTCGCCGGAAATAAGCTCTTCAAAGTTGAAATACTCTTCTTCGCAAAAGTCTTCATTTTCTTCTTCATCAAATTTTCGCATTGCTATTCTTAAATTTTCAGACTCACGGATAATTGGCCTAACAGAATATGTATAACATGCCACAGTTTTGGGGGCTATATCAAGTAGAACTTTATATTTTGTAAGTGGCAAATATTTAAAATTCATTATGGTCAGAGCCCTTAAAAATACAGTTGGTGTAAACTGCCGAGGTAAAGCAGCGAAACCTGGCTGCTCTCGTGCTTGGTTTACGTCATCTTTTGGTCTTTTGTTTTTGTTTCCTATCTCTTTTGCTCTTGGTTTCCTTTGGGTTTGTGTCATTCATTTTGTCTCGTTTATTATACGCATTTTCTTTTATTAAAGTAATTAATTTGTACATACAGTAATTATCTAGTAATTAATAAAAAACTAGGAGTTGTCAGTAGAAATCATTCATTCACATCTGAATACTGTAAGCAAGAGAGATGTTGAATGATGAAGTGATATAGTTCACAAACGTTTTGATATTTTTCCACACTTGTTGAATGAGACTGCTGACGGCTTCTAGCCCCAAAACATTGTCAATTTAGTGAGTATTATTTATTTATGTAGCATAAGTATATTAGATTTCAGTTTAGTTCATTTGTTTTTCTGAGTGCCTTTTTTCTGTTCTACAGTACCTGGATTAGAGATTTTCTATAGTTTTGTACATTTTTCTAAAGCAGTTTTGTATTTTTTGTTCTAGCCTATCGTTTCAATATACCGTTTTATCGGAGCGATTGAGTCCATTTCCTGATTTCCTGAGATAAGTTTCTTCGGCATCAACAGTTGAAAATCAGAATCATTTCCATATCAAGACAGCTTAAGAGACGCAACAATGGCTTTTGGAAACAGTTCTACGCTAAACATGACGACATTAAACAACACTGCAGAAAATCCTGTATTCGAATGTTTCAAGCTACCCATTACAGTTGGTAATGATACGTTTTGTGGTAATTTAACAAAATGGGAATCGAGATATAGCGAGGATGGTTTGAAAGCTATGGTAATAGTGCCAGCAATTGTAGCTTTGCTTGTCCTCTTCTTCAGATTGTGGCGAAGTAAATTTGCTGTTCGAGAAAATTATGAAATCATTATGGAGTATGAAAGGCGTCTATTTAAATTTCGGAAGAATCATAAACTTGAAAGAACTGATTCTATGATTAGCCAAGAATTTGAGATGTATAGAGTTGAATTTGATATCAAAGACGAGAGCGAGAATGAAGATAAAATCAAATTGAATTGTATTGTGAGATGTTTCCAAGGAGTTGGTCGGTGTTTGAAAGTGGAAGATTTAGGGTGGAAATTCATATCACTCAAAACCTTCGTAACAATCAAATTTCTAACATATGTTAAACAGGCATTGGAAGTTCTGGATGTGATCCTGGATTGCTTCTTGCTTTACCAATTAGAATCTGGTCAAATATTCGATGATGTTGTTCACCGAAACGTTTACGTCACTAACGTTATTTACGCACTCATCTGGTTAAGTATCATGGCTCAATTTTGTTCTTGTGATGACTGTTGTCCAATGGGACAATTCGGTGTTTTTATGAAAGATATGAAATCCTTCATAACATTTTTGTTCATAGGCTCTGTTCAGCTTATCTTGGAGTATTTTTATATGGACAAATTTGTCAACCGAAAAACCGATTGGTATTTGTTTGTAAAGAGTGCAATGCAACTGGTCATGACTTGCTGGACTATTTATTCAGCTATTCAGAATGCCAAACGTGCTCGTCTGGTGAAGCTTATGGACAAGGGTGGAAATGAAGATTCAGGTAATGTCGTCAATGATATCATCGAACAACGTAAACAGGATGGTTTGGAAATCGATTCTGAACTGCTTGTAGATCAGGCATTACAACAAATGTGTAAAGAAAATATTCAAAATCTTGATGAACTGGAGAATCAACATCGAAGACGGGCCAACATGAAACCACTCGACCCTAACCAAGAGAAAGACGCATCAGTCAAGATGAAGTTTTTCTCCTATATGATGATCCCAATCGCCATGGCAACCATGTGTCGTGTCATTGGTTCCACTTACCAATACGGTACCGGCAAAATTGACCGATCCTGTTTCACTGTTGAGGATGGAGGAAAGATATTCCAAAGTCCTTTTGATTCAGGCTGTATGAGAGGAATAGATTACCTTGTGGTGATTCTAACATTCACGCCTTTGGCAACAATTCAAATTGTTTACGTTGTCGTACATGTTTGGTTTCGGTTAAACCCTCGTTCTTCTACACTGGAGAAATATTTCCTCTGAAAACTAATTACCATGAACATCGATATAGTTAGATAGTGTGATGGATGGACTAATTCAATTTTTTGCTTCGTTTTTGTAAGATTTATGTAAAAACAATTAATTCTTTTAAAATAAACTTTTGGTTTAAATTGTGACACTTTAATCTTAGCTCTTTGCTGTTTTAGCCTAGACGATGTTATCGTCCGTTACAGTGATAGTAAAGGCGGGAAAATATGGCAGTATGGCGTTATGGCGGTAAACGGGAAAAAATCGGCGGGAGAGTTTCGAAGAAACGGCAACTCTTTTCGGCAAAAAAACCCGTCTGCGAATTTTCTTCGGCTTTGGGCTTTTTTCTTAGATAGTGATTCGTCTTAGACTATAACATTGTCTATTTTAGCCTTGTGACTTCAAAAATTATAAATATAAACATTTTCGAGTAAAATTTTTTTTCATAAATTAAATAAAATGTATTGGAACACCGTCTTTTGTTTGTCTTCACGTTTTTTTATAAGAACAATTCGGTAAGAGCAAATTTTGAATGCTGGTCATGTTCTAGAAACATCTGACATGATCACTAAATCACTAAAAATTTTCAAGAATGATATCTGGCAGGGTCGGAAATTCGCAAAGAAATCGGCGAAATCCATACCGTTACAGTGCATTTTTCTCAAACTTTCTAACCTTTAACAGAAAAAAAATCAGCGATTCTAAAAATCAAGCATTTCAAGAACATTTTAGCAATAATCATTTAGGCGAAAATTATCAAAAAAGGAGCGATCTATGGACCGTTCGTAGAAAAACTATTTTTCAAGCCCGTTCTCATGGCTACTAAAAATGAAGATGGAGATTCATAGAAAACCCAATCAAGAGGTTCAAATACTTTGTATGCAAACAATAAATTCCTAGAATTGTGGTCACTGAGTAACACGTGCTTTTTTATACTAACTAGTAATTTTGGTTCCATCTTCGGATGTTTCAGTATTATGTTTTCAAAACTTAAATTTGATAATTTGAAAGTGTAGGAAAATGTGTATGAGGCTTTTGGTTAAAAATCAAAGAATTGTTCTACTAGGCCAGGGCCGGCGAATCGGTTTTAAAAGTGAGGGGGCTAAATGATATAGTGACTAAGGAGGCCCCACCATGGTTGGGTCCGACGGGCCGGAAAATTTTTGAAATTATGGTACTCTACATTAGCTTAGAATCGGCCTAAATTTAATTTTTATGAAGTTATTGGAATGAAAAAATCAAAGAAGTTAGGTGTCTTTTTATACTGATAATCGCCAAAGAATATACTACTATGTACAGTTGGCGCTCTCTAATTCGACGTTCTACTATTCGATAGGCTCCCTTATTCGATGAAATGTAAATTCCCTGTCAACATGAAACTCTCATAAACGACGCTCCCTTATTCGATAAGCTCCCTTATGCGATGAAAATCCAATTCCCCTTGAAGATCGAATTAGAGAGCGTCAACTGTAATAACAAAATGAAACCTATAAGTAAATAAAGCGGGACTTTTACATGTTCAAAATTCGTAAGTAAAATTAGACTTAATGCATGCTTTTAACAGGCAGTAAGCATACAGTAATCAAAGATTAAAATTGTCCAAAGTAATTAAAGCGATTCACTCGAGTCGACACAAACTCTCTACCAACTCTTCATCAAGTTTATCCGTTAGATCTTATGGATGTGGAGCAAAGAAAGATTGTTGTTTTTGAGAAACGTCACCACGTTTCTTCTTTTTCATTTTTTCTTTTTTTTCTCTCACACTCTCTTTCTCTCTCTTTTTTTCTTTTTTTTTTGCAAAAAAGTGGGGGGGCTATAGCCCCCCTAGCCCCCCCGGTTTCGCCGGCCCTGTAGGCCAAAAAAAATTTTATAATACCTTTCTGAAACTTTGAACCCTGCTGATTTCAAACATGTATTCAGACTTTTCCTACCTTTTTGGTCAAAGTTAATTTCGACCATTTTTAGCAATTTATCTCGGAGCTTTGTAACTTTTGATCCAAAAATTGAAAATTATCCTTCAAACGAGGTATTAATTTTCTTTCCTCAAAAGAGGAACAACTTTTAGAACAGAATTTAGCACTACTTTGAAGAACGAAAGAAGAGAAAATGAAAATAAGGTTCTTATAAAAACCATCATTCCACTGATAGTGTGTTTACATCATTGGATTTTAAAACAAGAAAAATCAAATAAGTGAAGCTTTAAATTTAACCCCCTGTTAGATGACGGATTGTATCTAGCGCTTTCTTAGTTTTTACCCGGTGCTGGATTTTATTTGCAATCCGGCGTTTGTGTGAAAACCAAGCTGGTCACACGTTTTAAATGGGAAATAATTTGTTTTATCTCTCATCCGAGAGTTTCCATTCTAGCCCCTTCGGGAGTTCAAACTCGATGGTTTACACATCCCGACATTTGGCATATCGTAATTGGTTGCAAGAAGATAGTTTTATGGGATAGGCTGGAGTTTTTACAAGAGACTTCACTAATTGGTTATTTGAAGTAATAGAGATGACGCGTTCTTTAAAAAAAGTAACAAAATTGTTTTATTACAGGTTAACGACCAACAAAATCAAACGAGAGCTTGTCCCAGTTTTATAGCTTTCTTTTGTTTAGCACAGGTTTTCTTACACGCAATCGTTCTTCCTTGATTGTGCATTTCAGAGACAAAATAAATTTCTCGATAAAGATGTTGCCGTTTCTGCACCATTTGATGCAAGAGATTAATTGCATTTAATAAGTTTACTTTGGCCTAATCAATGGATAGCACGCAAACTCTTTCTAATAATTAAACTCATGATAATATAATTGGTTTGTCTTTTGTATCAGGATGGCCGGGTAATCTTTTTTTCATTTCCGTTATTTATAACTTCCATTACAGCTTATTATCTCCGAAAATTAGAGAAAGAAAAATGTTTTCGTATTTTGCTGCAAGCGAAAACTTTAAACAAATATGGTTATGTTGTATACGGTGGGCTTGGTTAATGCTGAAATGTGGTGAAAAAAACGTTGTCCTTATGGGTAAGTACATAGTACACCCCTGTCTCACAGCCCCGGTGAAACTTTTTCTTACTGCGGGGATAAAAAATTCGATTGAAATCTCAATGGGGATGAAAATTCTATTGTTCAAAGGTTAAAAGATCCAGCTGGTATGGTTTTGGAGTGCAATTTCTAAACAATGAATTTCGAATGGGGATGAAATCAAAGTTAATTTCTCAGTGGGGCTTAAATTCCAGGGTATTTTTCCCACCGGGGACGAATTTTTTGCCAGATTTTCCAATGGGTTGAGGCCCCAGGTCTGTGATACAGGGGTGATATAGTACAAAACTCCTGGTAGTTTTAAAGGTTACAGTAGTTAGTGATGGGACAGTTACACAATGGACTGATGTTGAGTCGGTCAAGCTGTGTAACCAGATGAAGAAACATACACGTTTTTTATAAGAACAAACTATATAAGAACATAAGACTTCGATGGCCAAAATGTTAAAAACAAGTTAAGAACAAGTTGTTTTTCTTATTAAAAAAAAGTTGAGAACATTTCAAGGCTATGCTGACCCTAAAAGACACAATTCCTTAGGTAAATGGATATAAATTCTCGCAAAATGACGAAAATAAGAACATGTTAAGAACATTTTTAGGCTTAAAAATAAAAAAGTTAAGAACATCCGAAGGTTTCAAAATTTGGGATGTTCTTATAAAAAACGTGTATGCAATAAAACGCTTTAAAAACTAACTACACCCTTTTTTTATAAGAATGGTGTTTTTCCAATTCATCATGAATATTCTGTTTCTGTTTGAGAAAAATCATCCTGAAATATTCTTACGGTATTCTTAGGTTTGGATCCAAACCCAACCCAAATCTAGGATGTAATACATACCTCAAACTAAAATTTGACATTTCTAACCTTGACAATATTGCTGGGGAATGATTGGCAATTTGATGAATATTCTTAACTTTTTGGCCAATTTCATCAGAAATTTTCTTATGAAGTATATTCTTATAGAAAAAGCGTGTACTACAAAATGCGCGTACCACTACCGATTTTAACCCACAGCACTGCTTTCATGCCATTCCCTGTTGAGTAAATAATTGGAATAGATTGTCAGCCGTAAAATGACAGCTTATAAACAGTTAAGGTTCTCACATCCATTTTGTCATATTTTTGTAATTTTCTGAAGAACCAAAAAATTTACAATTTAAAGATTTTAAAACATTGAATTTGAATTTAATTACTTTCATTTTTAATGAAGATATTTTTTCGAATACATTAGGAATAAAATAAAGCATATATGAAATATATATATCTCAAAAATCCAATGAAATAGAATCTGAAAATATAAAAATTTCAACTAGAAATCTGATAGCACTAATAAATAAATGAAATATTCTCTCTAAGGGTCGAACCCTCAACTTCCGGCTCGAACATACCCGTCATCCCGTAAGCATAGTAGACCCCCTTGGGTTCACCCGTTAGTAAAATCAAAAACGATACTGATTCAAGCAAAAATATCGAAATAAAGCTTTAAATTTAGTCAAAGATATATTCGATTACTAATATCAATGGCTAATACATTCCGTGATTGTGAACTCAACGGTCACGCAGTCACCATACCAACAAATATCAGTAAAATGTGTAAAATCCTGATCCACGCATTTATGCATTGAACTTCTTTGGTGACCTACAGATAGGCATATATTGATGAATTTTACGCAACATTGCTGATAGACTTGGGCAGATACTATATTACTAGCAGATTGGCATTGAGCTGCGGCGTTTGATTTACATGACGTAATACGAAGTTTTGTATCTCGGGAAACCTCGGTGATCACATTGCCCTTATACGTCGAGTTTCCCCTTGCCAGCGCCAATAAAGCACAGATCATGATTGCAAGTAACTTTCCTTCCATGGTGTATTTGGGTTCTGACTGACTGAGAATTGACGAGAGGTCCCGCTTCTTTTATATCATCATCTTTCTCGTGATATTTTCACCTTTCCAATTCGAACTATTAATCTTCTGATACGCTTCTCAGAAGCAATAAATGAAAGAAAAAGTCATAGGTTCTAATTTGGCACATATTAACAATTTTTCAGGGGGATGGCTCAAAGTATAAGGTGTGAATCTTTTCGGTATAGAGTGTGGAACTTCGAGAATTGTTTTCCGTTATCTTTGATCGGTTGAAAAAAGACACAAGGTGGTTGACATTTTCTGAGCACGAACTCCAGAGAAGAAATGTCTCGGAACTTTCCTTTCTGATGATTTTGATAGCGCTGAGTCCAGTCAAGTAGACTAGAGGATATCACCATCTTGATTTTTTTCACTTTCCTTTTCAAAAATTATAAGAAAACCAATCAATAAAATATATTCTAAAACCCCATCAGAATTTTTGAAACTATAATAAAAACATTGGTCTATTGGACATGGTTTTGTTTGTTTTTCCTCCAAAAAGGGACTGGATCTAGTGGCATGTATTTGCTACCGCCTCAAGCAAAGCCAAAAAACAGAGTCTGCTAAATTACGCCGGGCCACTTATCAGCGCCATTCAGTCTATCAAAAAGCTGTTAGTGGACCCCGGGCTACGTTATGCCTGACTTTGGCCAATTTTTGGTGATCACGATGATACCACGAAACTTGGAGTGATTGCAAGATCAAGTGTTCCACATGGGGCCCGGTCATGCAATCTAAACGTTCGGTGGGTACATGAGTTTTTAAGCCTAAAATGTTGACATGACATGTTGTTTTCACTATTTTGTAAGCATTTTTGACTATTCATAAGTAATCGGGTATTTTAGAGCCCTTAAAGCCTTAATATTTTGACAATCGAAGCCTTATGTTTTTATATTGTTTGTTCTTATTAAAACCATGTACAACAAATCGAAGCGCGAAAGGGTTCGCACGCGTGAACAATGCAAATGATCAGGATAAATAGCTAAAAAATAAGAAGGGTTGCCTACTATCTATTTATTCATGCTTCGCTCGTTATTAGAAGAAATTAAACTCATAAAATCCAATTAATCTGGTCGCATTTGTAGGAGGTTTAAGACAGCACTTAGCTTCTTTTTTAATAAGATAAACATAGCTTTCATTTCCAACATAATGCACTCTATAAAAAATAAAGTTTTTTGTAAACTGTCAACAGGACATTGAAATCATAGAATCGAGAAAGAATGCAGATTCCGTTACCAATATAATTAGAATTTAAATTGGTGTGAATCTATATCAGACTTTTAAATTGAAGGTGCTAATTTTTTGGTTGTCCGAGCTGGTATGGACGATATGTTTTAAAAAGATATTACATTAGATTTTTTTGTTGTAGCTTACAAGAATTCATAGTTTCTATAGCTTTTAAGTAGTTTTTAGTATCTACTATTTTGCTTCAAAATTAATGGCTCGAACCAGTTCTCCTTTAATCAAGCGACAAGATGTGTGAAAATGAAACGGAAAAATTCATTTCAATTGGAAAATTGTGAATCTTCCTTCCGGGGGAGGCACTCAGGCGAAATTGGGAACGGGGAGGTGCCGCTGGTCAGGGTCCCTTTTTAGGCTCTGAAGATATCTGACAGGGTCCCAAATTTAGTAATTTTCAACATTTGTACCTGACAAGGGCGTCTTTTGATTATTTTGGACAATTTTCAGGGTGGAAATTAGAAATTGTTTCAATCTTTTGTCTACATTTCGTCATTGTTGCCACTTTTCGATTTTCCTTCCGACAGGGTTTACCAAATTTACCAAACATTCATATCTGACAGGGTTCACTTTTCAAACTCAAGCGGCACGTCTCCGTCAGCCGTCAAGGTCGGTGCCCCCCCCCCCGGAAATTTGTTTACGTTTCGGTGTTTTTATTAGAATGGAAATCCTGATAGACAGAATTTCGTCTACAGATGAAAAAAATCAGAACATCTTCAGTTTTAAAATTGATAAGGCCTGGATTTACCTGAATGGGGAGCAAAATAGCTAGTTGAAACAAGAATGCTGATAAAGGTTGTGTTTATTGCACGAAGTTCTGTGGGTAATGACCAATATACAATCGTGACTTAATCCTATACACTACACATGTATTACTGGAGGTACTCTCATTGTATATATAGTACGATGGGACGTCCAGACAAAAGAATCCCTTTAGAAAACAAGATTCTCAGTAAAATAGAACACAGTGGGTAGCTTTTCGTTTCAACCACTGTCTTGTTCGAAATCTTTTCCGATAGTAGTAAGTTTGTTTTTATTTGATGGTATCAGCTTAAAAAGACCAGGGTAAGAAATCTTCCGAAGTAAGATGAAGTGGTAGAAATTTCCACAGCCCATCAAGATTTTCGTTTTGGCGAAACCGGTTTCTTTTCCGGTAAGGTACTTGAATATCGATTGCACTATAATCATGAAACTATTGGAAAATTCATCAAACGAAAAAAGCAATGAGCCCAGAATGTATGACATAACATTGTGTCGGAGAATGAAAACATTTTTTGAAAAAACATGGACTTGAAGTGATGCCGTTGACTTATAACTGGATGTTCTGCCATTATTGTTTTTCAAAACACACCAGACCAATGTTGAAATACCACTTTTATTTTTGGTATGCCACGATATTGTGTGTGTGCCTGCTGACAGTTTTGACAAATTAGTGGTTGGTATATGTGTTGGAGTGGTGTACCATATTTTTATCATTTATTGTTTACTTTTAGAGATATGGATCAATGTTTTAAATAATTTCTGTTTTTTTTTTGTTAGCTAGCAGAGTTTTTCCGGAACCTTTTCCATCCCAACCTCGTGACAGAAAAAAGGCATGACTTTAGGCTTTGAGGAGGTGACAAATTAGCTTTGGTTAATTGGGTGGTCAGTCCCAATGGTATTGTCTAGGCCTTCCTAAGCAGTAAGCTTATTGATCTCACCGGTATACCTGATAAAACAGTGGGAAAGTTTTGTAGGAAATGGGAATATTGAGTGTATGTGAATATTGTGAAGCCTCTGACTTGGCATAGAAAACTAAAGAATTGTAGTTTGAGTACTTAGTGTAAAGAGGTCTCTATGGAAATTGGCTTTTTGGCTATTGGTCACGCACGGGAATAAAATGCATTTGCACTTGCCAATGAACTTCCCTAGATGAGTATCCAGTCTTATACAGAGAATTAATTACCTCTCAAAAGAAATAAATCGGAATCACCAACCTGGAATCAGCAGAAAATACAGTACAGTCAACGCTCTCTAATTCAAACCTCTTTGAAAAATTCTTGGTCCCTTGAATTAGAGAGACAACTGCATTTCCGAGTTGAATTTGGACTAAAAAATCAGGACAGTAAAAATGTTGTAACTTTTTAAGTGTTTTACACATTAACTTCGACCCACGCTTCAGCGGTTTCAAAAACGAACTTAATCCTTTTTAAAAATAGCAACAGTTGCGATATTAAGGAAAGATACGGGAAATGCGTCAACATTTTGTTGACACACTTTACCAAATGAAATATTGCCCATTCCAATTTCTTGAGCCTTTTTACGTTCTAATATGTTTATTTAATCTAAATATGAACTATCTTTTACTTGGAGCTTGTCAGTGAAGGGCGAAGGTAGTAAAATACTTAACTAGAATTTTATTGCTGGAAAAATTGGACGTGAAGGGCCGTAAATGGCATTCGATTATTAACTAAGAAGCTAAAATGCTTGCTCTGTAGATGATCGGAGAGTTAAATAGCATATTATCATAATAAAAATGTCTGTTAAAGTATATCAATGTTTCTATTGGAGATGTATAAGAAAGATAAGAGAAGTTTATCATCAGAGGTCTGATAACATACTACGGGCCTATTTGTTTCACTTACTATAAATGCTGTAGATGCTATCTGCTGAAAGTGCTATGAAATTCCATGAAAACTTTGAAAATGATAGCAAATATTGCAAGTTTTGTTGTCTGCCATCTTGATGATCCCTGGTTGTACTTTAAATTCTAAAAAGTAACTTTCAATCAATTGTTTATTCATGGCTGGGTGGCCATTATCCCGCCATTATGAAAATAACTGCTATTTTGATTTCAGATATAGACCCGTGCGTGGAGCAAGCTACAGTTTCAGCTCTTCACCTCTCTAATTTGATTGGTTTAAAATTGGCAATCAGGCTAAGAAAACATCATCCAGTCTGCTTTTAGATGCAATTTTTACTGTGAAGAAATTGCAATCTTTGCTTTGCTTGCAGAAGATAGAGGTTTTTACTATTTCTGCTGATAAGGAGTTTGCAAGTTTATTTACAAAAAGTGCAACAGATTTGGACAGAAAAAATTGAAATGAGTGCACTTGTAGTAAATATAGCAAAAATAGTGATGAAACAAATAGGCCCTACTTCACAATTCGACCACAAAGACGAGAGGGTCAAAAGAAGGAATTCGAAAATCCCTGTATAGAAAGAAAAGATGTTGAAGGATAATATGTGTTTATCATCATACAAGAAAATTCGTTTCGTAACAAGCGCAATGCTTGTATAGTGGAAGACACCTAAGCCATGAGGTATTATTTGGGGGTATTTGGCGATACGTTGGTGAAATCTTAAACCAAAAAATGGAAGAGCTCAAATTAAATGGGGAGTTGAATGAAGTTGATGGAAGTTTCGAACTCAAATGTTCGCACCTTAAAAAGTTTCAGCTCGTATATATGAATACGTGTCTAATGAACACACAAACACAAGTTCGTTTGATAGTATAGGTATTTTTAACGGCAATGAAAACAATGGTGAGTTTAATAGTGGAAGTAGTGGTATTTTGAGGTATTTGACATCCCTGTCTCCGTGACACGTTGTCAGAAGTCTGTAGCCTTTGCAGTGAAATTGACGAGCTAAAATTAATAGGGACTCTTAATTTCTCGCTTTCAGTTGACGGAAGCTTCGAATTCAATTGTTCATATCTTAGAATTTTAGCTGGTGTGCATGCCTATTGAACACAGATAGTATGATAGTAGTTTGATAGTATAGGTATTTTCATGGCAATGGGGAGTGTTTTTTCACTAGGGAGTTTATAGGTGTATTGGTGTATTTTCCCTAGGTGTGGCATGGGGAGGAGGTTGGTGTTCACTGTAATGCTAATATAACCATCACCCCTACCACATCCTTTGTTATAAGAACAGCTGAGGCTCAGTCTCGATACGCTTGTTCTTAAAAAGGCATGCAACTTGACTTGTCTTTCAAAATCCTGAAAACAAAAAACATCAAATAGAATGACCAGGGAGGTCAAAGTTTGGAGAGAAAAAGAAAGGTATCATAACTTTTAATAGCATTAGCAAGGAAGTTAACAAGTTTTGAACAATTATTTATCAGGAAAGTGTAAATGAGCTGATTTATCAAAAGGTGTCATAGTGTATTGATTAAATCGCTTATTTTTATTAACTGGAACAGGATTTTTGAAAACGTTTTGGATGCTTTTTGTATGCTGTCACTTTGACACTATGTAGTATCGAGTAAAACTATTTTCTTTAGCCAGATGGTCCTGATTAGTATAAGAACAAACTATATAAGAACATAAGGCTTCGATGGCCAAAAGGTTTAACAAGTTAAGAACATTTTTAGGCTTTATAAGCTCTAAACACCCAGTTCCTTAATAAGTTGCACAAAAATACTCGTTTAAGAAAAGGAACGTTTTAAGAACATTTTCAGACTTATATCTCGAAAAGTTAAGAACATCCGAATGCTCGTTCTTATAAAAAAGCGTGTATACATGAAAATGATGATAGATGATAGATGGTAGATAATAAATAGAACTAATTATTAGAATCACAGATAATTATCTATAAGAGTATTTCAATTTTTCTGGTGTTTCCATAATCAATCATCGTGTTTAAACGTTTGCAATCGACTTGTAACCGAATGAATGGAGTCGAACTTGACAATAACGGTTAAAATGGTTAAGAAAAATACACAGTAGAGTATTTCAGTTCTAGGTTTTGTACACCAAATTTACCAGTTTACCAATCTCCAAGACACCCCTGTCTCTTTATCATCATATCCCTACCTCAGAGCAAATTGGAACTGTTTCCCATAGCGGAAATAAAAATTTCTATCAATCCCCAATGGGATATTGTACCAAGCTGGACCAGCTGGATTGCATTTTTCTACATCGAATTTCAAATTGGGATGAAATGAAAATCAATTTCCAAGCGGGGCTGGATTTGTAAGAACAATTTTTGGCCAAATTTTCAAATTGGGAGGGGGTCCCACCAGATCTATGAAACATGGGTGTCTCACAATGCTCCATAGAAGCTGATGAACCAAAATGATGTTGACCACCAAAAACCTTATTTAGCCATTCCATAAAGGACAGCTTCATATTTCAAGACAAGAATAAGAAAAATACCTCGATACTCCAAACACAATATCCTGGTAATATCACCTTTGTGGTATTTGCAGTGATTGTCTGAAAGAATAAGCAGTACGCATTCTCTTTTTAAGAAACTCCGATTTTCGGGTCAGCCGTGGGGTTGCGTAGCCATTTTCTTAAAATTTGCTTTGACCACCCCTGATATTATACCATATTTATGTCTGGGTTATCGTTTGATGATGGCAACGGCCACGGTCTTATTCTTAAAAAGATTTTACTTTACGAGATAGTGAAAAAGTGGGCAAATTTGAGCCCTGGTGGTGTGCAAGCGTCCTAAGAATGGGTACTATACAACAAAATAACTTTTGTTTTGCAATCGTAAAATTTTGAGTCAATTTAAATGTAAATAATTGATAATCAAGTTAATACAGGTCTAAGCATCTCTATTATAGGTGTAGGTAAAAGATTAGACTAGTAAACTAGTCGTTGAAAACAGCCCCTTATACAAAAAATCAAGCTCCAAATAAAAAGAATCGATGGGGTGAAGTTGCGTCTCTTTTCTGAATTTCAACGACTAGAAGATACTTCCCTCAAAAAACGTTGTTTAATTTTACAACTTTTTTTAGGTTTATGAGAATCCATCCAACTTTTTTGACTAAATGATATTTCATAGTAACATTGAACATGGGAACATATAAATAAATGAGCATTTCTAAAAACGCAATAAACAGAAAGAAAAATAAATACAATCCCGCACGGGTCAGACATACAGAAATCTGTATGTCTCTCCTTACGATTTTAGGTGAAGAAAAAAAGGTGTTGGAAGTAGCTTCTAGTCGGTTATTTTCCTTTTTTCTCACGCGCGCTGAATATTTAATTAGTGTTTACATTATTTGATTGACAGTTTTATTATAAGGTTATAAGTAATAACCGACTAGTTTACTAGTCTAGTAAAAGATAGGTGATAAATCAGCTAAAAGCTGGAGATTCTAAAGTTAAAGATCGCAATTTCTTTTGAACATTTGATACCACTATAATCAGGATTGAGAGATTCAGTATTTAAAGGCGAAATTAGAGATTTTGCGGATAAAATTACACCCTAACCAGCATGTGGTATTTCTCTCTTCATATCATAAACAAATGTAACACAATATAAATATAATGCATTTTGATGTTACGACGTTCTTATCCAAAAAGTTCCAAAAAGATATTTGCACGCAAAGAATGTGTGTGAGCGTTTTGTGGCAGGAGAATTTTTATTTAAGATGTGGTATAATAATAGACACATTCTATTTGGTAAAGTGTGAGTGTGATAACCATTCTGCCAGGGAAATAATAGATTAAATATGTTTGCTGGAGGCTACTGCTTAAAACCACCCGAAGATATTTTAAGAGAGCACACACATGGTGATTTCGGTGAGCCTGTACACTGACAATTTTCAAACAACTGCATTACGTAGCTCCTTAACCTCTTTATGGATTTTTTCATGAGAAATTATCAGCAAAAAAGTTATGTCCGATTAGTGCACTGAAAAAGGGCGGTACAGTCTAGTAAGAGTATGTTTGAAGAGCGTTTAAAAGTTTAATTTTTTGACTACATGAGGTGTAAAGGATTCTTCTAATGATCTTATAGCAGATTGGTGACTTTGAAAATTAGGCCTGCATGTGAGATTTGAAGTTTATAGCTCAGATATTTCAGAAGAGAAAGTACGGTTTTTATAAATGAACAAACCCTAATAATAATAATACTAATCTTGTGATCGGAGCATAAGAGTGCGTTTATAGAGTCCCCAGGGATGCCCTGAAAGAATCCACAATGACAGAGAGGTACTGTAACCCTACATATTTAAGTAAGTCCAGGAAAAATCGAGGAGTTTCTTTTCCAATTTATAGGACACTTTTCATTTCTATTCTCTGACTATATTGTCACTAAAAAATCGAAATTTCATTCTTTCTGGAATACTTCTCAGATACAATATGCGAAACGATTCTCATGAAAAAATTTCCCACGCCACGGCCAATCATCGGTATAAATCTATGGCTCATGGATCGGCTTGGTAAAATGACGGACTTATTTTTGAATTAAACCTTGACAGTCGAATTCAATGAAGTTCAATGTATGACCCATTGAGTTTAAAGCCCAAAGGACTAGAGATGAATCTTCAACCTTTTTCAAGCAAGAAAAAGTGAAGCATTAGTATTTGGGCCGCATTTAAAATGACGGATTGAATCCCAGCGCAGCATTTTTTTCGAAATCTGGCGATGGATTTTACTATTGATCTGGGATTGAAACTCAATGCTGTATGACTGTATGGCCGTTCATTCATCCGACACTTATTTTCGGAATTCGGTTTATTTTGCATTTTCATTTTTCATTCTGCAGGGTGCTGGTAGTTAAAACGCTAACACAGTGAATTTAAGTGTAAAAGCACATGAGTTCAATTTCAAACATGTTTTTTCTTTGATAGCAAGCTGGGGATTGTAACGAATATTGATAGAAAAAGAAACTTAAGCACTTAGAAACAACTGTGCTGACAATCAAAAGAGCTATATTTTTGCACCAAGGACCTGAATTAATTGAAATGAATTTACGCACCCAGGAGCTGTGAATATTAATAGATTAATGTTGATTGAAAAATTATTTGCATATGTATGTGTATATGATAGATGGGGAGACTTAGATTGTTGAGATATTTTGAAGCAAGAAAAATATACTTGAGAATCGTTGATAAATGGTTGGATAATGAGGTTTCTGACTTGAGAACATCCACTCTATCTATTTGATTTTTCACCTGAACTAACTCAACTTTTGCAGACTTCCTTTGGAGTACTTTGCAGTATTTCAAGTATTTTGATACTTGGGCTTTGTGAAAAGCGTTAGACTTTTTAGTTTACCGGGTGGTTCGAAAAGTGTCAATAAAATTCAAATTTCGTCTTGATTTCTAAATGGTTAATTGCCCATTATAGTACTCTGGGCAAGTGGCTTTTATTTTTCGCAGCGGGGAGGGAGAGGATAGTCCGGGGGTCGGGGTCCAACCTTTCAGGCTGCATGCCCTGTTGTTTCAATATAAAGGCATATACATTATATCTATAAATAAATACCTAATGTACTACATTAGATTTCATTAAATACTAGAATTTGTATAAATAGAAAAATAACCTTGAGGTCGCGGAAGGGAAGTCGATTAAATGTCAATCTACTAAATTTACCGCGATTACATAAAATTAATGTATATGTTTTAACTAAAGAAGAGACATTTTCAAATAAGATTATGGTTGGAGCTTAATTAGAGCAAGAGTTATATTGGCTCATGTGGGTCCCAAATGGAAAGAGCTTTTAAGATAAACAGATTAATTTCATGAGTTTTTGAAGTGGTAAGAGTGATGGTATGAGATGACATTTTAAGTCAAGCAGTGGAGAAGTGTGTTTTTATGTAACGACAACGGATAGTGGAAAGATGTAACTTTCAAGTGAAAATCTTAGTTTGGAAGAGAACTGAATTAAAAATCATCGAAAGGCTAGCAGGAAAAGTTTTCTGGAGTCCAAAATGTTTTTGCTACACTTTTGGTGTGACCTGTAACTATTACTAAGGCGACGATGTAGTATTTTGTAAGGGATTTTTTGGCGGAATTGAGTTTAAAGCGTGAAAGGGGCAAGATTTGAAACTGTTGGATGGGAGATGAAGCCACTTATTTCCCAGCATCCAAAACACGTATTTTTCACACAAACACTACATTGAAAGTAAAGCCCATTGCCAGATTCAGAAAAAATGACGCTTTAAATCAAAGGAAGGCTGACTCAACCCGTCTTTCTTCAGCCTTAATGGTGCAGAAATGCATAAGTATTCGACATTTTCAGGCTGCCAATTATCTCAAGCTTGTTTTTGTGAGAAAAAGTAGACGATATTGTCGATCTTTGAGACGTCAAATCATTAGATTCCCGTTGCAAGGTCAAAAGGTTACAACTTTTAGAAACATAATATTTGAAAGAGCAAGCTTAAAATAAAGGTAGAAAGTATAGAAAGATAGAAAAACTCTGAAAATGTCAATGTATTATTTGGTAAAATCAAAAGTCAAAATTAGTCGGTTTGATGCAATTCTGCGTAAAAGTTTCCCATTATGGTAGATCTAATATGAGAATATGGTAGTTAACTGGATAGTCACTCTTCTAGTTTTCTGGACAGACGAATCTAGAGTATCTATTTTAAGAGCTCAGTGGGGAAGTAGGGGAAAATTGAAAATTGACATTGGCAAACAGAGCAGAAAATTGACCGACCGCCTTCTTGTTGAAAGAGCTTTCTGAAAACAAGACGTTAGCGCGGTAAATTAATCAAGAAAGTAGCTATAAAGGGGACGTGTTTCCTCCTACTTACAACTTTTTAACATCCTGCATGTATGTTAAAAAATGAAATAATTTCTACTACTGTTTTCTTTTATCACAATGATGTGGCGTGTTCTATGGACGGTGGGAGGGAGATGACATAAAAAAGTAACATCTTTATCCAATATAGGAAGATTTTAATCAATAATTTTGATGCTTATCTTGCAATGGGACAAATGAAATGACAGGAGTGAGTTATGGAGTTATGTATGGTCTTACGTAAAATTTCAATAGATGAGAGTTTGTTTGTTTCTTGGTGTAATACAGTTGGTGTCGAGAGTATAGTAAAATGCAGGGTCGTGTTATTAAATTCATCATTTTTGTTCACGGAGATTGACCAACAGAGCATAATGGACTGGGAAATCCAATGTTAAATTGAAGCAGCCATTCAAGCCTGTCACAATGGCTGTGATTGAGAGAACGGTGTTTTTGTTTTAGCGTTTGTCAGAGTCGGTGCACATTATTCTTATCGACATTGCAATCTGCGCGGACAAGCTCGCAAGATTAGGAAATTAGAATAAGGAGCAGAGAAGTTGAGTGGAAGCTGAATCGAATTTTTCATGAACCTCAAAAGCCACACTTTTGATTGATTGACGGTAAAGAGTTTTGAAAAAATGTCTACACCATTGGTGTTGGACCACGCAAATGACGACTTGTACTAGACTTCAAACCTCAAAAGTTTAGGCCAATGAAAAAGGAAGGAAGGATACATCTTAATGATGTCTACTGCTTGGTTTATTGAGAAACTTTTTTCAGTTTTTTCCGTCTGATATTGTGTTAAAAACTTTAAGATGATAAACGATGATAAATAACTTTGACTTTTTATACGGGCTTTACGGACAATTTTTTCTCCCGATCACTTATCACATGTCAGAATGTCTGATATAACTCAGGGTCACAAAGAGGGAAATGTCACGGTTTTGTTATGTATGTTATAAGTGCTAGATGTTTTTCCAGGAAAATAGGAGCTTAAGCGAAGAGTCAAAGACATATCGAAAGAAACTTATAGACTTATGTACTTGATATACTCGAGGCAAGTACAGTAGTTTGGACATTTATGATTACATTACTGAATAGCCAAACGAGGTGAATCGGTCTTTAATCAAAGAGTCAAGAGGAATATGCTGTTTCATTCTGTCCAAAATAACGGAGCTTTTTTTGTCATTTTAGAAGAAAAAATACTCATACTAAAAAATATCAGGAGATGTAAAACACAAGAATCAACTGAAAAAAAACACCTGATAGCAATACCACCATCATGACTTCTCCGAGGCTTATGAAGCGGAAGATCTCACTGCCCATGTTACGCACGCCGTCTAGGACGCGGAAAACAAGTAGCTATGGAAATAGGTTAGACATTGACCACCTGAATGAGCAATCACATATGGCATTCCTGAGGAAAGTCAGTACGAATCCACACGAGATTATGTACCCGATTAATACGGTTTTACCAACAGGCGTAAAACAAGTTGTAAGTATAATCTTATTTCGCTCTCACAGATCACATCATTTTAGTAGTACAGGTCTGCTTAATACGGCTAAGAGTGGCAAATACATTTTGACATGGGAGGAGCAGGCTTCCGGTAATCCAGTAATCCAGTATTGGCCGTTTTTCCGGTTTATGGAAAATTACCAGTATTCCAGTACCGAAAGGTCGAATTTCCGGTATTCCGGTACTTATTGAAAAATCTTTTAAAGCTTTTTGACAGCTGTTTGGCCGGTACGTCGGTATTTCAAGAGCCCTCCCCCCCCACATAGGATTTTCAGATAGAAATATTTTATGAGAAAAACAATTCACTCTTTGATAGTAAACCTACAGGTCACACTGACGGTTGAGTTTCGAAGCAAGACCGCCAGCTCTACCGGCGGTGAACTTGCTTCGGGAGCAAAACCCGTTCACAACAATTCCCCCTCTGCTTGGAGAATATCACTTAGATGGCGAAAAAGTCTTAGACTAAAGCATAGTGTACATTTGAAATTGCGCGATACATAAACCGAAATTTATACAACGCTTCGATGTCCTGGTAGAACCATGTGTCGCCAAGGGAATCTTAGCTCAATTGAATGTAATATGACACCAATGACATGATGATACTTCACCCAACTAACATAAGGGTTATACGTAATACAAAAAGCAAAACAAATAGCTTCAAAAACAAACTATTTGACATTTTTATTACGACATGTCAGAAAAATAAACAAGTTTTTCGGCCATCCTTTGATGGGCATAAAATGACGTCATAACATTTTTCTGAATTTTTCGAATATCGAATAATTCTGCGTGGTTAACTTTTTAGAGAAAATTTAGTCTCTCTAAGGGTTGGTTTTTGGAGATCTGCTCTACACATACCCGACACTCTCCAATCCTAGTACTGCCCCCCACCCCAACGGGTCAAAAGCATAATAATTTTGATTTTATGTCTCTTCCATTTGAAACATCCCCTTATTTATGAAAAGGGGAGATTTGTCACATCTGGGTACAAATCTGCAGTTTCAACTGTCAGTTTAAGAATAATAGAATAATATATTTGGGAAAATTTCTTGCATCATTATAGTTAAAGTAATTTTACGAACAATCTTTGAAAAAAGAAGATGATCCTTTGAAAGGGGATTATGAGTATTTTGAAATCAATGGACATTTTTTCTTGACACCCAAGTTGATAAAATTCTCTTCGAACGAAATATTGGCGGGATTTCAAGGAATTGGGATTTCCCGGCGGCAATTTTTCTGTCAGCCAACTGACCGATATATTACTCCGGGCATGTACAACGATTTTAAAACCATAGAGCACCATTTTCAACTTATTTAGACCAATTCTCACATCAAAATCACCCCAGTTCCAAAAGTAGATTAAATAAAAATCAGTTTTTAAAAATGACAAATCCCTTTAAAAGGTTTTTAGATTGTCAAAATATTTGCTTTCGATTTAAGATTTGAGATTTGGATTTTGTTTACAAGTTATGGATCTGTTTGTTCCGTAAGGTTACAGAATAACCTTCGAATAATCTTCCATTATTTGCGAGGAAAACTCATGAAATCAGGTGATCGGAAAATCTTGCTCAGCTTTCTGAGGCTATTCTTCCTTACTTGTAGTGGACATACATGGGAGGTTTTAGAAACAAGTGGTGTTCAATAGGCTTTTTTGGGGTAGATGTATGCTACATGCTACAGGGGTGCGTGACCAATGCTTATACTTTCTTGTAAATATTCTAAATGTTCGTCATTCTTTTCATCTTGTTCATAAAACTTTCATTTTCCTCGCATTCACAAAACCCCAGGAGGCCACTTTTTACGCAGATTATTGCAATACAGTTTGTTTCGATTGAAATCTCTTTCAACACGGTTGAATACAAAATTGTTGCATTTCCTACCATTTAGACCTTTAAAAAATCTAAATTAAGGGAAATCTGAAGCATATGAAAAGCAGTTTACGTAAAAATCTATTTCTAAAATCTTCTTGTATCAAACAATTTACAACCACAAAATATTTTCGCCTGCAGACAATCATACAAACAGACAAAGAAGAACAAGCATAAATACCAAAGGTGATGAACGATAATAACCATGACCAAGAACTATAATAGTGTTTGCAAAAAATTGCAAACTCTATATTTTGGGGTACAAGATGACTCACTCGATATTCAGTGAATTTTTTCTTCTTTTTCCTATCCATTAGATTGTTGTACCAGGGACGTCAAAATTGCGGGAAGTTTTAGAGGAACTGGGAGACTTATTACCGGACGAGTTGGAGACCTATGTGTTGGAAGACAAACAAAGTCGTATCATCAATCTAAATTCACCCTCAGTTGATTTTGTGGGTAAAGAGTTGAAAGTCATCAAAACATCCGAACAAAAAACTGAAGACCAAATTGGTAAGTTTTTAGACTTTTTATATCTTTTTGAACAGAAACATAAATTCGTTCGATAGTTACGTAAACCAGTTTGAAAGCGGTTGTTAACCTGAAGAAGAACCAGGAAGGTCGTTTGACTTTAACTCAAAATTCGATATGGAGGTTCGAGTTACGGAGACTTCGTTGCAGTGTTTCCTTTTCTATAATCACTTGCTTTTCAAATCCTGAACTATAAACAGCGAGGTAAAGCAAATAGTAATTCAGGTAAGAGTGGAATAAAGTCTTAGTTTAAAGAAAATCGGGAATAAGATTTTCAACCCTGCAAAGTATTAGTAACCATGAAATAAAGTAATTGGAAGTAATGGAAGCGATGGCCAAGTGGTCAAAGGCGTCAGCGTCCTAAACCAGGGGTTCCCCGCTCTATCCAATGTTCTGTTCAGTTCATAGATTGCCAAGCTGGCTGGTCATGAACTCCGTGAAAACAATCAAAAGACTGTCTAAAAAGTCCTATATTACTGAGATATCCACGTAAAATGTCGATTCTATCTATCTATAAAGCTAGGATTAAACATTGATAGTAAGATAACCAGTAGCAGCATCCTCGATAAATAAGATACAAAGGTTGCAGACAATCCTAAGAAATATTCATAATCCGTGACTCTTGTGTATTATCTGACTAGACAAACTTTCTAAGAACTATTTTAGACGGCCAGCTTTCTGCCTTCGCTAAATATAGGCTATTTCAAAGTCGAAAAGAATCATGGATAATTAGGAATGCTAGCAACCCCATAACAGCTTCTCGTTGGTTAAACACAAAAACATCCACAATTTTAGACCTATAGATGAGTCGTTATTAGAGCGCGGTGGTCTTGATTACCCATTATTAATTTTCCGTGAAATTGTCTAAAGAAAAAGCTTGGGGTGCAGTACCTTAGATGGATCTAAGGTAAGTTTAAATTTTTATGGCGGATAGTGCTTCTTTTAGCCATACTTCCTGTAAGAAAATGAAGACTCTTCCCCGTCATAAATTTTGAATTTCTCAGATCCGCCACTAAGTTGGGATCGAGTTTATAAGGCTTACCATTTAAAGGTTAACGTCATTCGAACCTATCTAGCTGGAACCCAGTCCCTGTTGCAGCAATAGGATTGATATATGTATTATAGTATGTCAGTTTTTGAAATTGAAAATTGCTCATTAAATCTATTGACATGCAAAGTTGAAACCTCTTGAGATGAAAATTCTTCCAATTAAAAATAATACCATATCGAAAAGAAGAAAATGCTCCTTCAATGATAACCTGATTTTATCAAAATAAAATTTGTTGATTGATTCTCTCGGTAAGGCACGGTACGACCAGGGAGAGATAAGCAGAAGATTAGACTGTGTTTTGCGAATTTTGTATAGGTGGATGTTTTACTGTTAGTTTTTCTTGGTTTCTAAGCTGGATTTTATGGTTAGGTTTTAAAGGGGATTTAGAAAATGAATTTCACAAGTTTTTAGATACAAGCAGAGTATATTAAAGTAGAGAAATTTATTGAATGAAATTGATTCTTGGACACTTTTGACCAAGTCAAAGATAAATATAGTTAAGGCGAGAGCCCTTCTGCACAATATTTGGACTGTACTAGAGAGTCACAATGTATCATGGATGGGTTAATGCACACCAGAATTCTTTCATCCTGTTACGAGGAAATCGAGGTGTTCACGGTTTTATCGTTTGAGCTTCAAGTCTAGAGAGCTCTGTGTTAGTGAAGACGCAGGGGAGGGTAAAATCCAACTGTCTAAATGACCTCCACTCTACCAGTTAAGTATACGGCACAATATGGGTTTATAAATGAGGATTGGCCTGTGAATTGTTGTAATAACGGACTGAGTACATATGTCCAGAGAGGAATATGCAGGATTACCGGTGTGTCGGTATGACCTGGCTGCGAACCAATAGTTGCCGGAGTCAATTTCGTATCACTTGAGTTTGAAACGGTATCATTTTGTAGCTGAAAACTGATTATTTTTAATCTATTGCAAAAGAAGGTTACTGAAAATGTTTGATAAAAAAGTTGTGTTTGTTTTTAGTTTTGGTGCGGGACATTGGTTCGAACAAATTTGCAAATATTGATTAAGAAATAAAACCTTCATGAAAATTTGACTCTTTATCCTTTTTATTAACCTTATTTACTAAAGACAATACGCGTTTATTTGACAACATTGGGATTTCTTAAACGATGTTTGTTGAGAAACCTTTCTCTAGGCGATAATTTTACGTGATATAGTCGTCGCGTTTCGCGGAAAGTTATCAAACCATGTAGACTTTATGTAATGAGATTTATAAGGTATATACTAAGCTCTTATATGATTTTGTTAGTTTTTTATGGATAGATTTCAAGGGTTATATTTTGAAGGAAGATCTTTAGAGCAGGACTAGTTTAGGTTAAAAAATGCGCCGTTATTTTGACGACAGATTGAATCTAGCAATTCCTTTGTTTACAATTGATATTTTTTTCTAATTTAGCGGTATATTTTAGTTTCAATCTGTCATTTGCGTAAAAACCAGGCGAGCCGCTCAAGGCCGCGCAACTTTGGTAGGATTTGTTGGCTTCAAATCCTACCAAAGAGATTGACTTCTAGCCTTCGGCTTCTACTTCATTGGGTGGAATTGCAGGAATTGTAAGGATTTTTATGCTAGTCAACAAATTGAAGAACGGTGATTTTTGATTGATTATGTTACTAAATGTTATTCAAATCAAATAATTATACTGTAATACATGGTGCCCGTCTTGCTTCCGAGTATTGCCTTCCAGATACCACTATTTCCTGGGCAAAGCCATAGTCAGTGATTTTTCTTTACGGGTAACATGGTTGATATTTTTGACCAACCTTTAAGTCCTTAAACATGGTTCACAAAAAGTGAATCGTATCAATGGTGAGAAAAAATCTTCGAAAATCTTTGAAAATCTTTCACCTCAAAAAATAAAAATTAAATTGAAAAAGAATTTTCCCAGTTCTTGTTTCTATAACCAATGTAATTTGTGAACATATTTCTAACAGTTTCTCTCGCTTATCATAGCTGTAGCTAGATTTCGTCTCCAACATGAAAATAGTACTTTATCTTGAGGACTGTGTAAAGTGCGAATCTTATGATGATTTCACTATAATTCTTTTATACTTGATCAACATCTAAGTTATTCTTCACAGATTTTTATTATTTTCGCCTTTTCGTCTTCACAATATTACAGTGGGCTCTCATTAATTCGAGCTTTATTCGAATCTTTCAATATTTGGAACTCATTTTGAATCTCCGTCAATACATAACCATCGTAATACTCTGTATTAATCGAATCTCTGTAATTCGAACAGATTGGACTTCCCACTCAAATTCGAATAAGGGAGAATATTGTAGATTTACTTTTAGTTGAGTTGACCTGAACGGTAAATATATACCACGGACAGCAAATTTTGGACCAACTTTTCTAGATCATCTGTGACTTTTAGTTAGTAGAGCTTTAATGATTAGAGGGTTGACAGTTTCAGAACTTTGATGCGATTTTTCGGAATGCAACTAGTATCATGTAATGAAAAATGAGAACAGTTCGCACTGCGAGCCCCCAGGGACTTGTTATTTGAAGGGAGCTGAAATTTTCTTATTTAATCTCTAAAAGTTATTTTCAGTTTTCAGTATTGTCAAGACATTATTATCATTACATATGTAATGAAACTGTTGATAAAAAGTTTTAGGCAAAAGATGACGCAGTAGTGACCAATTAAGTATTTTATTAACTTATTAACACTAAATGTTCGATCTACGTTTTCCGCTTACCGACTACTAAGGTTCAAAGAAACCTCTACGTTGAAAAATGTGCAAATTGAAGATAAAGCTTGATCTACCAATTTTGGACATTTTAAGAAATTTTGCCTTTCAGGAGATATTTGAAGATATTATTTCTCGAGGTTATTGACCCTAACCCTAACAAGGGGCAGACCTGATAAAGAAGAAAAATTAGGGGAACATCTCGATTAGAAAGGTAATTTTTCAAAAGAGATAAGGCCAAAAAATAAATAGTTAAACTAGTTTCTTATAAAGACAAAGCCAATCCTCGTCCAAGAAGTGGTAGTTAAGCGGGTCGTTATGGTTTTCGTTGAGGTGAAGGGGAAGTAATCTATTAATTTTAGACATTAGTTCGGTAATTAGGACCCCGTTCTCGTTTGAAAAGTGATAGAAAAAAGATCAAGTAATAACATTTTGTGCGTGAGACAGCGAAGAACATAAGTTTGGCTTTGGAGCACGAAGATGAGACTTCTTCCTCACTTGGATGTGATCGAATTGACAGGACATTTTTCTGGTACTTATTCTTTAGAGAATACTGGTAGACAACAAATAGTGCGTGACTTGTGCAGCTCTGAGAAACAATTCCACGATCGAATACGATTGGCTGAAGTGGTTTACAAGATTCCTTTGAGGTAAGAATTCAATATAACTTAGGCATTGCCATAAACTACACCACAAATTTCGTTTTCTAGGTAATTCCAAGATACTTTTTAGGACATCTTTTGCAACAGATTTTAAAATCTACACAGTCTATTCATTGAAGAACTGCTTCAGGACTCCAAGAGGCAGTCTGGTACTTTTTGTCTGTTGACTGAAAAGTTTATAAAACTCCTAGGCCATAAGATTCTGTTGCGTCTGTTAAAGGAACTAAACTATGTTGGGATTCAATAAAATCACTTAAGAACGGTTTGAAGAAACCCGCCCCAGTCCAAGAGAAAATGATGACTAAACCGAACGGAACAAAATGTACATCATCTGAAGAAAATGCCGAAGTATTTAAAAATCACTTCGAAAAATTGTACAACAATCAAGCTACCTTCTATCCTGAAGTATTAACGTTTCTCGACCAATGCCCTATATTGACGCAATGCGAGCAACGTCCAACAGATATCGATATAAAAAAAGCTTTACATCGTCTCAAAAACAAAGCCCCTGGTGACTCTGGAATCACACCACTCATGGTGAAATCTTGTATCCACAACCAGCAATGTTTCGTTTTACTTCGCGACATCATTCTCGAGGTTTGGGACAATGAATCTCCACCCGAATCCTGGGATACCGTTCTGCTGAAAGTTTTGCCAAAAAAGGAGACCTTAGTCTACCCGGCAACTATCGTGGCATCATGCTTTTGGAAGTTGCTTACAAAATCCTTGCCATACTTATCCATGATCGTTTACAGCCACTTGTCGAATCTCTAGACCATGAAGCACAATGTGGCTTCCGCTCAGGAAGGGGTTGTTTAGACGCTATTTTTGCTGTGAATATGGCTATGAAAAAGCGTAGAGAACATAGTAAAGAAACATGGATTTTGTTCCTTGACTTAGTCAAGGCCTTTGACCGAGTCCCTAGAGATATGTTGTGGGAAGTGTTAGAAAAATTTGGCGCACCCATCAAGTTAATTCGACTGATAAAATCACTTCATGATAATTTCAAAGTAGATTTTGAAATAGAAAATTGCAAGCATTCAATCAACTGCACCATCGGAGTTAAACAAGGGGACATTCTTGGGCCTGTACTCTTCGTTGTTTACATAGCCGCTATAATGATCACTTGGCGTAAACTACACGATCGACCTCTTTGTATGTTCAGAACCAAGAAGGATTTCTGTATGACAGGGAGACGAGTTACTGCCTCCGGAATCGATTTCGACTTCCCTGACTCAGAGTATGCAGCATAGTGTGCACCCCCCCCCTCTGCAGGGGGGTTTGGATTTTTGGGTCCAAAACAGCCAGGTGGGAGTCTTTTGGGAGAATTTTGGACTTTCAGGTGGGGGAAATAGGTTGAGGTGGGACTAGAAATCTTTAGGTGGGACTCTTATGGAAATATATAGCATATATAGGTTTTAATATTTTTGTTGAGTTTTTGATTCTTGTTAACCTTAGGTTACAAGACTTAGATTATAAATGAAGGATTGATAAAGAACTCTGCATTTAAAAACTTAAATTCATATCACAGTTTGTTGTTGTTGAATTGAATTGCTTTACATTTCCTACATCGAAATTTGGTAATTAAAAAATTTTTATTAAATAAAATCCCTATTTTAGGTGGGACTTGGAAAGTCAACTATCAGGTGGGAGTTTCTCAAGTGCTGGGACCTGAAATTTTAGGTGGGACCTTGACCCCCCCCCCTGCACACTATGTGCAGATGATATAGCCGTGTTGTTCGAATCCCGCATCGATCTCGTCATCTTCATTCCTCTACTGCTTGACCATTTCAATCGCTTCGGAATGGAAGTTCATGTTGGTGATATATCTTTACCCAATAAACCATCAAAAACTGAAATATTGTTTGTTTCTGCTCCAGTCAAATCGTATCACGATTCTAATATGTTTGACAATACGAATCTAACATCAATCGACTTGGGAGATGGGAAATGTATACCCGTAACCGACCATTTTTGCTATCTTGGTAGAATCATGTCACGCGATTGTACAGACAATCTTGATATTACTAACCGTAATGCTTTTGGCGCTCTAAGAAGATCGATTTTCTCTAATGCAAATGTCTCCAATAAAGTCAAGACATCTGTTTATGAAAGCTTAGTACTTCCGATTGCTCTTTACGGATCAGAATCATAGAGTCTTACAGAGAAGTTATTCAATCTTTTACGTATGTTCCATCGTAGTTGTGTCAGAGCAATGTGTAGAGTTAATATGTTACATGTCAGGCGATATAGAATCTCAAATGAGGAGTTGTTGAATCGTATTGGCTTGCTGTCTATTGATAGTTACATCACGAAAAGGCAGCTCTCATGGGCAGGGCATGTTGCTAGAATGAATTTTGATCGTCTTCCACGGAAAATGTTATCGTCATGGGTAAGGTGTAACCACCCAAGTGGTTCACCTGAATTTACTTATGGCCATGGTTTGAAAAAGTGTATGAATAAGGCTAATGTGCCTGTAATTAATTGGTTTGATTTGGCGCAAGATAGAATTGGCTGGAAAAGAATAGTGAATGGTATTGTTGTAATATGATATTATCTTGGTTGTTTTAGTAATCTAATATTTATTATGCTACTAGTACTTTTCTTCCTTTGGCTAGCGCTATGATTTCCTAGGACTATTTTATTTTTAATATATCTTAGATCTAGGCCGATTCCTTTTGCTTTAGGACGGATCACTCTCACTCTCTCATAAGATTTTGTGTCAAAAATAATGAGCGAGTGTGAGTGTATCAAAAACATTATTACCATATTTGGAAAATCTTCAAAATTTAGCGGGACGTTTAAGGGTAATTCCGCTTATGAGTTTTTTCTAAAGTTCTCGTGGCTTGTAAGAGCGCCCATGGTTCCCATCCGTGTCACTGGTGTTCAAGAGGATTCTCGTGATAAGTTCAAATGCTGAGAAAAATCTAAAAAGTGTGAGAATTTGCTGTGGTTGTGTAAGTGGGTAAACTAAAAACTTTGATGTCATTTCAAATATGTCAAAATAAAATATTTCGATACCTTTATAGTGTATGTAGATGTGTGATTTGTATATTATTTTTCTTAGATCATGGGGCTTAAATGAAGCCGAAGTTTGTTTACTTTTTGATGGCACAACACAAGTAGAGTTAACTTCAAATCAGTTGATAAATAAGGTAAGTTGATTGCTACACTCTCTGTGACGGAGTGTGAAAAATGAATAGGTTAGGCTTATAAGGTTTATAAAGGCCCTTCCCCAGAGAGGCAATTCACTGTTTGTATGTGGTGTCAAAACCACGTTTTTTTCTACGAATCTACAATGTAGGGAGCAAAATTAAACAGAAGTAATATATTTTCGAATAAACTTTTGATATTTTGTGATGTGAAGTAAAGAGAGTTACAGACCATACGTTTTTAAAAGGTTAGAAGATAATATATTATGTCTGCTTTTCAACAAAAATATTTTCTTGGTGAAAAATAATATTTTGACATTTTAAACAAAAATTGATGAATTTGAAAATTTATAGACACTATGTACTCATAAATCAATCAACTCTTTATTTTTGAGGAGTTCGAGAAAGTTTTTCTCTAGTTTTCGAGACCACCAAACTTAAGGGCTGGTAGGGTTTTTCTATTTACTTCGAAGTTTTGTTCCAAAAACTTGGTATTTTGAAGAACATTTTTTCTTGTGTGACTATCGTATTTTCTTATAAAAAGCAAGCACATCAAATATATTGTAATAGTCAGTATCCGCCGGGCAAATTCATTAAAGGTATACTTAATTGGTCAGTGATACCAATATAATTTCACAAAAAAATCTGCTTTGAAGTGAAACCGTAAACTTGTAATTAAGAAGGCATTAAGCCACGCGACATACTTTATGCAAAATCAATTTTCCCCTATGGTTGAACGCATAAAATATTTTTTGTTGACGTTTGTTACCGATTTTTCTTCACAGCTTGAAGAAATCACTGTTTGTTGGGATAATGATGACTCTCTGATCAGTAAGTAATGATTATACTTAAACTATACTTTTTTATAAGTATGTCCCAAATTTTTGAGGCCTTTGGAAATGTTCTTATTTTCACAATTTCTGTTTTTACGAGTCTGAAAAGTCTTTAAAGGTTCCAAACTTGTTCTTAACATTTTTGCCATTGATGCCTTATGTTCTTATATAGTTTTAGTTCTTATAAAAAATGACACATTTCAGACGACATTATTCGGCTAATAGATAGCAAAATTTAGGTCACCGAATATGATTTGGGGCAACGGAATGACTAAGATGCTCGCAATGAAAAAGGCTATGAATTATTTTTCCAGATAGGCTTTTCCAATAATAAGAGCAATTCTAAAAGAACATGACGCTCAATTGTCCTAGGAACAGACTATAAACAATCTTAGCCACATATTTCTGAAACTAAAAATATATTCTCTCTGAAATTTCCGAAAGATTAAGCAAAGCCGATTTCGAGCTTAAATGTATAGGTTCTTTGAAAGCTTGTTAAAACTTCTACAACCACCCATCCGCCCATATTATAGGTGACGCCTTCAACGAAACCTTTTGGAGCACACATGAAAATTATTTCAACTTTTACGAACTGGCGAAATTGTAAGTATTTAGACTTTTCGATGGTCTACCATTTTTAGGATAAGAAAACTGCAATGAACTATAACTTTTAGGCTATTAGAATCCACTAATCAATTTAGTGATACTGTCTATTTTGGATCCTCGCGGGGATTGGATAATCTGACTGACCGTTTAAAATGAGCGTACGATTGACCCAAAATCTGGCTTTCTAAGTTAGGGAATATAGTGTCTCAGACAGATTCAATTGTCAGTTTTGCCATTTTGGTATTTAGTTTCAAAAAAGAGCCCGCCATCGATTCGATGACCTAATCCATATATTTCAAGCATTTTACGCAACACTTACAAGTTTGCAAACACAAATTGACTGAGAGTCAAGTCACCCACTGATTTAAAAGCAAATTCTGGCGAAAAAATGTGATGCCTTGAGAAAAGGACAACAATGAAGTCAAGCCATATCAAAACAAACCTTTAGTTTTTGGTAACTTTGGCGCCTGATTATGCATCCATGACGCAACACTTAACCAATTGTCCTATAAAAAGAATAATACGAAATTTTTTGAAAGTACAAAGAGGAAATTATATGATTGAGGTACACAGAAGTAGCTAAACGTATAAGGGAAAAATAGACCCAGAATAAAATACATGAAAAATCTGATCAAAGCAAGCTATCTTAATAACCATCCTTAGTAGTAGACAGTCCTCTTTTGAGTTTAGAGCATTTTCAACACAAGAGGACTGAGTTTGAGATGTAAAGGATCTGTCAAGTTGGCGAAAAGCAAAGTCCATAATAACGTTGTATTCATGACATTACATAACGGACCCAACATCTGATTGGCTGAAAGTGACGTATTGACTGATTTTACGTCACTTAAAACCAGGCAGCTGTTGGGTCTATAATGTAATGTCAGAAGACATTGCAATAGTGCATATCATGTATATGCGTTAAACCAGAGTATGTATGCTAACTGAGGCTAGACTGTGCATAATTGGCCATGGGGGTAAGTGAAGACTTTCTTGAGAATGAAACTTTTCCTCCCTATTTTTTACTTTCAGAACTTTGAAAAGCAAGCGAAGTGATACGTCTTTCACTTCATTTTTAAACATGCAAAGAGGAGTGACTGGAAAACCAACATTAGAAGCACTCATACTAGCACCAGTAAGTAGATATTGTTTTTAATAATAATTTTGGGTACTACTTCATGACACCAAAAGACCATTCAAATGTTTCCTCCGTATTCCTTACATGAAAAAAGTAATTTTTAAATTTGGATCTACCAACCCTTGCAACAAAAACAACAGGATAAAGAGAATGAGAATGAGTTTACTGAACATGGCCACTTCAACAGTTTATCCAATTTTTCATGGAAAAGACACACAGTTTGGCTGATGAAAATGCAAGCGGTTAGGCATTGGTTTTGTAAACCATGGTTGCTTGCATTTGATGGTTCGAGCCGGGGTTGGAGACCTATTTCACCGGTACGAGCTAATTTCAGAAAAATACTTAGAAAACAGTTAAAAACACTTGAGAAAGTCAAAAAATCAGGATAGAAGATAGGAAAGTAGAATTTAGGGAGGAAATAGGAGAGGATGCATCCTGGTGGATGATATCGTTTGCCAACCGCACGGTAATTATCAAATGATTACATTCCAAGCATCAATTTTAAACGTAATTCATGGGTTTTGATGTTTGATGGGTTTATTATTGGCAAAATGTTGAGCCATTCGGAAAGATCGTGCGAGAAAGAAGATCATAAACATCCTGAGTTAAAAGATGAGAAGAACAATCACGCGATTCTTGGAGACTTTCCATACTCTGTTTCAAAAGTACCGCCCTTTCTAATAATAACATGGAAAATGATCTCAGATAATTATTTCCTCGTAAAACTGGACGAGGGAAAAAGATACTACCGGTCAAGATCAAATGAGCTTCCAGCCAAACATTGCAACATATATGTCTTCATTTTCATTGACGATTGAGGAAATTCATATTTCACGGAGACGTTGATACCTAATGATTCATTTTCCAGGAGCTAATGAGGTGACGATCAAAATTGACGTTTATTGGAATAAAAATTGGATTCGTGACACTAGAGAAGAGAAATGGATCATGATATAGATTTTTTTATAAGAACAATTTTGTACAAAGAAAACGAGGCACAATTTCAGTTTAAACTTGAGAACAAATGAAGACCAATCCCAACCTCAGATTTCATAAAAGGCTAAAAAAGCCCATTTTCAGCTAATGAATTCATAATAATAAACGTACTAAGAACATTTTAAGAACAATTAAGCCTGAAATTTCAGGGAAGAATAAGAAAAACTGACGCTAAAGTCTTATTTGCTCTTGCGAAGAAGCGTTTATTCTCAACCATGAATACTCGTTTTCAAAGTTATTGATTGATCTCATACAACATTAATTGGATGTCATGGATGTTGGATGGACGCTGTTTGGACGTGCCCGCTGAGAGGCATTTGGCTGGGAAAGCTCCTCTAAATAAACAGGATTTGAGGCAAACATTCCTCTTAAAAGCAAGAAGCTTCAGCCCAAAATACTAAGAACTTTGAATAGACACATTGGATGAATGGACTAAAATTTCTTATAAAAGCTAATAAATAGACACGCTGTGAAATGCGATCACTGCTCTTCAAATCTAATGATTAAAAGGAACAAAAGCATGATATAATTACACCTTATAGAGTTGCCAATACGACCAGGAAAGACCGACTTTTCCACTTTAAGATATTCTCATATTTTGTTTTGTTTTGATTGTGGTTTTTACTGTTCAAAAGCCTGTCATTACTTTTTTGTTTGTTTCTTACTTGAAGTGATGTCTACAAAGAGTTTGACATGGAGAGTTGTCTTGATGGTATTGATTGAAAATTTTGTTTGGATTCGTAGAGAACAGTGGTGATTGGAAATGATATACGTTTAGAAATGACAGGATTTTTTAAGTGGAAATGACAGGAATAATTCTGTTAAGTTCGAATAAAAAAGTTAGAGGCAGTGAAAGACTCCACCATGAGCAAATCACAGGGGAAAAATACCTTCTCTGTACACCGTGAAGGATCTTTCTTGCTAATAGCACACGTCCGCATTTTATGCGAGTAATTCCCGGGGGGGAGGGGCACTCAATTTTGAAAACGACCGTACGTTCGGCCAAAAATCAGGTCTCTAAAATCGGACCCTTACAGTGCAGGAAAAATTTGGCTGAAAATCGACCCTTATAGTGCAATTTTTTGAATTTTTCGAATTTTTTTGCCCTTTTTACCTCAAAATTTTGTATTTTCACAAATTTTACACCCTTACAGTGCACCTTTTCCCACTTGATCACAAATCAACCCTTACAGTGAGTGCACTTTCCAAAGTCCAAAAAACCTACCCTTAAGGGCCGCACGTCCGGTAGGTCACTTACCTGGAGTGCCCCCCGGGGAGTAATTTCAACAGAGTTGAATTGAGCTGAGTGTCTGCATTTAAGAATGTCCGTTAAATGTTGAGTTAATTAGTTTAGACTAGTATTAAGTCTCTCCCTATTCCTGTGACCTGAAACGTAAGGCCAATGTAAACTTTGTTCGTTTACAAACCGACGAATGTTTACTGTTAGAAAAAGCATCAAACAGTGACAATAAGAAACTGTTGATTTTCAAAAACATGGTTGGTTATAAGTAAACAAAACGACGCGGAGAGTATCTTCCGGTTGCTAGCTCTTATCGATACCCTACTGTTACAAAAAGTTGCAAAAATAAAACAAAAAAGTGTTGTTTCTCAAATTTCAAAAACCCAAAGCATCCTTGCTTGATACCAAGAGAAAGCGTGTCTAAGAGAATTTTGTTGAGTTAGAAAAATTTTCTCAAAATGGATGTCGAAACGCAGTCCAAGTAAATAAGAAAGGGGAAATCTTAGATTCTTTACTTTTGTTTGATAAAATATCAAGTTTAAGGCATTAACCTTTCAATAAGTATTATTTGCAGTGTGGAGCAATTTCAAGTTTACTTTTGGTAAATTTTACAGTTGTTTTTTGTGTAGTTGTATACATATGAGAGAAAAATTGCTTTTTTTGAGTCATTGGATGGTTATGATAACTGACTTTATGTAAAAGGAGGAAGACCTTACACAATATTGAGGTATTGGAGACGGTGCAGTTTGGCCTGAATTGACTTGACTGGTACTTGTAGGATTTTTTAAATGCTATTCATCATTTCTAGATTAAAATTACAAGAATTGCCAACTTGTTGTAAAAGGGGCGTTACAGAATTAAAGCATCGAGGAAAAGTCGCTAAATAATTTTACACAAAACATTACCTTTGATAAGATAAAAAACAAAAATTGCAAGAAAACGGGAAGGAAACATTGATATATTCAGTTCTTTTGAACCGGACAAGTTACAATTTTTGTCAGCAATCAAGTATCAGTAGTATTGCACAAAGAGACGGACGGTTACAATCAATTTAACTTTAGGATCACTACACCCAACTGAACGAAATACCATACGCTCAGATTAAAGATCTCATGACCAATGCATCTATATAAACTTTAAAATTAACTCAATCTTGAAATCCAATTATTGACAAATTTCGCATGAGATAGTATAATCTTGGTAAAGATTGTGTGAAGGAAAATAATTGTAAATTTTGAGTTGATATATCATTACAAAATGTCAGAGGACGAGTACAGTTTTACGCCCTTCAAATGGATGAGATCTAAGAGTTTGTATTCAGTGAAACCTAGCAACCAGAATCAAAATGGTGGAAATAGCGGATGTGGTAAACGTTTCAGAAGTTCTTTACGTAAAGCGTCCCGTAGTTTAACGGGCATTGATAAAGATTTTGAGCTCTCGACGACTCCTCCGGCGAGTTTTTCATCTTCACCGAGGCTTGATCGTTTGTTGAGGAGTTACTCTAACCCTGGTGGAGGAGAGAGAAGAGATAGCAATGAGAAAAACAACAAAAAAGGTGTATCCTTCAAAAAGTTGAAAAAAGGATTTTCAAATGGAAGCAGTTCACCACAGAATTCAACCTCCAGAAAATTTCTAAAGAAATCGTTGTCGCTCTCTGATACAACGGTAAGCCATGAGTAAACAATCTAATTTCCAAGCCAAATCTCCAATTTACGGGCGACATTGAGGAAGAAAGCCGTCCGTTTGAATTATTTCCGAAGGTTTTGAGGTTATTTCCAAAGTCTTCTAGTGTGTCAAGGTCCAGTAAACATCCCAGAAAGATAAGGGAAAAATCAGGCCCGCTAGTTCGAAGGTCTCTTCGTTTTATTGTTAACCGGTTACTTTTTCAAAGCGGGCTACACGGCTTTTTGCACAAAGCTATTGGTTCTTTTCGCGCTGTACTGAAAATATTGCCCTCGGTCGACGCAACAACCTCGCAAGCTCGATCGTTACTTGACCTCGAGCAATATTTCTCAGTACAGCCCTCACTAACCGGTCATCATTGTATTAGAGTAACTGCTAATTTTAGTTACTGCATCTGTATGGCATTTTAACTGGTGAAATATTACAACCGAGGGCTTATGGGTACTAATTTTCAGTCTTGAAAATATGTCTATGAACATGCTACACTGGATCGTTTATAATGCCTGTAATACAGTAATATGGGTGCTATATGTCAATTTTTGAAATATGTAGCCTCCATGGAAGCTACATATTCGAAAATATTGGACAGCAAAGAAGCCAATCAAATGTCGCTATTTACGCGCGTCGGATAATAAATGGTATGATAATGTTATGGGATAATATCAGTTCGACTACAATTTGTCCCTTCCGTTATTTTTTGTTTATTTCTATAATAAGTCCAAATTACTGCCACGAATAAATCTTTAAAGATGTAAATATTGCATTCCAGCACTCTCAAGCATTTACAAGGGCCCTCTTAAGTATTTTAAGAAAAATTTAATGAATTATAATTATCTCACTTTAGTTTTTTGCGGTTTCAAGTTCATCAATGACGCACAGTGGCGCGCGACACAATCGGAATTGTTTTCATGTTTTTGCCAAATCTTTCATGTAGTAATATCTCCTCATATTAAGAGCACGGGCCAATATAACAAAAAATTGGCCCCCTCATTGACATCTTTTGAGCAGGAAATAGGTCTTAAAGTGGTCCAGTACCACACAATAGAGAAATTCCTGAAATAACACAAATCCCAGAAATTTTAGCTCTGTATTGACAAAATTTCTCGAAACTTAGTGGTAGAGTCTAGTAAGTAAGTCTGCGACCGTAGTCGGAGGCGACCCAAAGGCTCCTCTTTCGATAGCTATCTACCCGAAGGTAAAGGAAGGGCGCTACTATTTCTCCCTGGATTGCTCCATTTGCCCTTGGTCCTTCTCTTAATTAATGAGCATCAAGCAGAGAGGCATCAAGTACCATTTTGGGAATCTTTGGTATGACACGGCTGGGGTTGAACCCACAACCTTGTGCACCGTAGCCGGATACTCTAGCTTGATGCTACAGCCGGTAGAATTTAGTCTTGTCCCGTGCTGTCCTTTCCTTTTCCTTGTTTAGTGATTGGATAAATACATTGATCTTGGTTAATTTCTTGAATATTCAGTTTCTAAATCTTCATCTTTTTTTATTTTTCAGCTTCAAAGAGTGCCACAGTATGAAAGTTTCATGACAGAATTGATTTCCGCCACACCAGCGGATCATAAAGATCGGAAAGGAATCGAACAAACAGCTGCTAGACTTCGTATGGTAAGTTGTGTCTTTTTTACCAAGAAATTGAGGTGAGAGTACAGAGATTCTTATCTATATTAATTAGCCATTTACAGACCATATCCCCCATGGAATATACTCCCGTATAAGTGTGTCCCGTGTTCTGTTGTAGAAATGACTGAGCTCCCGGTTTGTGTAATGTTTTGATAGGGCCTTTTTATAGTGTGATATTGAAATTCTTATTTCGTGATTGCATGATGAGAGGTCAAAACGTGATCGTGTTTTGAAAATATTTTGAGCCATGATACGTGATTTGGACTTTTTCAAAGGGATGCGTGATTAGCCATTTTTTTGCTGATTGCGTGATCGTGATTGAAGAAAAAAATTGCGTGACATCGTGATCAGAGTTACCGCTGGGGGAGCCGCATTCAATAGTCTACCATGTTGCTTACTATTTCATGTTCGATTTTCGAATGTTTGAATGTTTCAACCAGATTAGAAAAGAGCATAATGGAAGCCTGATCAAGCCAGATAGTTAGAGACCAGTGCTCGAGTAACATTCAAGACTTTAAAATAGACAGACACTGATTTATTGGTTCGCTCATCTGAATGTTAGCTGAACGACCTTATTAAAATGATTAGCAAAGAGGGGGTCAAGAATATTTTCCAATTTTTCGAATTTTCGCCAAATCTAACTGCAGATCAGCAATCAATAATGGGACAATCACAGTGAATCTAAGCGAGAGGTTGCTATTTTTGGGGTTAGATTAGGGATCATTTATCCCATGTCGTTCTATTGGACACACATAAGCTGCGGTTTTCTTGCAACATATATATCAAGATTGCAATCTATATTATATAGTGTCCCCTCTGAGATAATATCAAGTTATAAAAGGAGTGTGATTTTGAAGCTGTGAATGATTTATGTGTGTATGATGTTGCAAGCAGAATTAATAGTGCAAGTAGTGACCACTCTTCCTGCAAGATGCACGATCGACATTTTGTTTTTATTCCGAAACACAGGGTAAGGCATGGGAATAAGAACTGAATTTCAATGAATTTCACTTTTCAGATTCATAGTTTCGTTTGGATTATTTTCAGATACTTCACTCCGAGATAATTGTCTGTAAAAGGGACTTGTTTGAACCTTGTTGACTTTCATAGATAATATTTTGGGCACACCATTGGGTCACTCACTGCATTTGGAAAACAAGCTGTAGAAAGATATTCTAGAAAGCCACAAGCTAAAGTTGTAGGGAAGGATGGGTGTTGGAACAGTTGACTAAAAATGACGGAGTATAACTGATGGGATTTCGAAACTCTGGAACATTCAATCCTGTTTAAATTCACATTGTTGAAACACATGAATACTATAACTTTTAACACGTTATTTTGATACATTATTCTGAGAGTAACTTTTGACAAACCGACGTCAATTTTGTTGACACCCTTGATTGACATTATTTTTTTACTACTGATATCAAAATGTTAAGAGGGTTAACACTATTTGTCAAGTCGATCGGTTTTTAATCGATCAAAAGGCGGGTTAAAGATAGACCGATTGATTAGTCCATTTATAGTTCAGGTCATTGGCGTGGTGGGAAAATGTTTCTGGGGTGGCCAGCAGAGTTCGGTGCCTGTTTTAGAGATTTTTTGTTTTTGGCGCCCCCTCTCTATACATTTAATTTGCGAAATTTTGAGTTTTTGAGGTGTTAAGGGGTGCCATTTTTAGTTTTTCAATTGCCAATCTTTCGATAGGAGCATCTGAAAAATCCTTCCTGGCGCCCCTTTTTTTTCGGCGCCCTTTCTAAAAAGGGCTCACTACCTTTCACTATCTGGTCCCCAAGTAATGGCATGACGTCATTTCCTCCCTTAATCTTCAAAATTTGATAAAAAATACAAAGAATTAAGTCAGTCGAGAGCTCTAACGATATAGATGATCTCGAGAGAGGAAAATACTATCAACCACACTAGTAGATTCCTAATGGTTAACATTTTCGATGAATGACCCTAAATTATCATAATATTGTATCTTGCCTTTTTATACTCATTAGCAGATACTATTAGTGAGAGGTCAGTTAAACTAGGGTCTACTTCACTTTTCTTTAATTTTTGATATAACGCTATTAGTCTATTAAAAGTATTGACGAACTTCTAACTAGTACGAGGTCCGTAAGGCTTTTTGATAGGCTCGATGGCGCGATTAACGGATTGTAATACAGAATGTGCAGTATCAAGGAAATCAAATTCAAAATGAATTTTCGACAAACCATAATGAATAAAGTAGTGACCTCCTTTTTGGTTTTCGTGTTGTTTTTATCTATCCAAGAAAATTAAATTCTGTGGCTTTTTATTTGATTAAAACTATGAATCTTATGAAAAAAGTTCACTAATCTTAACCGTCTAACGAGGTTACTGCCTTCACACCACAAAACTTACTGTAGTTTGCTGTAACAAAGTATAGTATAGAAGAGCTAATGGACAGAAACAATCGTTCTTATTGCTCTCAAAACACGTTAACTGGAGACCAGCTCTATTGATATTTAAGCTACTTATACATATGCAATAGCCCCGTTTAGGGTGTGGTGAGTTTTTGTAGAGAATTATCCCTTGACTTGATTTTTTTTTGTAGAGACTTTCAAATTCTTTTTCTTTTTCTTTTTTCAGCTGTCCGAAAAACGAAGTGAAAATCTACTGAAGGAAGAACAGGAGGTATGTTATTTTTTTCTTTGATCGAAACAACGTCCATATGACGCTCATGGCATCCATAAAACGTTGGAAAGACGTTGAAACAACGTTATAAGTGTACTTGTGTGGCATCTCAACCGAACCTTGGCCAAAATATGCTTGAAGAAGGCTGAATTCAAGTTAAACAATTCATTACGTTTTACTCGCGTTTTTTGAAATTAAAATCTTTCGTTTATGGCTTTTCGACGGACTAAAGAGTGTTACTGAAGACTTTTTATGTTTTAATTCTCTGCAATAAGTTAAGATAAAACACGCCCTTTTCAACAATCTTAGTCTACGAGTACATGCATTATTTAGTTTTCTGGGCCCTCTATCTACATACTATGTTTCATGATACAATATTGATGAAATGGCAAACTCAAATCTCGAAGAAAATTCAAGAAAAAATTTTCATTTTGACTCAAAACAATGTAAAAGCAAAGTTCATGAAATTACAGAAAAGCATCTAATGAAGAAAAATTCAAATCGAAAAATTTCATACAAAGTTTCATTCAGGAAGTAAAAATGCTGCGTTGGGAATTTCATTTTTAGGTCTACGATTCAATCTCTAAAAATAAGTTCCATCCGGAGTACCTTACTTTCAGTGAATGAATGGTTAAAATGGTATGAAATATGTTTGATTAAAATAAGAAAATCTTTTCTTAATTGATTTATTGAATGGAGAAAGGATGATATAGTTATCTAAATTTTAAAGCTGGTTTTCTAATTTTATTCCATGTAATTTCAATTTGATGTGATTATCTTTTTTCCAAAGAATAGAAGCAACGAAGCTAGCCTGTTTAATTGACAAGTCATTTCTCGTGTATTGAATTGTTCAGAGTAGTTGACTGGGCGGTCAAAATCTAGAGTAGGGCGGTCTAAATCTTGTGAAGCGATTAACTGATTCTCTACTTAATGTGAAAATCTTCATTTGAGATCAATGGAAGATCTACTTTTTTAATGATTGGAATTTTGCATGTTTATGTTGTTCGCTTTGCTTCAATTTTCATTAAGTAGAGAGATCATTTTTTTTTTCAAACTTTCAAACATTAAATAATCTGAATACACATCAGAAAGTTTTAACAGTTATGAACTTAAAATTGAAGAGCACGAGGCTTGAAATTTTAATAAAAACAACTGCGGAGAAGTGGTTGCTTGCCTTAAACGAGGCAGTGAATATTCCAGTAGCGCTCTCCGGTGTAGAGCTCTGCGGATAAGTAACAAAGAGTCTCCTACTTACGAGAAAGATAAGCGTCAGATCTACAATCTCTAACCTTAAAGAATTTAAAACAGTTATGAAAATGAAAGAATGTAACATAATCGAATTACATGAAAATGTTTGATGAAAATGTTTGATGAAAATGAAGATAAAAGAAGAAACAGGGCAAAAGAACATGATAAAAATCAATTTACATGTATGAAAACATGTTCAGAAGAAATTTGAAAAAGTTTTGTGAGACAAATTTTTGAATATTGTTTCTGTTTGGGTTGAGACTTTCCTCAGTAGGGCTTCTGGTGGGAGTTTTGCTCTCGAACTTTCCAAGACTAGTAAACTTTTGCAGTGGTGTTAAGTCGTCGTTCTTATCAGCCTAATCATGGAAAATCGTAAATTTACGCTTTTTTTTTATTTAGTCGTTTACCCGAAGGCCCTACCTAGTAGACCACATACGCAAATTGGTTTTTGTATTCATTTTGGTATCATTACATAATCAATTTATAGTTCGTGGTAAACGCTGAGGTTTTGGTTGAATGTGTTCTTATGATAGAAGGAAACGAGGTCGCGGGGTACAAAGAGTCATCGAGCTCATACGAAGAAAACGGTTACAATTAAGGCTGTTAATGTGTTTAGAATGAAACATATTTGAATGTTTAGAAAAGGCTTACAATTTAAAACACTTGGATTGAAAAGTTGTTTTCTTTTGGTCAAATGGCGCGGGGATCTGTGTAAGATTTCGTGTAAACGTCTCCACTATAAACGTTTAAAGAATTTGCTGAAATTTTTATTTCGCTTGCGAACTTCAGAGAAAGAACCTGAGTGTTGGGAAAAGGACAGATTGATGATGAGGAAAATGTGTTGAATTTTTCATTTAGTATCTAAAGTCTGTTCACGATAAGTGTGCACTCTTTTTTCATTTACCTATAACTTTTGAAGGAATTCTTCAATCTTTATAAATTTGGTATCATTGGAAAGATATCAGTGAGTGGAACAATTTGAAATAAAAAAATCGATAAAAAAATTTTTAAAATGAAGATGAAAACGAAGAAGAAAAAAATGAAGATCTTGTAGAAAAGTGCTATAACTATCATTTTCACTGAAGTGAATCCTTGATTATCGAACGTCATCACTGTGAAAAAATTTCTCAAAAATAATTATTCAGTCAAAAGATATCAAACAAAGTTATAAGCTGATTGACGTCTAAAAACGCTGTTTTCTCCTGTTTTTTGCTGTTTTTTGGGGTCAATCACTTATTAACTTTGTATCATAACTTTATCTTGAATAAATATTTTAGTGAAATTTTTTCACAGTGATGACCTCCTAAGATCAAAGAATCTCTCCAATGAAAATGAAAGTTATAGCACTTCTCTACAAGATCTTCATTTTTTTCTTCTTCATTTTCATCTTCGTTTTTAGAATTTTTTTAAAGACTTTTTTATTTCAAATTGTTCCACTCACATATATCTTTCCAACGATACCAAATTTATAAAGATTTAAGAATTCCTTCAAAAGTTATAGGTAAAAGAAAAAAGAGTGCACACTTATCGTGAACAGACTTTAATAAAAACGTCTAAGGATTTTTTGGAAAATTTGCATCTCTTTAGCTTCTAGACAATAGTTACGTCAACTGGATTTTTATAAATCTGACTTGAAATCAGATTTCACCGGAAACTATCGTTTAGGTGGTGCGGATTGAGGCTTTTGATTGTAACCCAGCATATCTTTGACCTGATTGATAATACCTTTCATCAGTTGGGCGTGTATTTTGATAGGTTAAAATGGAAATTTCGATAATTCAAAAGAAATGGAGACAGGCTGCTGTACCACATTTGCGGGTACGGGATCGAAACAAAATGAAAAGATATTCTATTGGCTAAATTAAGACTTACGTCATTTCTGACCAATAGGATGGCCTTTTTTTGCTGAGGGGCTATCTATAATACCTGAAGGTGGTCAATGTTTACTGTCACTTTGCTAATTTACAAATTAAGTTTTCTGAATTTCCTCTTATACAGTGAGCATGGGAGAAAATCAACTGATAATTTATAGTAAACTATACCGCATAACATTGGGTTAAGAATGTAGCATTTAATTGAATCTTAAGTTTATAAAAACTTATTATGACTTCTTTATTGGTTTGGAGACTTGTCTCACTGTTCCACTGCGATACATGTGTCTAAAACTGTTTTGATTTCCAGCGCAGTTTTACTTTCGTTATACCAATTCTTATTTGCACAAATTTCAAAAAAAATCAACTTTGATCGTTCGTAGAGAAAATGTTATGAGAAAAATGGAGAAATTAATTTTTAAAGTTCAGTGATGACAAATCCAGGACAATTTATTTGATTGGACGTGTTAGTGAGAAAAAACTAACGAATTAATTTTTTTTACATGTTGCTGGTTGGATTGAAATGTGTGTCAATAGTAACTTGAAGACCTGGAATAATGATAATATAGCATCTCATATAAAGTAGAAAGTGTTGTCCTTTTAATAAGGGACAAAATACTGACTACCTACACATCAACTGACAATAAACGAAAAGAAAAGAAAAGATCTTTTTTTTTTTGAGCTTACGTGTGAAGTCATCTCGAGTTAAGTAAAGTGTAAACAAAAGAAAAGAGAAATTAGAACGGTTGAAAAAAAAACAGAGGGCTTCGTTATGAGTTTCCCAAAAAGAATCACAAGTAACTTGAAACGATCGCTGAGCATCAATTCACCTAAAGAAAAAACACGACGTTTTCAACAACTAGGGAACGGTAGTAACCATAATGGGAAACTAAATCGGCAACGGTCGACAGATTCACCAGTCACAACGCCGACCTCTTCAAATACAAAGACAGAGAAGGAATTCATCTTCAAGTTTATTAGTGGAATAGCAGTAGAAACGAACTTAAAAACAACACAGAGTGATAAAGATTTGAGTACGAAAGACAAGACTGGTGCAAGGGAGAAATCCAGAATGTCAGCACCTGAGAATAATGATGAGGATTACGTTGATACGACTCGCCAATTGATTTCTACGGGAAGAGTTCGAACACGTGACAGACGCCGTAAGCGTTCAAATACTATTGATGTAGGAGCTTTACTTGAGTTTCGCTCGACTGTAAGTTTTTTTAAGGTCCTTGCTTTTTTAGTTTTGTACATTCATTTCATTTCTAGCTTTATCAACTATTTCTTTGGATTTTTTGTGGTATCATGACTTTGTTTGGAGCAAGCTTTTCAGCAGGCTCTGAAGGATTTTAGGAATCTTTATTATGTACATCAAATTTTGGATAACCGGGACTTTACACAAAACTGAACGAAAACATTTGAAACTTCTGATTGTTGTAAAACTTTGAAACTAGTTTGCTTCGCTCTCAAATATCCAGACAAATTAGGGCGAATCTTCCTGCCTATGGTCTCTCAAAATATTGATAAATATGTAAGAAGAAGGATTAAACCTTTTTAGTCTTGGAGTAACTTTAATTTTAAGTTTCAGACATCACGCAAATCCCGGTTGAGAAATCTCGTTGTAGTCTTTCAAAATACTGGGAAATCATAGAGTAATCAAAGAACATTTAGGAATTAAGATGAAAACCTGTTTGACAGGAATTCTTGAGGGAAACCATGTCAAAATCACTTAACTCTGTTTTAATATAATCTGCAGTGGAGACAAATGGTTGAAACGGAATGGCGAAATTCCACTCTGAATACCTTTCCAACAAGCACAAAACCAATATCTTATTCAAATTAAATCAAAAGTTAGAGAGCCTCTTTTGTCTCCTACGACAGACTCCATCAAAACTTAACATTATTTCATGATTTAAAATTTCAACCCAGGGAAAGTCATGTCCAATATTTCAAGATTGACTGTTCCAGGTCACGTACCCTTTAGCAGGACAATCATTAAACTTTGATATGACGCAAGAACAGGATTGGAGGAGCAAGGAGGGGGTGTAAAAGATCAAAAGAAGTAGGATGACATGCAATGATTTTAAATGATTGCAAAAAGTTTTCACACCTCAGCCCCTATTTCTATGTTTCCTTTTAGAGTAACGTAGAGGGTCAACTAGAGGTTGTCATTGATAAGTATAAAATGAGTTTTTTGAAATGCTGATTGATCTTGACCCAATGTAAATTAACTTTCAATGGGAGCCACCAAAATACAAGAGATGTTTCGTTTAGTTGTTTTACTTTTAGAAAGAATTACAAAGAACCGTATAAGCCCCCACTTTCAGTAATTTCAAATTGTGATATCTCGACTTTGGAAAAAAGTTACCCAGACATACTTGAAGATACTTAGGACCGTAGAAGATTACTGCGGGCCAAACATCTCAAACCATCTGATTATCCCTTTTGAATTCATACCGGGTAACTCACGAAAGACTTCAGACATTCTTTGACGTCTTGAGACCGAACAAATGACGTAATGCGTTTGGAGTTTGAAATTTAGAAAGTAGATATCTGAACTTATAAAATACGAGGTATTACTTTTTAAATTCGACCCAAAATTGCGAGCTTTTAAGTCAAAATAGGGGCATTATATTATAAGTATATTTGAGATTGGATATCTAAATAATTATGAACAAGGAAATTATATAAGCGAATATCTTACGATCTAATTCGTTCAGAAAGGCTAGCCAACCTTTCCAAACAAGAATAAAATAGGGATCAAAATAAATGGTCAATAGAGAAGGAACTAACTTGATTAACTAACTGAATAATAAGAAGCAATAAAAGAAGGAGGTGCTGGCTCATTTCAAATAACGTGCTCATCCAATAGACAATTGTGAACTTTCTGTAAACATACAAACAATTAATTTCTGGAGAGGCGACACTCAAATTATCATGACAAGCACCAAGAGTACGTTAGCACCAGCAATTAATATCACGTGTCATTAAATAAGACAGCGAAGTTAGATCGGAGGACATACCATCAATAGGGGATGAGGATGGGACTAGTCTAACTTTTTACCCTTGGATTATGCATCTTGATTCCTTAATCTATCAAGACGACTTGAAGTGTAACTGTTAGCCCCAAACATCTAACCTTTCTGTTGAAATTTTTGGTCCACGACTAACCACTATTTACAACCAGACAAAGGCAGATCTTTTACTCAGAGAGATACCTTCATTAATCTGTCCAGTAGTACTAGTATTCAGACAGAGATTACTATAAAGACAGAAGTAGGCAAAGGCTGATCAAGATGATCAGGAGATAAAGATTTCTTAGCATTTTCAGCCTCAGAGGTATTTTGCTATTCGTGGTACATTTCATTGGACTTTTCAGGACAGGGGAGTGGGGGCACCATGAAGTATGCGTTCTGTAGAATATACGAATCCATGTAGTCCACCTTGTACAGTAAATCTGGGAGATATATGACATTGAATTTGGGCTCATTTATTTATTCATTTACTGACAATAGACATTAGAATGGTCAGAGTCTTACTGAACCTCTCGATGCTGAATGAGGCGGCATAGGTCTAAAATAATGAGTTTTATCAATTAGCATAAAATCCATATCTATGAAAGCATAATTAAGAGTGGGATGCCTGGTAGCTTGCTGCTTTCAAATAAACATTCATTTACTGAAACTTATATTGATGCTGTAAGGAATGCCTGTATGCAAGCCGGATGGATGGAATAGTAATTAGAAAAGGAAAGAAAAATCAAAAACTGACGAGAGAAATATCTAACCACTATTGGGAAAATACAATTATTGCCTCTACCTAACTATAGAAATGACAATGGCTTTAAAATAATTATAGCTTTTTGATAATTCACTTTATTTTCTTTCTATGCTTTGTAAGAGATCAATCGGTATTAAAAAGAGCCTTGATGATGATGATGTTGAAAACATTTCGAATAAGATGATGGTTGGAGGATATTAGTGAGGGCTTTGTGTTGAATTTACTAAAAAGGAAAAGAAGGAGGCTACGATTCGAAATTCAATTAAAGAAAAACCTTCTCATCTACAAGCATATGGAGGGATATTGGATTTTTTATACGTCTACATAATTTCTTGACAACAACATATTAAAAACAAATTTTTCGTTATTATTGCTGTACCACTCTCTTGTCAGAAGATTGAGTTACGTTTTAATGGAAAATTTTTCATCGTCGATAAGTTTTGACTGGTCTTGTTTTTGTATTTGTTTTGATTGAAAAATTAGTTGTGCATATTTGTTGACAAGTTATACGACCTATCTGAGACAATGTTTTAAAAATGCTTAGGAGATGAACAATCCGATAAAAACACCACCAATACGTATATCATACCACAAAAAGATAACAAACCAAAAGAACTTGTATTTATATTATTACACTTTCTCTCGAGACGAAATCATAACGAGGTGCTTGAGCGAATAAAGATGAAATCATTTGTCAGACAGCACAGTTTATCAGTATCTGATGCTGTTGTTGGCAGTGGAAGTGCAGGAGCACGTAGTGGTCGAAAAAATCGCTTGCAAACCATCATTCCGATTAAAGACGAGGAAGGAATAATTGTCGGTTATAAAGAAGGCTCGCCGACTCCATCACCGACAATTTCACGACGATTACAACGACAAAACACCTTTGATACGACGACTTCTAGCGATCGTGAATCGTTAGATTACGACAGTCTAAGCCCGTTAGAAAGCCCTTCACTTGAATATAGGAGTTTACCAAATGAAAATTCTGTTAGTTATTTAACAACTGAGGTACAGCATGTACAAGCGGTAACGAAAAGAAAGCGTTCGCAATCAGAGTTGACGCCAGGAATGGCAGTCACTTTTGTTGTACAACAAGTATCAACTGTTTTGACCGATACTGAAGATGCCGGCCACGAAGAATTCAGCATTAAAGAACGATCAAATAAATACAGAACCTCTTTAAGAAAAGTTAAGAAAATTTCTCCTATGAACGCACGAAGATCAATACGAAAACGCGCTAAATCATGCGCCGAAGACGCTAGAACTGAAGATCGAGACCATGTGCTTCCGCCGCCGAGTCCTAAAGGCTTCAAACGGAAAACAAGTCTTTTTCGTGGTCGGAACAAAGATACGATGCCTCGTACGCACAGTGTTCCCGACGAATGTCTTGATTATGATAATTTATGCGTACCAAACGAGTATATTTTAGAACGTAAACCTTCATGGAATTCTCTGAAGGAAGCAATTAATTCAACCTTGAAAAGTCCACGTTTATCACGCCGTAGTACCGGAGATGAATCGAGCAACCGGAAAAGTTTTGAAGAGTTTTACCGCTTAAAATTAGAAGTTGCAAAGGCAGATTGCCCGGAGGCTTTCACTAAGGTAAAAATAGTCACATGTAAAAAAATGGGTCCCTTGATACGTAAAACACAAACTTTGTCCTAAGAATGGAAAAATTAGTAGAAAGATACATAACAAATAGATAGATAGATAACAAAGTTTGAAAAAAATATGTCCCTCAAACTGACTAGTAACATCTAATTGTAATAGAAGGCTACCTGCGAAGGTAGACAGATAGATAGAACCCATGAAGAAATTTTAATTAGTTTTAAGGAGCATAGCTGTATGTTGTCTTTCAAATTTTTAATTAGTTTTGCTAATGAAATACAATTAGCCCTGTGAAATGTTGTGGCAACAGTTTACTCAAATTTTCCTCTGTGAAAATTTGTTGTGAATTTGCAACCAATTTGTCGAGAAAACAATATTTTCAAAGGAGTAGTGGTAACATATTTGTTAGTGGAATGAAGATTAAGTCTAGAATTACACCATAAACTGTGAAAATTTGTTGTGAATTTGCAACCAATTTGTCGAGAAAACAATATTTTCAAAGGAGTAGTGGTAGCATATTTGTTAGTGGAATAAAGATTAAGTCTAGAATTACACCATGAGCACAACACTTTTCTCCTTTCTCAACAATGAAAGACAGTGGTCATTAGTAAACAAATTTCAAACAAGGGATCATATGAAATGAATAGATTGATTTGAGAAGAGCTTACTTCACTCGCTAAAGACATCTTTCACATAATAGTTTGTTGTGTGAGCGCCATACTGTGCCATTTTGTACGAAATTCTTTACTGCTTTCATAACTCACATTACTTTCTGTCCAATGGTAGATGCTAAGAGCTACTTGCATGCCTTCGATGCCTTTCTTCTGGAAATTTTGATAAATGTTTGGCCAATTTAGTCACAAACTATATCCACAATCGAACAAAGGGGTCAGAGAAAGAAGTGCTCCTTAAAAAATGTTCTATCATAAGTTTTTAAATGGCAGGCATTGCTATTATTATACACTTGTACAGTAAATAAGAAAAGTACGGTCGGAAAATTTCAACAGGAAGAATCGAGACCTTATGAAATCCGGCACGTATTAGCAATAATCGACACTGCTATAATATGATAATTACCTTAAAATATTTAGGCATTACTTTCACGATTAAACTAAATTGTTTTACCCTTCTTATCTTTATCATCCAGGCTAATTGATGTCTAGCCTGGATAAGACACTTCTGCTAGATTACAGGCCATTGTATGAGAAGTTCTGTTCAAAATGATGTCACGTTGACTTTTGAATCAAGCCTTCGGCTAGTTCTCATCGACTTTAAATTTTCGATTGAAATTTAAAACGAAATAGGTCTGTCGAAAAGCCACAAACGAATGAGAGATGTGATTCATAAAAATATCTTGCCACATATTTCATTCAAGTCAATTTTACTTGATGGTTCAAAGAAACCAATACCACAGATATCTTATAAAAAGATAAAAAGCTCTAAATGGATCTCGCTTACCTTAAAGATTGAGTAGCTCCATCTAGTGATTTATAAGATATCTGTGAGCGATATTAGTGGTTAAAAATGATTTCTCATTTGTCTTTTCTATTTTAGTTCAAGATCATTCAAGTTCAAGAGAAATTTCCACATGACAAACTGGATCTAGACCTTTCATGGCAGGAGTATGAGGTATGATGTCTTAAATCATAATTATTTGTAGATACAGAGTTCAAAGAAGCAGAGACTCTTGTGTCGAGATCATTACATGAACAAAGGAATCCCCGAGGAATTTCCAAAATCATTGTACAGACATTTGACGATATTCCAGTTTAGTTAACTCGGATCCAACCCTCCTGAAATTGACTGGGAAGTTAACATTGGTTTCATCCTCATTTAAAAGATTGCATTCTAGAACCATCCCCACTGGAAATTTTTTGCTGCGAGCAATAGAATTTCTTTCCCCGTTGGGATTTTAATAGAAATTTTTATTCAAACTTTGGGGAAAAGCTCGACTAGGGCAGTGAGACAGGGGATGCAAGCCCTGGGGGGATACTTAGGCAAAAATGAGTGCTGGGTATGTGCAGACGATAACAGTCGGTTTTTCCACCTTCAAAAGTCTCCCTCAGGGTTGCAAAAATCAGAAAATTTCCTCTAAGTAGTCCCTCTAAGGGTCGGAAAATTCACGATTTTTAGGAAGTTCTTTTGATTTCGAGACAAAAAATTGTAAAAAAAGTCTCACTAAAGGGCACTTTTTCACTAATTTGCTCTCTCCAGGGGTTGGCTTTCGAAGGTCCTGTCCGCACATACCCTCATCTGCCAACCCTAGTACCCCCCCCCCGGGTAGCTTTTGAAATGGATTCGACTCGAGTTCACCTGTGCCAATCACATCAGTCGAAGTTTAAAATGAATTTACAAAATATGATCGGGGTCATTCAGGTTGTCTACAAACCTTGAAAATGAACACCCCAAAACTTAACCGAAAACCTTAAACTCTTTGAAGCTGGTAAAAAATTTTAAGATACCCTGTAATTTCTTAAAGAGTTGTAAATAATTATGTATTTACCCAAGTACTCTTAGGTTCCAAACAAACACCCACCCCCCGCTTGTTAATTTTCCAACCCCCCAGACCTTATTAAGACCCCCTCCCCCGTTTATTAATTTTTAATTTTTTTTTCAACTTTCAAAGAGAAGGTCCCTTATTATGCTCTAAATAGCCTGATTTTAGCCTATATTTACCTTATTTTTGGGCTTTCGTAATTACTGTTTCCGGTAATTAGGTCCCCCCGTTTATTAAAATTTTGAAGAAAATTTTCCAAGCCCCCCCTCCCGTTTATTTGGAACCTAAGAGTATCCTTTCAAGTCAAAGGTCGTAAGGAATAAACTGCGACATAGATCTAATATTCTGCAAAATCTCAACAATAATCAACGTTTTGACTGAGATAATGACTCTTAAAGGTTTTTAGAACACTTAAGGTCTGTGATTAAAGCTTAGAGTCAAAGTACTCATATACATCAAGAAAACTATTACTGCGTACACGAAAGTAAAGTTTGTGGTTTATAGTATAAGGTTTTCCCACCCTCAGGCACGCTAGCAATCGTCATACTGTAACTTTCTTTGTATTTTTTTCTGAACCAGAAAACACTGTCAGGCCAGTGCATTGATGAGTGGAGTGGCCCGATTACGTGGGCTCTGCTCTCTGATACACTCAAATATAACGAAATGAGACGTAAATGACGCTTTGCGTAAATTAAGTCTACTAAACTCGAGCACAATCCCTCACAAGCGTTAAAGGGTTGATAGCTTCATCAAAATTTAACCATTCTTGTTTCTTGTTGTATTTAGCGATTCAAATGTCGACGATACCATCACCAATCACCAGGTTTAAGGAACAAACGATCGTAAGTAAACCATCATGTTCGTTTTATTTGTAAGAAATTTCATTCTCCACACACTTCTTAAGTAGAGAAATTCCATAAGAAAACGACGAAGAAATTGAGCAGAAACCAATGAACATACAAAACAAGTACAGTGTGAGCATCAGATTTCAGAAAATAACTCCAAAAAAAGAGATATTTTGACCTCTTAAAAAAACACTTGAAAATGAGAGCAGTGCACCAGCCAAAATCTATTTTCTTATTAAAAACTGGTAAAATTCAATTCATAGACGTTTTGACAGTCTTTCAATCTCACAATAGTCTCTAATATCTAAACTTTCATAAAATTGAGTATTAAAAATCGTGAAAAGTCGATATCTGGTGAAATGAATGCTAGAGGTTCCCTCCTATCCAAGAGCAAGCACGTAACCATCAAAAAAATCATTAAACAGGATCTTCTCTAAAAAATGATGGCCTCCTTCATAGACAGTAGATTAAGGGGGGGCTGCAATGAAAATGCCAAGGTTTGACGTGACTCTGAAGGAATTGCAGAATCTCAAGAAATACTCCTTATTAAACTCAATCATAAAACGTCAGAGATCGATAGACTTTATACTATGATGAAAAATTTTAATCAAAAGTACACATACAAATTAATCTCATCAAGGCCATCTTATGAAAGTCAAAAGAAAATGCTTAAGATCATAATCTAACAATCGCGATTTAGTCACGTGACCTTAGGGGTAGCAAAAAAGGTAATAGCGGTATTGTGTAATACCATCAGTAGCAAAAGAAAGAGGAAAGAAAATTACCTCTAATATACTCTTGAGTGAAAGAATGGAAAGCAATAAGTTTTTAAAAACTTCGATCTGCTTATACCAAGTTTATATAAAACATAATATGAATTATGATAGGATGATTTCGTTGAAATCGGATAAGATTTAGTATTGGGGTAGAAAATTGTGAAAAAAACAACTGGTCGTTGTTGATGCTGTTGGTGAAATCATTCTAACACATTGTGGTCTCAGTTTTTAATCATTTTTTTAGAACTGGTTAATTGCTGAGCTTTTGAGACTGAAATTCGTGTTATTGTGTTGTATAGTCTCAAATTTTGCATACTAGATAGATCTGTAGGAGCAAAAATATTTCCATCAAAAATTTTCTAGTCAGTTTCTTTAGACAGATTACGAGGTTTGAGGTTTGTGTACTTATATTCGTTTAAGAAATAGAGCTTTTGGGTCAATTAAGTAAGGTATAAACTGTATACTTTATCAACGTCAAATCAAGTCACTTCAGAGTTCAATCATCAATCCTGCCAATTCGAATCAGCTCTCACAGAATAAAATCAATTAAAAATGCTTTCGATAATGATGCCTTTTTGAAAGTTTACATAATTTGATAAATTGTTTGAAGTCAATTGTTATCTGCAGAGCAAAATCACTCTACAGAGCAAAGGGATCATTCTACATTTGAGTTGATATCAGTTTGCTTTTGAGTACTTCTATAAGGGAAGGAAAAAATACTATTTTTTAGTTTTCGGGCTATTTCTTCACGTTAGTTTATGTTATCAGAAACTAATTAGAGGAAGAAAATTTTGTAAGGAAAGATATTGAACTTGTTAAACCAGACTGCAAAGTACATTATGGTTGGTGATCATCGAGACTAAAAATGAGATTTTTGATTACAAGGTTCTATTGACTAAAAGGTTGTAGTCGTTCCAGGTTTCAATTACTTTAGATTTAAGGACTGTCTACTTTTGCAAATATAATTCCATTCTGTGGTTAGGTCTGTGGTTAGCATTGACGTCGATTTTACGACAAATTATCTCGTGGAAAATAGATTCCAGTGTGGGCTCTTTTAATTACTATAGAAAAGTAAATTATCAATCATCAAATTAAGGTGTCATTTTTCATGCACTTCTAGGCAACTGCATAGTACATGAAACGAAAAATGTTGTACAAAATGCCATAGAAGAACTAAATGGTATTCTATGGATAACAAAGGTTTTTCTTTTGTTTATTAACTTTTAAACAGGTGCATTCAACAGGTATGGGGTACTTTCTTTCACTCTTTGTTTTGTAATAAAAGTCAAACAGTTTCAAGGTTTTCAACGGTTTTTCAATGTTTTTAAAGGTTTGCTAAATTTTGAAGGTTCCATGTCACCCTGCAGAAGCCCCAATAACAGGTTCAACCACTTCTTTAATGGAACTTGTAGTCCTGAGTATATATCATAAAGTTTTGTCAGCAATTTAATCCTCAGCTGTTCTTATTAAAAACTTACAACATATTGTTTTGCATAGCATAAGCACGCGACCAGCATCCGCTATTAGTTTCCGAATCGACAAAGTGAAAGGTGTCTTAGCTATGTTTTTCACACAGGAAACTAAACATACTTGGCACCGCGCGCTCTCTTCGAACGAACGTCATGCGGATGCTAGGTTCCCTTGCTAAGAAGTTGTTTAGCTTGGTAATGAGGTTGGAAGCGACATTCCGATCAATTAAAATTGGAAAGCAGTTGATGACTTTTTCGTCATGAAATGCCATGAAATGAAATTTTGTTTCTTGTTATTGTGATATGCGATGTTTTTTTTCGTTCTTTAAGAGGTAGTGATTAGATAATAATTTTTTGGAACATGTTTGAAAGAAAAATATAGTTCAGTTTAGTTTGAGATTGATTGTCGAGCTAGAATAAATTTTGAAATTATCCTATTGTAGTTGAGTCTCTTTAATTCGAACTTTTATAACTCAAATGTCTCCTTAACTCGAACAAGTTTGTCTTCCCCGTGTTTGTTCGAGTTATGGAGGCTCCACTGTTTCATAATAGAGTCGAATCACAGTAACAGATTGTCTAGCTAAAACAGTAAATAACAATCATATGAAGGTGGATAAAGGCGGGAAAGTATTCAAAGGACAAAATGTTATCTCGTATGTAAATCAGTAAAACTTTCAAATAGAAAATGTATAGCACAACCCTCAAAAACACAAACTTTCGCGTGACCGTGTAAACCTAATTGATGTACAAGTTTGTTGTTTTGTACTTTTACAGATTATAATTCAGAAAATCAAAGAGATTGTGTACCAGTATGCCAAATGTCAAGGAATATTACATAAGACGTACGCAAAATTGTATAATTTTAATATCAAAGTTTAGAATTATTTTTATGCACAGAGCATAAACACAATCTGATGTAAACATACATAAAATTAATTCTTGGGTATGCACAATTCATGTCACTCCTGATGAGGCTCAGTCAAAATCTTTTTGTTCTTACAAAAACACGTCTAAGGATTTGGTAAAAGGGGCTAAAAATTTTGGAATATTGGTTTACTACAATCAAATTGTATTTGATGGATATTATAACGGTCTGTGAAAAATAGATTGGATCCGGGTCATTCCTGGTGAAGATTGTGGTAAAATATGCATTGCAAGCTTGGCAATGACTGAGAACCATTCAGGAAGTCTTTACTACCATGCCTTAGAAAGTGATACAATGAAAAGAAAAAGTAATTACAAAAAGTTAGTATAAAAAAAGGAAAGAAAGTAAAAGAAAAAAAGCTTTTTTAATGAATTAATTGTAAAAGAGTGAAAATAAATTGATTACTTCTCGGCGTTCACCCACTAGCAGTGCATTGACACAAAATGTAGGGATGCTGGTTGTCAATTAATATGAGCTGTAGAATCCTGCTGACTGCATTCAGATGAAGCAATCAATAGATCCATTAGAAAAATCTCCTTGACTTAACTCATTTTATATAATACAATACATACAACAATGAGACTTGCGTTTTTTGTTTGCGAGAGCAGTATGAGAACTACAGAGTCAATCTTTCTTCTTACAACTGTTTGCTGTCACAGAATCAAATCATATTGAGTGTGAAATTTGATTGAGTGGACCCTTGAATTGGAAAAGAAAGTTTCAAAGTCTATCTGATGGTCAAAAATTGATGAATAACAGAGTACCAAGGAGAAAATTTCTTTTGCTTTTAATCAATCGTTTGTCAGTTAGTCAAGAAAACTAATTTGGTAGCGCACTCGTTTGAAAGTTATGGAATTGCTAAAACGATGGAAAATTAAACCAATTTTGACAAGCTTAACAACAATCATAGTTTAAGGGATATGTATGTATAGATAGAAAGCGATGTTTTTGTATGCACTTTTTTGACATGATATCTGACAACTACAAATTATATTACTTTTTTTATGAAAAATAGGGAGTTGGCATGTTTAGTTTAGATTTCGGTGAACTATTCCTCTTTTGTCTCCAAAAGATGTCTTTAAAATAGGATGCACAAAAAGTTGACATCGGGTCGATAACTACAGATAAGAACAGGCTGAAAAAAAAAGAAATTTGAAATCATAAAAAAGATTGATTCTGGTTTAAGAACAAAAGTTATTGACAGAACAAACATAGCAGAGTAGTGTCAGGAAACTTTCATATTTTCTTTACATTACTTTTTCTTAAAAAGATACCTTTTTTCTAAGATCATAAGCGTGGGGGTTGTGTAAGAATAATGATTTATTTAAACATTAAAAAAAATGTTTTTCTTGTTGGACTGAAATAGATTTCCATGATAATTTTCTGCTGTTTCACTTTCACTAGTTAGCAAACTGGTAAAACAATAAATACCGCTTTGGTGGTTTTGGTGAATGTATTGATTGAATGGTTGTATTGGTTTGAATGGTTGTATTGGTTTGTGTTTTCATTATTGGGGAGTTTAATGAGAATGCTTGGAAATCATTAAAGCAGGAATCATTTGAACATGTCATTAATGTGGTGATTTCACTAAATTTCAACGTGTTTGGTGGTTAATTGGTATCTATTTTGCGAAACGAGATTTTTTTGGCTGAAAAATCTTTTTCATTGAATATATTGGGTTGAAATTGTACGGAATACGTGAAAACAAAGGATAATTTATCATAAGCTTCATATGGCATTTTCATTAGACTTTCTAAAGATTAAGAAATGATTGGAAAGTTATGATTGGTAATGAGAAAATTAAAACATTGCTATAAACTGGAGATTTTTTAAACACGCAGGTCGACGCATGAATAAGAAGCAGTGTATAGAGTGTACATATCAGCAGCAATATTTGTTCAAGAAAAATACAACTTAAGGGAGAAAGGTATATCTACAAAAATAACAAGATAAGGCAAAATGAATACAGAGACTGCTTACGCAAGTATACCGTATCATGAAGAGGACATTAGAGGTTCCAGACGAACTTTTTCACGACGTGATTTTGATCTCCCTCTAATCAATACTGACGGCTATAAAATCATTGGTAACGAACAATATTTAGAAGAAAAGAAAAAACGACCTTTAAGTTTATCAAGTATAAAGGATCTACAACTTGTTAAACAAGTGATCAACGATGATGGTGAACAAACTGAAAAAATTGGCATTGAGAAACCGATAATACCTTTAGTTGCCCCGATCCAGAAAACGGGTAACGGCACACCTCAAGCAGGAGACGAGAAAAAACGATTACGTACTCTTATGTTAGCGTCAGCTGCTTTAGCCAAATTCCGGCAGCACGCAACGGCAAAACGTAAAGAGAAGAAACTGAATATTGCAGAAAGTATTTCACCAAAAGTCTTCAATCAGATGAGTATCAATGAAAAGAAAAGACTTTCGATCATCGAAGTTGATGAACTGTTTGAAAACATGGTCTGCAGAAGGTAGTTATTTCATAGGGTTTAATCTCCTTCTCAAATACTGCTTTTACTGTTCTACGACTCCCTAGAAGGAGTCATATTGCTTCCTTGATCTCTTAAGGTTTATCATGGGAGCACATAAAATTAATTTTCTGGCAACAACTTTACATTCGCAAAACGGAAGAACCCAAAATGGCCTAAAGATGCAATCTTTTGTATATTGTTTAAATCTCGACGAACCAAAAGGAATACTGTCAATCGAGTGTTAATTTTTAATGTTCAAGCGAGGCTATTTTTTTTACTCTGAGCGTATCACTTTTCTTGTATTCGAGGCGCAAGAAACAAAATAATTAAATTGATGTTTGATATAAATCACAAAAACAGAAAGCGATTTTGTTTTCTTACAGTACTCAATAAAATTTTTTCTCTTGTTTTTATCGCGCAATAATGACAAGTTGAAATGATAATAAACTAATCTATCTCTACACTTTATTGATGTACAACTAAAAGATATCATTTGAAATCTCGTCGTGCCGTAATTAAGTGATTATTTTGTCATCAGTAATACAGAAGACGTTAGAACACCAAAACCCTTATATCCTTGTAGCAAGTATTACAAATATTACAGTTCCTTCGATTGATCTTCGAATCTGTTGTGAATAAACAACCATTTTGGTGTGTATTTAATTAATTGTCATCTACTTTGTCTATGTCATTTAAAACGATTGAGCCAGTATTTCTTAAAGTTGATCAGACTATTAAACTCTTACAGCAATCTTTTGGCCTGCAAAATAGTTTGCTTTATGATTGTTTTCTCACTTGTTACACGTTTATATAAGAACAAACTATATAAAAAACATAAAGCTTCGATGGCCAAAATACTAAGAACAGGTTGAGAACATTTTAAGGCTTTGTAGACTCTAAAACATCCAATTTCATGTATTAGGTTAGAAATCTTATTACTTTTTCTTATTTTCAAAAACAGTAATCTGACTCTCATGCTACAAGAGGATAGAATGGTGGACGGCGATGGGAAACGAAAAGAAAATGTTTAAATATCTATCTGTTAATGATACTAACATAAAAACAGGGTCATGGTAGATCAAATGTCCCTTTTGAGGTTCAAACAACTAAATCAAAAATTGTCTCAAATAAGGCAATACATTTGACGCCGATTTTAGAAATTTCATAACAAGTTGAATTTAGACGACTGTCATTTTATTACATAAAGTTTTCAAACTTTGACAAAATCAAGGCGTTTAAGTCATATAAATTTGGTAAGTTAAATAAAAATGGGAGGGGAGTATATCAGCTAATTTCCGTTTAACATCACTTTAACAGCATAATCATTTATACTTTTAAGGAAAGTCTGTCTGAAATTCAAGTTGTAAAAAATCAACAAAATATTGTGGTCTTTAGATCAAATAGTGAAGTGGGAAAACAGGAAGTATAATGCTCAGAATTGATGATTGCATTTTCGTGTCCGGTTTATAGTTGACATCATCCGACGCTAATGTACGTTTTCCTTTCTAACTGACTAAACTTTCAATTTACTACACTTTATGTATATAGTATCAGTGTAGGGTTGTTCTTTGTCTGAATCGCAAGTTCCTCTATGATAGATATACCTCCTATCCATGATATGCGCCATTGCAATGTCTTCCACGGAATCAGCAGCTAATTGGTTGAAAGTGACGTATTAATTGTTTTTACGTCACCTACAACCAATCAGCTGTTGGGTCCGTGACGTAATGTCAGAAGACACTGCAATGGTACATATCATGAATATAGGTCTGCTTAATAGTATATTGCTGTAAAGAAAACTTTTTCATTAGAAGATGAGCTAGATGAAATCTAGGTGATTCTTCATCTGTATTACGTTATTATTTGAAACGTAATGCAAGTTTAACGATTACAATAAAAGCTATGACACCCATATCAAACAAGGTACTTGTTGTGTTGAATCATTGTTTCAACAATACAAGCTTCATCTTAAGCATTACGAGACCTGTTTCCCATAAGCTAGATAACGAAGACATCTAATTATTAACTTAAGACGGGAAATTATAGGATTTTGCTTGAGATGTCACTAGAGCCACGAGAATTTCTTAAGACGGATATCAAAGTTTTTCATTAGATTATAAGAGATAAAAGAGAAGATTGACAGTTTGTTGTTGTTTTGTTTTGATGTTGTTTGTGTTGTTTAGTCAGATCTTTATTGGCTTTTCCTGTCTTTTGAAGGGATTTGCCTCAACAAAGTGTTTCGATGTACTCATGTTTTCTCTTTTCTTTTCGTCTTGTTGAGAGGGTTTACAATGTTCTCAAAGTGTTTTTCTTTTTGCGAAGAGATCATTAGAAGCCTATATTCTATGTTATTGTCAATCATTAACATAGTAAGCTTAGAGAGCCCGATATGATCATCAGGATTATACCAGACACTTTATCTCAGATGAAGAATGCAAAGTTATTTCCTGGAGAATATCAGAAACTTTTAAACGTCTCAGTAAAGAGGGCCCTCCCTCAAGCAGAGAGCTCCTCCCAATTATAATAAGGTGTAAACTTATAATTAGAGTAATCAAATTTAAACGGAAGGCGAAATTAAATAACAAAACGCGATAGACACAATCCTATATGAAAGGAAAGTCTGACCGCTGTAACTCCTCCCTCTCCATTCGATAGGGTGGAAACTTTATATCGTTTACTGAACATGCAAAAATATGTCGTATACAATAAAAATACCAGCGTACTGAAATAATTTCGAGTAATTGTAGCAATGAGAAGACGAAAACTTTAAATTGCATACCATCATAGTCAAAAAATAAATCGGGTTTATAAGGCAGATATTAATATTCATGTCCCTTGAAGGCAAGAAAAAGCGTTTTGAATCAGGTATCTGTTTAAGACTTTAACCTTAAGACATTGAAACAGAACATCAAACTCAAGTGATTATCTACTGCTGAAGGTTCATTAAAAAGTAATAACCTCTGGTATAGAAATTCGTCAAATATTCAAAATAATATAACCATCCGTCAAAAAAAGGAAAAAGATTTTCTCTTTGAGATCCAAACTGATAGAAGTTGACACATTAACTTATTAGGAAAATGTTATTTATTACGTCACTTTTGTTGAAAGACAGTCAGAAATTAAAAATAGATATTGACAACATAATCTGACAAAATAAGTGAGAGTGCCCTACAGTCTATTGTGACCGTTATAACTAATCAACTCCACCGGAAGATGGAAATTAATTTCATCACGGAGACAAGTTTAGGTCCAGTTTACACTAGAAGATTTACACATTACTTCAAATTTGGTTTACATACATCTCAAACCAACCTTTACCAAGCTTAAAACCACACTTTGCTTTACAAAAGGAGACTTAATTATGACTTTAGAAGGTGGAAATACTTCACTATAAATATAAGCAAAATGTAACAAGAGCCTTCACTAATTTCGTCACACAGAATTATCAATTATTACGACACAGGATTTCATTGACTGCTCACAATTAATAAAAAGATGTTAACTAAGTGTAATAAATTTTCAAATTTCCAAATTAAATATAATTGCTTCATTAATTAAAATGACAGCTAACCTTTTCATAAAAAACTTAATAAAACCCCAACAGCAAATGAAACATATTTATATTGTCTTTGGACTGTGGACATCTAGGATGCATATCAAGCATCGCCAATTCAGTTTTGACACATCCACGCTGCCTAGGATCAAGAGGCGCATTAGAACTTATTCAACAGGCAGCTTAAAAAGGCAAAGATCAAGGGATTCTCCTTGTATTGAGAAAAAAAATTTCTTTGATGGACTTTTCATGTAAGGTGGATGTATTATTATGTATTGTTTTTAACTTTGGTAATCACACCAGGAAAACGAGGGGAATGAAATCAAACTCAAGCTTAGAAAATGCAAACTTACTTTGGCTTCTTTGCAGTTTGATTGATACCAGGATATCTCCATACAACAACATCTGATGACGTTTTCGTATTCAATGTTACCATTATTTTTACGGAGTTCAGTATTGTTTATTTTTACTCTGAAAGATAAAAATAAGAACTAAATCGAGTAAATAACTTTTTTCATATCTTATCAGGAATCCACCGGACCTTGGCGAAGATAAGGAAAAGAAAACTCCTTCATCAGCTGAGGAACAAGAGCTTCATATATCACCATCACCTTCCACTCATCTAACAACTAAACGACTTTATATTCAAGAAGGACCAGTGAAGCTTTCAACTGTAAGTTTGTGAAAAGTTTTTAAACACTTAGTGATAACTAAAAAGAGTTTCTGAGAGGGACAAAATGTGTACAATTATAATAGAACTATATAAGAAAACTTCTAACAATTTTCACTAATTTTGATTGTTTTAGGCAACTTCAACAAATGAAAGATATCTATTCCTCTTTAATGACCTGCTCATTGTTGCAAAACCAAAGTAAGTGAAATCTTCTTATTATTATGAGGTTTTATCATCGTGTCGAGGAGTACTAGTCAAAATTAAACAAACATTCTGCAATTTAAAACATAATTTACGATAACAAGGAATCAAAAAATAAGAATTCTTTCATAAATACAAAGTTCAAAATATTTTTGAAATATAAACTAAAATCTTACTTATGACAATATACAAATATAATGAGCCATTCCATTTTATATCCATACAGATGGGTGGTCGAACATTTCCAAGGGGAATTCTTGATACGCGTAAGTCATTTTTCCAGCAGAAACACCCTAAAAAGCCAGGATTCGACCTCTCTCTGTTACTAAAAATAGAAACACAGAGGTAAAAAACCGGCATTTTAGGGTGCTTCCGTTAAAAAATATGAAGTCATCTTGACTTAAGCATATCAAGAATTCGAGCAGAATTTCCAGAAGAGTGGTTTTGCATCTTTCCAAGGGTGAAATGTTATTCTAAAATTTCCAGGGGATAAAAAATAAAAGATCTTATCTCGTCCACCATCACTTTAAAGGTATGAAAATAAATTTTCCAAGGGTTTTTTTTTTTGAAAATTTGCCACTTTCCTTTTTTTTTAACTTAAACTCTATAAAGGTTTGTTCAGCCCCTGTATGGAAATTTAACGGAATGACCCAATGCAAGAATTATAATACAACTTTCGTTTTTTTTACACATAAAAATTAGCCATACATTACTCTATCAAAAATAAATGCCCTGTGTGAAATACTTTCTAAAATATGAAAATGTACAAGTAAAATTTGAAAAAAATAAGAAAAAGAACATGGGAACATGGCTCCGTCATAGAAGAATTTTTCGAAAAAGTAACCCAAAAACATTGCGGGACAGACATTTTTTGAAGGTTGGGGATGCCAAGAAGGGAAGATTAAAGGGTCCTCTCTCTTTTTCACTATACTTTCGCACTATATTTGAGAAAAATAAATGTGCTTGTGTAGGCTCAAGTAATTTTATAGCAGAAATAGGACATCAAAAGGCAAGTTAGTTAAAATTCCAACTTCCGTTCAATGGAAACACAATTTGGTTTGAACAAAAAAAAACATAAAGAGTATGATCAAATGAATCAGAATTTACTCCAGGAACATAACAATCCAAAAATAGCAAAACTTTTGAAAGGTTTGCTAATTGTTCTTTTCAACACTTGCTCTTTTTGCCACCTTGATCTTGAAAGTCATTTAATGTTCGTTTTTGCAGTCCAATCTTTTCATAGTTTCCATAGAGTTGTTCTGCGGAGTATTGGTAGCGTGATGGTCCTGGGATATTTCCACAAGTAGATAAGGTTCCAGAGGGTAGAGGTCTGTAATTCTGGAAGCCTGAAAAGGTTGCAAAATTTCCAGTCCTAAAAGCTACAGAAGGTAGATTAGGAATTGGCTTATGATAAGAGTACACTGGTGATTCTGGCATAATTGGCGGGCTAGGCATCAAAGCAGGTGGACTTGATGGTAGATGGTATTTTCTTTCAAATGGCTGCTGAGGGACCAAATTTTCTTTCAGTTCATCAAGATTAACAGGAGCAGTATAGTACACATTTGTGTAGTAAACTTTAGACTTTCTCGTAATCTTTAACTTAGGTTTAAGGTCCTCACTCACAACTTGCCGTTTCACATTCCATCCTTTAAATTTATTTACGTGTTGACGAAAGGTTTTCAAGCAGGCTCCAGTCAAGTGCTCTTTTGGATTTAGTAATTGAACCATGTTGCAAGATCCAGGCTCAAGGACTCGAGCCTCCATTTTGGCACGTTCTAAATCAAACTTCTTGATTGCATCTTCTTCTCTCTGTAACGCAGCCTTGGATTTTTCAGACCAACCGTCACGGTTTATTCCATAATCATCGTTACACCAAAACATCTTTTTTGTTTTTTGAGCTACTAAAAAGAATAGAATATAAATATTTAAGAGAATAAATATCAGAATATGTTTGTTTATAGTCTGCTTCAATGGAAAAGTAACAGATTGAAGTACATAAATAACCATGTTCTTTTATAAACATTTTTGCTAAAACAAAACTAACAGAAAAAATAATGACAGTACAATCAAAATGTTAACAAAGTGCAAAGTATAAAAACAAAAATAGAAAAACTATATGGTTTTAAAATCTGCCATCTTGGAATTCTTCCCATCTTATCTTGGAAATATCTAATCCATTTAGTAAATTGAAAAGAACCTTCATAAGTATAGTATTATTCCTGGGTATGTAAAGTCTGCCCTAATATAACTTGTAGCAGAGACAAAATAGCCTAAACTTTTGAAAGATTCAGAATTAGATGGTGGTTTTGTGCTTGTTGAAAAGAACAGGAGTGGAGTATAATTAAAAAGAGAAAATGATTGGAAAATGAAGATTGAAAATGGAAAAGAAAAAAATCAACTTCTTCCTTTTAACTGTCCTATTATTATTATTTTCACACAAGTGATTGTTTCACCATTATCAATTTTCAAAAAAAGTTTTATTCAAAAGATAGAGTCGGAGGTTTATCACTGGTTGACTTTACACAAGTATTTTTTTTTGCTCTTAAGACCTTTTCATAAATTACATCACAAACATCACTTGCCTCGTTTTGAAATTATTGCCAAGGTGATCAACTCCCACCAGATTTTATTAAAACTACTTTCTATTCATAAAAAATCATTTAATGTCTCAAGGGATATAATCACCATGGTAATTGTTTGGATACAAGGCAAGTGATGTTCGTGACGTAATTTATGAAAAGGTCTATTAGATAAGAAATAAAATATTATCAATATTTGGGAAGTTAGTTACATAGGAACAGTGAATTTTTAATTGAAAATCAGGTTCTGATCAAGTTTTTGTTTTTTGAATATAATTATTTACAAATAAAAACTAATGCAAGAAAAAAATTAGAGTAAATGAAAATCCTAAAATCTTAACATGAGTGACGTGTATCATACAAAATAAAAAAAGACATAATGTTATGCAGTACTTATAGTTTTTTTTTTCAAATGAAGAAAACTATTTATTTTTGAAAAAATCTGTTATCTTTCGATTTGGTTTCTTTTTATCATGTTTTGGAAAAGAATCTTGTTTGCGCTTGCGGGGTGAACTACCAGGAGTACGAGAGGTATTTCCATTGCTTAAAGCATCAAATCCTGGTAAAATGTTGTAGCCAAGTGGTGTAACAGGGGTGCAAATCTCTTTCTCTTCTTTTATAATACAATCAGATACTGGTGATTTTCTTGTAGCGTTGGCGTCTTTCTCAGGTTGGTCTTTCTTTTGCAATGTTGAATTTGCTACTCCAAAACTAGGAGGGGCTTTGTTTTCAGATCTGACAAGCAGGGGTTTTTCTTTTTCTTTTGGAGCAGTGTAGAAGACATTAGTAAAGAACACTTTGGCCTTTCTGGTTATCTTAAATTTACTCTTTTCCTCTTCAGTAGCAGCTTTGCGTCGAACTGTCCAACCTTTGAACCTTGATACGTGTCTATTGAAAGATTTCATGCAGGACTGTGTTAGATGACAATCTGGATTAAGCAATTTAATCTTAATACGAGCTCCAGGTTCCATTTCTCTGGCTTCTGTTGTGATGCGCACTTCGTTAAATTTTCTGATAGCTTCTTCTTCTCTTTGTAATGCTGCTTTTGACTTGTCTGCCCAGTCACTGCGATCAATTATTTTCATTTTTCATTAAAAAAAACATTCTTAAAAAAGTGATAGACATGTACTTAATAATCGAACCTTTAAAAATAATCAGTTAATAACATTTTACTCATCAGTTTTTGGAAGTAGTTAAATCATTTATATCAGCTTTTAATAGACAGTCGAGGATTATGCCCTAAATAAAAGAATACCCAAGTTAGAGGATTACCTTATTTAGGAGATTCTCAGTCTCTTATTTAAGAGAGTGTTACCTAGGAGAATTCTGTACGTTTCACAAATTTACTTCAGAGCAGACTATTTGCGCAATATGAAAATAAGATCACGTGAAAGATCACGTTTCCGTGATTCCGATGACCCAAAAACCAAAATAAAATACCTTTTCATTCTTTTTCAAACTTCGAAAAACCATAAATAGCCTCATTTGCATGTGATGACGTAATTTTTAAAATAATGAAGAAACACCCTCGTCCTTCAAAACGCGTTTTTTTGAAAACCCCCTTATTTAGGAGAGACAAGAGCGACTCACTTTCTGTTTGTAAACGCGTTTCTTAAATATGGCCCGATCTATATTATTACTTTTCACGAAATTCTCATGATGTAGATCGGCCTTTAGATTGATAGACCCTAACCATCCTAGGTCCACGAAACAAAAGCAGAACTCAACCAAATTTTGCTAGAAGGGAGAAAAAAACGTGCTGAGTCGATCTATGAAGTTCAAAATTTGCGCAAAATGATGAGAAGGCCAAAAATTAACGAAGAAAGAAAAGTCTCCTAGTTAAGAGAAAGAAATCTCCTACTTAAGAGACCTTCTCTTAAATAGAGTATATCTCTTATTTAGGGCATAATCCTCGACTGATAGACATAAACAAAAGAAAGTAATAAAAAAAACAAAGAATTGATGCTAACATACCAATTGCCTACCAAGGTTAAAGTAAAAATATTTTGGGAGGACAGTTAGTCACACTAGCATCCTGCAGAAACATGTGTATCAAAAATATATTGTTTACTTTACTTGTTTGCAAAAAAAGAATGCACCAAACAACTTCTAAAGGGATGGATGCATGAAAAAAATAAACAGGTGCTTTTTACTGTACACATAGGTTTCTTCCCAGAAATTTTGCTGACCCATTAACATGTGCAGAATAATTTTTACTTTAGCGTGTAATCAAGGCCTATAATGAATTTAAAAGCTATTTCGGGAATTAAAATGACAAATTTATGTTGATTAGCCAGCAGCTGTATACTCAATTGTCTTGGGAACTTGATTAAGGTAACTCTCATCCTTGTTGTTACCAATACATTCTGTAGATGTAGTTTTTACTGGAGATGGAAACATGTTTTCCTAAGTGTGACTAACTGGAGGAATTATTTTTATCAAAATAAATCATTTTAACATGAATTTTGACTGAAGAAGTTTTGACCCTTCTTTTGCCTCCAGATAAAAGAACGAATTTATTTGCAATGTTAGCTTTTTTAGGCTTATATATGCAAATAAATGGATAGAAATAGAAATATAGAAATAGATACACGATAGAAATACACGTACGTAGCTACGAGAAGAAGAAACAAAAACAAAAACTTCAGATGTAACTTGGCACCAGAAGTTTCTAGCAAACTGAGTTTCGAAAGGGTCCTCTTGCCCAAAATATGCGAGCCACATACAACCACTGTCTGAGCCCAGGGGGGGTTGGCAAACGATATCATACTCCAGGATGCATTGTCGCTTATTTTTCCCCTATTTTCTACTTTCCTATCTCCAGACGGTGTCAATCGAACGAATCGATTGCAATTCGATTGTCGAACGCAATCGAATCGCAATCAAATATTACCCAGGATTTACTGTTCGATTGCTTCGATTACGTTCGATTGTATTTGATTACGTTCGATTGACTTAATTGTATTAGATTTTATTCGCTTTAATATGGTACTTAAGCGCTCGGCCGCCCACGCTAAAAAGCTCTAACTTAATTTAATTTGATCACAATCAAACTCATTGAAAATAATCGTAATCGAACATAGTCAACTATCAAATCGAAGCAATCTAACCTTACTCGAACGCAATCGAACACAATCGAATATTACCCAGGAATCGGCCGTTCGATTGAGATTCGATTACGTTCGACAATCGAATCGCAATTATTCGATCGCGTTCGATTATGTTCGATTGGTTCGATTGTGATTTTTGTTCGAAGTTGTTCGATTGACACCGTCTGGCTATCTTCTATCCTGATTTTCTGTCCTTCTCAAGTGTTTCTAACTGTTTTCTAAGTATTTTTCTGAAATTTGTCTGTACCGGTGAAACAGGTCTCCGACCCTGCCCTAGCTCGAACCACCAGCCAAATGCAAGCAACCTTGGTTTTCAAACCCAATGCCTAACCGCTTGCGCCAACAGACACGACAGAACCTTAATTAAAAAAGCTCTTAAACCTACCGGTGCCCCTACAAGGATCCCTACGGGATCCAAAGTTAAGTCTCAGGGTACGAATGCCCCTAAGTCTTAGGCTAAGAGATGGCCTTCGGCCTTTTGTGACACTCTCGCTTGAGCTCCAACCCAAACCCTAACTGATAATAACCAAACCCCCGTCTACGTCCACGGATTGAAAAATTTCACTTGCATCCTGGAGTATGATATCGTTTTTTAAGGGGGGGGGGCTGCTTTCATCAAATCCAGATTTTTCAGAACTAGAGAAACAAAAAGGGGTGACTGATAATGTGAATATACACACTAAAATAAAATTTTAGGAAGACTTTCTAGCTTACACTGAACATAGCAAGAGATTTTCTCAAACACAACTTGCAAAACATTTCTACAAATATTTACCACTGTGTCACTGATTTCCATTGCAGACTGCAAACTCCATTCCCAGATTACACTGTTCCTATCCATGTGAGCTTTCCCGCGAAAATATTTTTTGGCGCGTGCTCAACACTCAACCCCAGTCTCCTTTTTTAGTTGGGCGGGAATCGGGGCGTTTTGGGTGGTAAATTATTCGCGGAAAATGAGATACAGACGTTTATTGAGATGGCGCTCATTAACGCTGAGGAATGAAATTGTAAACTCTCTCGTTTCAAAGTGGGGGAAATGAATATTATACACTTTCCATCGGTTACGTCCATCCACGGTTGTATGTAATTGAGAGTTTGTAATGCAGGACAAGTTGACCTAGTTGAAATATTTATTTTTACGGAAAGGGTGACTTTCATTCCACTACTCCGAGGGCACGACTCCACCCTTTAAAGGGAACATTAAATAATATCAGAGCACAAGAGAGCCGCCAACAAGATGGGGGATGGAGTTTTTTTATCTAACAACGTATAATCTCGTGTTCAAATTTTAGATCAACTTCAACATTCAAACTGAAAGAAAGGATTCGAGTGAGTGAACTTTGGCTTTCGAACTGTATAGATGAGGTAACAGAAACGACGATCACACACGAAAAAGCTTTCGTCATTGGTTGGCCTACGACTAACTACGTTGCATCTTTCAAGTGAGTTAAAACTCTCCGTAACTCGGACACACTTATATTTTATAAATCACAGGGGATAGCCACTGACGGATTCGTGCTCCTTATACTACCTGCGGTTTTGTAGAGGTCTGCGATTCAGACTTCCCTAACCTAAGACATTTTCTCTCTATGTTTTGGGCGACGCAGCGACGCACACCAGAGGGGCTATGGTAAATGTAGGTTACGTGCGAATTACAAGGATTTCTGGTTGATTTAAATTAGAGTAAAAAGCGTGAGAAATTCTGAATCCTGGTGCAATAAAGACATCCTTTTGTCATTAAATTTACAATTGCAAATTGCATGCGGCTGGTTAATCAGGAAAACCAGGAAATTTAAACTACTTGCTCGTTATTGAAAGCTAAATTAATTTCAAATTTAATAAAATTGAGATTGGATTTCCGAGAAATAATAGGCTACTCGTCAATCCATTAGAGAAATATCGGGTTGAACTTTCTTGGGAAAATTACCAGTCAACTGGTAAATGACCACCGCTAGGTTCTAAAAACATGTTCTTAACTATTTTGCGATTATAGTTTCAAAGAGGGATTACGTTTTATAATTATACTCCTCTGTCATCAATGTGGAATGACAAATATCCCAAAACAGATCATTCTTTACAAAAACACGGTGGTACAAAGTTCATCTGACTCCTGTTTTTCAATGTTATTTTTTCGAACGGGTTTACCCTGTTTTGAAGAAAAGAGCACTTTGAACTTTATTTATGAAATGTTTCTACCAAAAGAGTTTTCCCCGTTACCACAATTTCTTCTTGTCGCCTCCTAAAATTCGAGTGAAAAAGGCCTTAATGCCAGCAAAGCAACTCAATAGCACTCTACCCTTCCTGTGATCACGGTTGCTCTGTGGCAGGCGCTGAGGGTTACGTGTAGCTCAGTGGTCCATTAAAACCGCTATATTTCTGATAGAATGGATTTTTCTTTTCATTTTTTTAGTCTGATTGAAGAAAAAGACCTTTGGTACAACGCCCTACAGAAGTAAGTAAAATTAAAAGGTTATAGTAACACATAAAAAGAATACGCGATCTTGTGCTTGATCTGATTTGGATAATGATGAAGTTCTTTTATTCTATTTGTCTGTTCGGTTTTCGCTATTCAGTTTTTTTGTTGATGATGCTGTTGACTTGACTAGACGTTCGTTGGAGCGTTATAGAGGAAATAATTGGTCAAACATTTGTTGTGTCATTCACGTAGAACGACATGAAGCTCTACACACAAAACCTGTTTGAGACATTAATTATTTCAAATTTGAAAAGTTCAAAAGAGAAGTTGTTTTGATAAGGATTTTCTTCGACATGTTCGTTTAGTTCATAAACATTTAGAGAAAGATTTGACTGACGAATATTTCAAGAAAAAGTTTATAGAGTGGACTAGCCAGTCAAATTTGATGAAAAACACATTCTCACTGTCGATTGACTGTGGATAAAGATAATATAAAACTCCAATGAAAATGACAATCTAATTCTTTCAATGCGTAATGGTTATATCAAAGACATGTCATATCGATGAGCTTTGAATTGAAAACTTTTTCGACGGTCAAATTTTTATGGTGGTTGTTTTGAGGGAAATAGATGCTTTAAGGACAAGGTTTTGCTTTAGAAAGACCAGACCATGGAAGTGGTTTCAGTTGTTGAGACTGTGATGGTATCGGCTGTTGATGCTGGACAGGCTGCAGGTCATATGGTCAAAAAGTTCAATCCTGTTTCTGTCCTTATTCGGTTAGTTCTTAGGAAAACATTACTTTTCTGGCTTTGATTCAGTTTCTAGCTAGCTTTTTTCCAAGAAAATTCAAAACTTTCACTTTCAGTGAGTCATTTGCTCCAAAAATAACAGACGACAAAGTTTTCCTTTCTTTTTATGAATGGGCGAAAGTAGATGACCCTTATTTCGAGTAAGACATCAATCATTCCTTGTCATTTGATAAGATCAAGTCCCCAAAAAAGAAAAATCTCATTACTTCAACGACGGATAATGACAAATGAAATTTCCGCTTCAAATTTGTCATTGATATTAACTGGAAGTGGAAATTAAAAGCTAATTAACAGCCCACGTATAACGGTCACTTGTTTACAGTTGTTGTTGTTCTTTATTGTTTAGGAGTATCAATGAACGAAAGGAAAACGAAGAGCCAAAAGAAATCACCATCAAAGTCATCAATAAAACTCAAGACGATAATACCCAGCCTCAACAGGTACTATATTACTCTGTAACAGAGCGCGTCTCACGTTTATTGCTCTCTCAACTGGCACAAAATGTCATAATAACGTATAGCTGACGCCCCTAGCGCCCATATAACGTTAGATGAACGTTGAAAAGCTGGGCAGTACTGTGAATTTAGAATGGCCTTAAATATCGGATCTAGAAGGAAAAGATGGAAGAGGACGTCATTGGATTCATTAAATCAGTGAACAATGGGGTCTTAAAGTACATCCAAAGCCTGGGATGGTTTCTTATGAATAGAATGTAACGAGTGGATGAAGGAATGAATGAGTGAATCGTAGAATAAGTGAATAAAGAACTTTCGAAAGCCCTCCTATGAATGAATAGATGGTGCACGATCAGGGGTTTGTATAAGACCTGCACTGGTTTCACCACTTTTATAACACATAACTTTAAATCATTTTTTTGATTGACAAAAAGGGGTCCCATGTAGAGACACACATAAAAAGTGAGAAAAAAATGTTTTACATTTCATACAGACAGTTTAACCAACATATTTTAACAAATCGGTTTTTATCTCTCTCAAAATCTTTTCATTATAGCGAGAGACTAGAAAAGAGAGCAATAATGTGGGTTTTTCTAAGATTTTTTGTAAAATAGTTGACAAAGTAAAACTGTTTTATGTGTCTTTTTATATATACTCAAACGCATAAATTTTTCATTTTCTAGACTTGTCAAGTGACAGTATCTTGTAAAGACGAAGCAAAAACAGTTTTAAAATCTTCACTCGAGCAGTTCCAACAAGGGGTAAGAAAGCAAGAAAGGACTTTCATTTTCATTTTTCGACTTTAAGACTCCCTCACGTGGGTTTATAGTGACTCAAACTATTTTTGAGATATTAAAGAGCTTTAAACACACAGATTAACAAAGTTTTAAAAATGTGAAAGTAATTTGCTATATGGATGCAATAAACTGACTTTCGTCAAGTTCTCCTTGTCATTGGAACTTAGTACAGTTGTGTAAGATTTTTTTACTTGGTCTATTTTTAACAATGAAGCACATGTTGATTTGCCTTTTAAGACGTAAGGATAGCTGCAATGAATGTCCGCAAATTAACAGTCATAAACTTATTTTTTGGTCAGTATTCGATTATATAATTTTTGTGTATACTTTCTCTTTGTAGAACGAGGATCCTAGTGAATACCAGTTGATGATATTAGCAAAAGATGGCTCCACATTCCCACTTATAGGTTGGTATAATCAACTTTGTAATAGAAAGATTTTTCCTAGCCAAGTTATAGTCTCCAAGAAGTCGCATTGCAATATTTTCTAGGTTCCTGATGAATTTATTAAGATTTATTTCAATTTATTCATTCAAATTGATTGGTGACTTAGCAAAATCATGAAGATTAGGTTCTTGATATTCTGAGGATTTTAATTGATCGGTATTTAGTCACATGACCTTATTCCTGAATTTTATTGGTTGATTCCTTAACTTTTCAGGTCACGAACTACCATACGCCATCCGTATGAATCACATCCGAGCATTACATGAATATACACACGATGAGAACGACAACCATTATGAACAGTCTGGCGTATTGGACGATGATGGAAAATTACAATTCATCGTCAAGAAAGCCAAAAAAGGAAATACAAGGAACAATTTAGGTAAGGGAGGGAACTGGATTTATAAGGAATTTTTTAAGCTATCTATTTCATTACTTTTCGTTTTTGAAAATGATGTGAACCTCACGGTTGCCAAACAGTCCAGCCAGTCAATTTATCTAGTTAAGGTATATATCTAGAAAGAGTCTATACTTTGGATGACTAAAAGGTTTTCAAACTTCACTTCGGGTAGATTGACAGTTGTTTAGTTCTTCGAGAAGTTAGTTCATTCTTTATTTCATAATATATTGACAAGTTAACAACAAACTTTAACTTCCTAAGATTAGAGAAGTATTGCTCAATCGATAGGTAAACTTTGAAATGTTTTAACAATCTCAAAATAGCATTACATCTCTATACCATGAATGGTCGTTCTTTGTGTTGTTAGCCCACGCAAGCGGGGAAGAAAGTTACAGCACAGTGTGGCTAAAACGTAACAGTTTTATAATTGACCTGCTAATCTGATAATAAAAGAGTCTATTGAAATGGACACGTATAGATAAGGTTCAGTAATGATGTTATAGACCACTAGATTAATTGTAATCAAGTTAAATCCTCGTGGTTAAATCTGACGTCTTATTGTCAAGCGCAGATGAGAGTTTACGGGAGATACCATCCAATTGGCTCATTTATGATGACGTCACTTAGAGGTGACCAAACACGAACGAGATTGGATTCAAACAAGGTTCTCTTTTTACTGTTTTTCAGTCAGTTGGTAAACACAAGTAGGATATGGATAAAAATATCCTGTTAAACAAACTTCACATACCCGGCTTGAAGTGAAAATTGGTTTGATTCGCCTAATAATCCAATTCAAGAAAAAAACATCGCATTTCAGGTTCTCATAGAAGTAGAGCCTTTGTTTTTCAGTATGTTACAAGCAGTAATCTCAATCAAACGTTACTATACTCAATACCGAAAGTATCTTTCCTTCTTAACCAAAATTGACATCATGGTTAGCTTCCCTTGACATATTAACAAGGGCTTAAGCAAAAGGGCTACGCAGGAAAATGAGTAATAATATATGATTAAGCTGATTCAAGAGTTACATTAGTAGCCCGAAAGTATGAGCAAAACGAAAGTAAAAACGGGACGACGTAGAAAAATAACAGTAAGTCAAATCTCTCCATAACTGCGAGCGATTTTCGATTCCAGATTTGTGTTCGATGAGATACGGTGAGTCTAATGTAACACAAATAGGTCAGAAATCAAGACTGAATTCAAAACCGATATTCAAGATATGAAAAGGTAGATGATCCAATGAAGTATAAGCCCGAAGGGCTAGAAGTCAATCTCCTTGGTAGGATTTGAAGCCAACAAATCCTACCAAAGTTGCGCGGCCTTTAGCGGCTCGCCTGGTTTTTACACAAATGACAGATTGAAACTAAAATTTACCGCTAAATTTCGAAAAAAATATCAATCATAAACAAAGGAATTGCTAGATTCAATCTGTCGTCAAAAATGCGGCGCATTTTTTGAGGCTTCACTTTTTCTTGCCTGAGAAAGGTATGAGATTGACCTCTAGCCCTTCGGGCTTTAAACACAATGAGATTATCTATATCGGCAGATGAGGCTAGTCTGTTACATGTTATTGCGATTTAGTTGATATCAGCAGAAATAAAATATTAATATTTCCTTTGTGACGTCAGGTCAGAACAATTTAGGATCAGCATAAGAGTATTGGTAATAATGCTAATGGTATAACATTTCATCCCAGGGAGAATTTCTGGATCCGATTTTTTTTATTTCCTGTACAAAATCATTTCTAAAAGGGATAGTGTGACGCTACTTGTTGACAAATGAAATTTGAAAGGTTAGCAAGGGAAAACATTTAATGAAGGAAGGAGAAATGATTATGTTTCAACCAAACATATGTGTGATGACGAACATTTCAAAAAAGTAAACTTTGAATGAAAAACTGAAGCCAGTGTTGTAGAATGGTTAGCTAGGGAGATAGGGAGAGATTTGACGTTGAACATATCAATAAGTTTTGGATTTCAAAGAAGACAAAAATATCCTCCTAATTAAGCAAGTGGAAGTGTTGTTAAAATCTGTATTAAGCTCACAAAATGCTCTATAAGAAACGCATTAAAATACCATGGATCTTAATGCAATTGAACATTTTCTATTATGACAAACACAACAACAGTCGAGCATTCCCTTCCGGTTCATGTTAATCCAGTCTAATTTGACATTCTATAACTGACAATTCACGATACAATACAGACCATTCTTCTGGATGTAGGAGAGGAGAGAAGGAACTGGTCTTCTCAGGATTACATTAATGCGATCTATAACAACAACAAATTTTTATACACGTATTAGATCATTTTGTCAGCACACTAGCAGGGGTGACAAGAGTTTTAATGAAGAGCTATTCATTAATCACAGCCTGTACACTTCCAGGCTCTTTTAGCCAATGTCATCGTTATCATAAACAAAAAAAGTGACGTCATCGAAAAGAAAAATATAACCTACACTAAACATTGAGTCGCTAATTGTCGTTGTAAAGATCTCTAGCTGAGTTGGTAAAGTATAATCGGTCAAACACGGAGTCGGCGAACACTTTTAACAAGGAGACAGGCAGATTTCAGTGTTATCTTAAAAATCTGTGATTATTGAAATTAGTTGTCGCAATTCCTTTCGTTGTGCTGATGTTTTAGAGTGGAGCAAAATAATTTTTTTGAGATGGGTTACGACAAATCGTTTCATTTATGGAAATACGAGGAAGGTTAGTGTCAACATTTTCTTTACAGGACATCAATACAACGTCTTTCTAATGTCCAATTAACGTCAGCCTGTGAGCGTTGCGCGAAATTGGTAGTGTAGGTAGAAATAACCTTTAGGTAACGATATTTACAAGTTATTTATAAACAGTAGTATTGACACATTGAAGATATGAATTTTTAAAAGGCCAAAAGGTCTATCAGAGAAAGTAAACATTTTGTCAACATCACCTTATAAAGGTTGTTGTCAACTTGACAAACGTTATTCTACTTTCCTTAACACTGCCATCTTTATGCAATTTCATCACGGGATTGTACTAATCCTAATGGAAGGAAATTTGGACATGAACAGGAACAATAGTTTGATTTATAGCAACTCTAAATCGTGTTCTGCAGCATGGTTTTTAGCGCAGATTTTTTATCAGATACGACAGATATTTACCAGACATTGATGAAAATTTGATGACAGACGTTTAAGTTGATTAAACATTTTCACATAAGGCTATCCAGTCTTTCTCTTGCAAGATTAGAAGTGTTGTAGAGGTTGAGAAGAAGTTAAAATAAATTTCTATTTGGGAGGATGTGTCGCTTGATTTTGCATTGCATTGCCAATGAAGTCTATAATCTCAAAGAAGGTACTACGATTCCATCTCATATTTTAGTTGGAATACAATTAAATTTTAAATAAATCAGTATAGCAAACCGTAGAATGGAGTCGTTTATAAAACAGCAAAACAGTGATATATAATGGTACGGGTAATATTAGTCTGTATAATGGCGTTCAGGTTTTTCATCATTTTCAACTTCTTCTTTTACTTTGTCGACTAGATGAACAATCATTTCATTTATCAAATTCTCTTTTCTCTCTTCAGACATTGCGAACAACAAGAAGAAATGGAAGATCAAGAAATCACCCATCATCAACTGGGCGATGAACAAGACCACCGTCAAACCGGCTTTCAATCCACAAGATTCGCTGCCCATTGGAAAGTAAGTCAATTTTGACATAAATTTCATTAAACCACCAAGAGCAGCCTAAATGACAATGCAACTTACTTCAATCATCAGACATAGAGTCTTATATATTTTTTAATTCGATAATGACGCTAAAAAGGAAAAATCATCATCGGCCTGGAATCACTGAATCGGCAAATCAGGGGCAGTGTAAAAGAACAGGTCCGATAAAAGGCAAAATGTTTCTCAAATTTAAATTGGCTTAGAATGATTTGAGCCAAAAAATGTTAAGGACAGCTGATGCTCATAAAGTTTAGCCTCTGGTTGCATTTATAAAATCATGACATGGTGGAGACAGTGCCATCCTTCACAGACCTTGAAAAATTTCACAAAAGTCAACAAAAAGCTTACGAAAGGAACACTGTGGTCAGAAAATACCGGTTATATTAATTCCCTGCTTTCGAAATGATTCACAAAGCCGGACATTTTATGTTTCTTCCTGTCTCTTTCTGTCTCGAGGGGTCTCTCAAGGGGATTTGGCAAGCCAGTGAGGACACTTCGCTTAGCTCTAAAAAGAGGCTGTTCATTCCCAACGCTAAAGATAAACATTTCTGAAACATTTTATTCCTGGTAGAGTCTTTCAAAGATCACGCATGACTCTCTCGTCACTCACGTACTATTCGATTTGAAATTAAAATTATCGGAAAGTTTAAAGTAAAATCTTGAAAGTAGGACGAATTTATACATTATGTAGGCCACAATCCAAAACAATGCTTACATAATTCTAAGTTTGGCCGAGCCGAGATGACTCATACGTGAGAAAGTGTATGAGCAAGTTAACATATAAATTAACATCGATTCCAAATCTGATTGTTTGTTATGAAAGGGTGTGATTTATTCAGTCGCCATATAGAGGATATATAGCCGACAACTTTTACACGGTTATTGATAGGTTTTCTCACAAAACATCCGGCAAAATTTCTTATAGAAGAGGTCATCTAATCTAGTTAGTCCGAGCGACACGCCTATAAGCAATACGTCAATATTTCAAATATCAAATTGATACAACATCAAAACACAGATTGTGCTGTATGTATGTAACAGTTTAATTTCCAACCTGTTCTTATATAAAATTTAACATTTTCAAAACGTAATGTCTTATTAAAATTTATTGACGTGAGAAATGAAAAAAGTAGACATTTCAAAAACATCCAATAGACTTTAAGTATAAGAAAGGATACGGTTCGGTTTCCACAGGATATCACTATGGGATAATCATTAAAGAGATTTTTAACCGCACTTATTTTTTTTCTTCACTTTTTGTTCAACAAATCTCACCAAATAAAATGAGGTGACAATGAGTGTATTAGGTAACCAGTTAAAATGGTGGGATCCCTTCTCTTTCTATTTGCTTCAACCTTACTACTGACAAACGTAGAGTTTGAGATCAAGTGATTTTATTGATGATAAGTGAATCGATTGATAAAGGAAAGTCTTGAAACAAAACAAACAATCAAACAGACTTAAGGGCAATACCGTAGACAAAGCTGTATTTTGAAAGCAATATTCGATCAACTATAAAACATTGAAAACGTACATATTGAAAATAATGAAAGGAAAGGATAAAACTATTGGAAACAGCTGAATTGTAAAATAAAGGACAAAAGTTTTGGGAGACAAGAATGGTATACGATTTATCGTGGAACAGTCCACCCCACTACCATCACAACCATCACCATTCGACATTTCTACAAGTGAAGAGATTGAATTTCAAATTTTTGTTTCGTTCTCACCATTCTAGATTGTTCAGAAATCCGTTGATACAGTTGTCCAACGATGAAAATGTCATCCCAAAACCGATACTGGTAAGCAAACTCATGAGATTTTTCAAAAGATATTGCACCGCACTGTGTTCTACATTAGGGTTATGAAACCTTTTTAACATCGAATTCGAGGTAAAGTTGAATAGATACTGAACAAACATTCACCATTTCCAATACTATCGCGTCAGTTTATCAAAATGTTAAACTCAATCTTTCTTTAGGATATGTTGGTTCAACTCTTCCGTAGAGGTCCAGCAACGTCTGGAATCTTCCGAAAACCTGCATCAGCAAGAGCAGCAAAACAAATCAGATCACTTCTTGACGAAGGTAGTTAAATTTATCATTGTTGCTAGAGCAATTCATTGCCTAATCGAGGGAACTTTTTAGGTAAGGAAAAAATGTTCTATTTAACGTGTATGAGAGCCAGCTAAATCAAATACTACTACCAACTTGCCCGGGTTAATCAATTTATATTCAAATTTCAGGCAAAGACGTCGATTTCGAGGAAACCAGTTCCATCGTAATAGCAACCGTACTGAAAGAGTTTTTTCGGACACTGCCCGAAAGTTTGATCATTTCAGACCAATATGATAATCTGTTGGCAGCAAAAAGCATTACTGATAGCGATGCTAAATTGGAGACGATAAAAACGTAAGAATACACTTATTATTATATATGGGTCAGAAAGTTTACTCAGATGTTCTTGGGTCGGTTTTTTTCAAGTCTTGAATACGATTGGGAAGTATGCAAAGATCAGGCGAGTTTTATTTTTTTCCTTCATACCAAAAGTTTTTCGATAAAGAATCTGGCTAGAAAATGATAATGTAAAACTCTAAGAAGGAAAGGGAATCATACTCTATCTCTATACTCTGAATTCACTTCTCTCCTATTTCGTTTTTCAGGATACTCCGGCAATTTCCGAAATGTCATTACGAGACACTGATGCGATTCTTATGCATCTTGCATCATATTAATCGATTCTCAAACAGAAACAAAATGACGGCTTACAATCTGGCAATTTGCGTTTCACCCAGTATCATGTTTTTACCAGCCAATACAAAAATGGTAACCGAACAAGCTGCCGGTGGAAGTGATATCGTATGTTTCATGATTGAAAATTACATTAAGATTTTCTCCGAGGAGAACGAATATTGCCTTGGGGAGGAAAGCGAGATTCAGCTCGATGATGACCGCGCGGACGATTCGGATTACGGCGCAGACGAAACCATTTATAAATATGATGAAGAAGGCGACGAACGTGAAGATTCGGAAAAAGAAACGGAACCGATTACACCCGATTTCTTGTTATCACCAGTTGACGGTGAATCCGTTTTCTCACAATCGGATTCAAGTTTAAATACAAATGACTCTGATGAACTCAAAATGAAATTAAATATACCGAGTATAGCTTTGAGCGCAGGTTCGAAAAGCAGTCCAAATTCTCCGATGTTGACGAGGCGGAAAAAGATAGAGAAATCATTATCAACGGACAATAAACTTAATTCTGATTGGTCCGACCAAGAGGGTTATGATAGCGAGAACTTTCAACGACGATTATTACGTCAGCCGAGACCAAAACGGATGTTAAGTAGCACAACAACGAGTGCTGAATTAATCGAGCATAAACGACAATTCACAGACTCAACAGCATCCATAACAAGTGGGGAAGGTGTAAGCCCGAGTAATAGCTTCAATTCACTTCCATCGTCAGCAACTCTCGTTCCACAACGCCACGTCATGCAGCAACCTGTAATTCATCATTTCGCAACCGACTACCGACCGACACCAAACGTCATTTTCCATGCGGTCGATCGACGACGACAACCGGCCGCGCCTTCTTACGAAGAACACATTCAGCGAACACAATCAAAACAGCGTGTCGTTAAAACGCCAACCAGTAAACGACAACCAGTGGTCGCTCACACGACAGTCGTACAACACCAAAGCAGCCCTGTCGCACAACCCAAACGAGACAGACCTCACGATTTATCTCTTAATACGTCAAAATCATCAATGAGCGAAAGTAACAGCCAACATTCTATATCCTCTACCAGTAGTAACGAAGAAAGACGCTCAGCAACGTTGTCTAGGAAACCAAGAGTCAACAAAAATGAAAAACCAATTGTTTCTCCCAAACACACGACAAAATTGTCCTTGGAAGAGAAATTCTTCCCAAAAGAAACGTCCAAATCACCCGGAGAACCCATTAAACCGAGAAAGAAAATGACTAGAGAGGAAAATACAACGTTAGAAGAATTTATGAACAATTTCATTGAATCGGCACACGCTACACCAGTCGAAAATGAAAATCGAAATATCGAAGATGAACTGCAACAAGAGTTAAACAAAGACAATACGATTGAAGATACTTTTAACTCTATTATGAACTCCTTACAACATAATGTTCAGCTAAACGGAAATGTTACCGACCGGAAATCATCGGAGAGGCGGAATAGCGGAAAGAAACGAACGCCACCACCCACCGCCCCAAAACCGAGAACAAGTTCTTCATCCTCCTCAGATACGAATACTGCGTCGACAACGAGGGAAGTAATCGGTCATGAAGAAATTCAATCTTTGAACAATTTATTATCTTCACTTGAAAATACCGCCACTCCAACAGATGAGGAGGGTGGCGGAGTATCTGTTGAACCGAGTGACACCCCCAGGCCTTCGCAATCGCCTTTCACATTAAATCTTAAAACAGACTTGAAAAAATCTCCATCAAACGCCACAAACGATGAGCAAAATAAGGCACCATCTTCACTGGCTTTAGAGAAAAAACTCTTAACAAAGGCACCCCAAAAGATTGATCAGTTAAGACTCAATTCTAACGAACGTAGAGAAGAACAGGGACTTAATTCTCGGCCAATGACGGCACGAGAAATGAGGCGTACAAACAGGCGGTTAAAATCAGAAATAAGGAACGCTTTTAACGAAGGAAAATTCAACACCAATTCAAATGAAAGAGCTGAGAGTGTTCGTCACAAAACGCTCAATATCAACAATTTCTTTAACGGGCACTTGACCCCAGATTCTCAAATGACTCAACAAAATAAAGAGAATTTAATAGCAGAAATGTTATCGAGACAATGTTTCCCAGATAGCATAGAAACCAATAATAATACATTAGACGATTATGAGAGTGAGGAGAAAGTTGAAAGCGATACAGCGTTCGCCAAAATCATGTCTCAAGCGGAATCATATGTTTAATATTGAGAGAGAAATTTTTTTGTAACATATTCAGATTTTTTTTTGTAATTTTTTCAGTTTGTTGTCAATGTCTTTTAATTTATAAGCGAAGCAGAATAGTTACAGAGCGAGTTTGTGAGTGAGAGAGAGGGGCGGCGAGTTCAAGACATGATGAAATTTCATATGATGGATTGATGTCAACGGGTTGATTGCATTTCGTAACTCTATAATGCGATGGTATTTAATACCTTATCAGCTTTGATGAGTTAAAAAGGTGTTCGAGAATCAAAACTCGTTTTTTGAAGTAAACAAAGAAAAGACACCAAACTCTTTAGAAAAGCATCAAATAGATGTCAGGATATCTTATTGATGTTAAAGAGAAACTAAGCTACCGGGTATACCGAGCCTTCGACAGAAAGCTGCAGCTGGGCTGTCAGCAAAAATGTCGAAATTGGTTACTCAGGGCATGTCCTTTCATAGGTCTCCCACAATCTTCAAATGTTTTCTCTTTTTAGCAACCGTATCTGAAATTTTAAAATTTTAAAGCAAGGACAGAGTGACGACTGAGAGAATAAGAAGTAATTCTAATTACTATATATTGTATATCGTTATTTTTTCCCTGGTTTATTTTGCCATCGCTTATTTTTACGTATGTCAATTTATTAGCAAAAAAAGAATAAGTTTATTGTAAATAAGGACCATGTATATTAATGCAAGCTCTCTGAAGAAAAGAACAAATTCAATGGTGGAAAATTCAAATGCAATTTTGTCTCCTGCTACTCCGACCAACTACTTCCTCACTCTGAAGAAACGCTAATAAAACACTAACCTACAAAAAAAACATAACTACATTACAAATTCTGCAGATTAAAGGAAGAAAGGAAATTTCAAATTTCTGTAATGCTACATATATCGGTGAGTCTAAGAGATCTTTCGGTGTCAGATACAAAAAAAACATAATAGAGCTGTTCACAATGGTGATACAGATAAAAACGAAATAGCTGATCACTGCTGGGAGAATGACCATGAAATGAATTGGGACGAAAGACAAGTGATACTTTTATGGACCTACCTGGTTATGCATTTAACACATATATAATTGATATCTACGTGAGCGTAACCATTAAACAATCATTCAGAACACTAATAGTGACGATCTATTAAAATTAGTCGTTTGTTTCTTGTAAAAAACATGCTCTATAAATATTCTTTCATATTCAAGACTTCGTGAGCAAAAAAAACAACATATATCTCATCAAAAGATTGAGTAATTTGGCTAAGAACATTGGTGTATGCTTATTAATAGTGATTCTTATAGATAAAGATGCGTTTTTTGAGCTGAAAAGTTCGTTTTTTACAAAAATCTGCTTGAGCCATTTTTTACCTATTTTCATTCAAAAAAATTAGAAAAATGATCCAATTTTTTAAAGTCCAAAAAACTCGTTTTTTAGCCGTTTTTTGGCCCAAATTTGCCCAAAAACATTTTTTTTCGAAAATTGGGCTCCGTTACCATCTCTTATTTACTTTGTAAGAACTAATTACTGAAAGGTAATACCTAAGTAATTGATAATGTGCTTATAAAAAAATATCGAATTAGGCCAGTTTTTCTATAAAAACACGCCAAGCAACCAAAGGTTCATGTCTAAACACATACAGTAAAACCTCTAATTAACGGACACTCTAAAAGGCGGACACCTCTGATTAGCGGACAATTTAATTTTCCCCGGCCGTTTCCTAGTCAAATCCTCATAAAAAAGTTTCTAAAAGGCGGACACTCAATTAGCGGACACTCTGATTAGCGGACAAATTTTTTCGCACGAAATGGCCAAAACCCCTATTTTAGCTCTCCAATTAGCGGACATTGAATATCAAACGGGTCACAGACGTCCAAAATTGAAAAACATTTTTTTAGATATTTTTATTTCAAGCACTCATTAGTCTTATTATTCAAATTATTTCTACAAATTTCCAGTTTTCCCTTCACCCATTCAACGAATTGTATTTTCAATTTTGGTGTTATATTTCTAGATTTTCTTTTATTTGTTAAAAACTAAATTGTTGCGTTTTAATAACCTTTCTCATGTTCTTCTATGGCCTAGTGTCTGCAGATAAGTACTTTAGACCCCAATTTTATATTCTCGACACCCTGGGATGGCCTAATTTCAAAATTGCAGCTCCGAGATCAAAAGTTCTAAAAGGCGGACACTTCTAATTAGCGGACACTAACCCCTTTCCCCGATGGTGTCCGCTAATTAGAGGTTCCACTGTATATTCTTCAAAAGTAAGCCCTCAGCCTCATGAACAAAAAAGACATCTATCTCATCAAAAAATTGAGTAATTTGGCTAAGAACATTGATGTATGCTTATTAAATATTAATTCTTATAGATAAAAATGCGTTTTTTAAGCCAACAAATTTTTTTTGCAAAAATCTGCTTGAGCCATCTTTCACCTATGATGGTACCCTACTTTTATACAAAAAATCAGAAAAAATTAATGATCCAATTTTTCACAAAGTCCAAAAAACCTGTTCTTTAGCCGTTTTTTGGCCCAAATTTGCCTAAAATTTCGAAAATCGGGCTCCGTCACATTCGAGGGTTTATAGTTATGCATCTTTGTGCAAAAAATCAGAAAAAACTTATGAGCCAATCTCGAGAAAAGCTGGTAACTAACGAACGGACGAACATACAACGGTTAATTTATAGGACCTCCACCGGGGTAGGTCCAAAAAGTGATAGATACTGAGGCTTATATCAAGGACAGAAAGATAAAAGAGACGATTCATTCCTTAAAGGATAAGAATCACATTAACATGTTCATACATTCTACCCAATATTTGGGTGCCTAACATTCAGACAGAGAGGCGAAATGGAAATCAGAGTAATGGGTAATTTCGTAAATTCAAGAGATAATTTACCTTACACCTATGGTAACATGGGGATTCACACCTTGTAAGGAAATTACCTTTGATAATTATGGGTAATCAAAAGGTCTATTAGTACAAATAGCGGGGAAAAAATCCTCCACATTGCCCCATGATGGGAAAAGAATCTCTCGAAACGTAGCCAAACGTAAATCTCGTGATACAAGCCACGATAAACTTCCAATATGAAATTTCAAATATCCATACCAAATAGGTTACTGCTTGTTCTCTATCATCTTTCAGCCCAAAAATCATCGAGTTTCTTTGTATCCTTCCAATTGATTTCTTGTTTGAGGATACGAGCTAAAGAATTAAAAAGAAAAATGAATATTAAATGAGGCATTGGTACGACAAATTAATTAATGATTGACATCATCAGTAGTGCGCAAAGTCTACAAATTTGAAAATAACAATCACTTGCCCGATAAAAGAAATTTAATCCGTCAGTTACGTCCGTTAAAACCTCGGTTTAGCAATGTTGTGTAATCTCAAGATGTCAATTTGCTCAAACGACCATTACCTTGATTACTGCCAAGCTGTCCACCGTGTCACATTTGAGAATTCGAATGATTTTACATTGGGCTTTTCCTAATAAAAACCGTACAACCCTATTGAAGAAGCCTAAAAATTTTAATGCCTTTGAATTTCAAAGGCTTTTAACTTCATGATGCAACCCTTAGAAATTCCAAGCTACTTTTTTGGATTTTCTCCTGTGGTATCCCGAAATCTGCATCCAATGAAACGTAAATATACTTCCTCAATAAGAGGCGTACGGTTATTTTAGAACAGCAGGTTTTTAATATTATATTTTCTAAAAATAAATTAAAGCATGAAATAAAGGTTAATGGTGTGCTGTAGTTGTCAATACAAGATTAGTGAAATACGCTAGAAAAATTATTTAAAATCGAGAATCAGTCCTTTCAATAAAATTTGATATAAGATTCATGGATTAAAACTTTAAAGAATATAATTAACTTGCCACTAGTTTAAATGGGAGGGGCTTATAGTGTTAAAGTGTTTTCTTTGAGGGAGTGATTTTAACCCTTTAAGTGCCAATGTCGTATATATCAGATATGGGCGAAGCCCTCCTGTAATGCCCAGTTAGAGTTAGAAATCGTCATTTTTGGTCTAACTCGTAGGAATTGAATTTGGTTTCATAGTCAAGCAAAAAAAAAAATCAAAAATGAGTCTTTCCAGTAAGCCAAAAAGTCAAAAAAATGCAAAATTTGACAAAAATTCACTTTTTTAAGATTTTGACCGTTTTTTGATCGTTTTTGACCATTTTTAGTCAACAAGTGATCCAAGAACCTCCAAATTTGGCCTTGCTCTACTCAATTCTGTCTTCCAGCGAATTAGTTAGAAGTTTTACAATTGGGCATTTTTCTATCATTCAGGCAGGTCCACGCAGCGGGCCTGACTAGGACCTGCCTTTAGAAGAGAAATGCCTAAGTGGACGACATTCGTCCAAAAAGATATTTTTTGGCCCAGCGCTAGCGAAGGGGCCTTTCAAGAGGAACTTTCCGTGTGTCTGTCCTGTCCTGTCTGTCCGCAGTCCGTGCCGTGTTCTGTTTTTCTGTCCTCTCTCACTCCTGTCCGTGCCATGGTTGCTCTTTTGGTGCGATTCAATCGGGGGTATTCGCATAAAATTTAATCGATTTGCTCGGGTCGTCTAAGGCTGCGTGCTGTAAAGAATATCGATTCTACTGCGGCCGTGGGTTTATTTGCTCCGAAAGGAATCCAAGATGGCGCCTGAGAATCACATTTTGGTTGTCGGTCAATGTTTTGATTTCTTTATGGACCTTGAGACTTATAAAGGAAAGTTTACTGTTTCAAATGTTTTTCAATTAGTTAAGTGTAGCTCTGACTTGCACCAACAGAAGTGGATGCTCATACTTATTGACCTAAAAGCTTTTAAAGACTATTTTGAAAGTTGCATTTTTTACACTGATTTTGCATGAGGGTTTTCATCGATATTTTCTCATTATTGTTCAAAATGAAGGTTCAAACACCAACCAGATTATTACAGGTATGTTCTCTTATGTAATGTTTACTACTCTCTTGCTATCTCCTTGATGATTAAGAGGAATCAGGCATTTTATCAGAATAATTATTAACTTAACGTGTGCGAAATGCGTGTTCAGGCTTTTATATTCGACAAAAAAATTTATTCAAACAGCAAGAGGTTGACTAGAATATTTGTATTGTTGGATATTTTGATACTTTTTCTGCATAAAATTATGGTGAAATTTTATATTTGTTGAGCTTTTTTAAAGGAATCTCGATCATGCTCAGTTTTTTTAGTTTACATCACCAGCCAGACGGTGTCAATCGAACGAATCGAACGCAATTGAACGCAATCGAATAATTGCAATTTGATTGACGAACGCAATCGAATCGCAAACGCAATCAAATCGCAATCGAATATTACCCAGGATTTGCTGTTCGATTGCTTTGATTACGTTCGATTGTATTCAATTAGGTTCGATTGATTCAATTGTATCAGATTTTATTCGCTTTAGTATGGTACTTAAGCGCTCGACTGCCCACGCTAAGAAGCTCTAACAGAGTGATCCAATTTAATTTAATCGCAATCAAACTCATCGTACATAATCGTAATCGAACGAAATCGAAGATTAATCCAATGTAATTGACAATCAATCGAACCAATCAAACATAGTCAACAATCAATCGAACCAATCTAACCTTACTCGAAGGCAATCGAATATTACCCAGGATTCGGCCGCACGACATAATTAATCAAAATTTTCAAAGGTTGCTGCACTAAAATTGTGAGTATTCGATTAAGTTCCACTTAAACTTTGACAACAGGAAATGTTCGACAAAGTTTGACAACAAGAAATGTTTGACAAATTCGACAAAAAGTCCGTTCAACAAAGTTGAAAACCCAACAAATTCTTTCAACGGTCATACTCTTTAAGAGAAAACGCAAGTTCAGAAATATGGTTTTTATTTTAGTAAGTGAGGACAGCGATAAATTCAAATTTCCCACAGTAAATTTTTTGTACAATATACCGTGAAGTCGGGTAACTTGCATCAGTGGAGGCTAACATGCATAGCAAAGTGAAATCAAAACAAAAATGGTAGAGTAGAGTTGCGAGCGAACGAAGCTGCGTAGTTCATTTGTTTTGAAATTTTGCTGCTTTGATTGGTCAGTCATTTGAGAGCTATGCATGACCATGTTAGCCTTCACTGATGCAAGTTACCCGATCTCACGGTAGGGGTAGGAGTTTGTAATTTCAAATTTTTGCAGCGGCTCGGTAGCACATGCCGGACTCAGAATCACTGACAAATAACTTTGGTGGTTCGAGCCGGGCTCAAATCTACTGTTTTGAAAAAGTTGTCGCAAGGCATTTTGAGCATTCTCCATGTTGCAGCTTGTATTGCGGTTTTGTCTGATTTTGCAAGTTTCTTTTGCCTATTTCTCCTGGTAAAATTGAACTAAAAAGCTCAAATTTTGTACACAATTTCAGCATATCATAATGATTAAAAAAATAAGCAATAAGGACATTTTAGATTTATCTAAGAAAATTAAGCCATTTCAGTCCAAAATGGTCAAAAGGGCTTATCGGCACCACCCTGTCAGACACCATCTTGAAATAGCCTCATTTTGGGAAAAACACTTACTGAATTATGATCTGCATCTGAAAGTGAGTCACTGTACAAAATTTCAGCCAATAACTCCAAATTGTTCAGTTTTTATGGACATTTTTATATACAAATTTTGCATTTTTTGAGTGCTGCTGTTGAGGTTGCAGCCGCTGTGGTTACAGGAAAAATTTTTCGAGGCTAGTTTCTTTTTAATTTTACTTTTTATCATTTGTTTTTGCTCCCTTTAGTTAGAGCTTTAACACAATCATGTTTGTTAAAGATTTTTCAAAAGTTTTATTTTTACATAAATAAGTGTTCCCGTTTCATGTTAGACACATGTTTCATATCAGTTTGTTATATTGTGCTAATATAAGCAAAAAAATGTTTTTCTCTTCCTCTTTCAGACCAATGTTGCTCCACATTCGTGCCAATTCAATATAAAAAAGCTTGTAAATTTAGATTGATGATTTTAAGCAAACTTTATCACTCTTATTTAGAAACAAAACTTTTAATGCTGGGCCTTCATGCCCTTGGGCTTCTTGTTTAAATAATTGTTTTCAGATTTTCTTCAATTAGAATAAATTAATTTTTTGAATAAAATGATAATAATAATACTAAATTCTGTTGTGATTATTTACAATATGCACAATAATAAAATTTGATAAAATTGATTAATTGATTGATTGATTTTTAGCCCTCAGTTTTAAGTATACATCACCTCCCTTTTGCACTTAATGTTCTTTGCAACTCGTCTTGCCCTAGAAATAACGAAATGATAAATATGCTAAAAAATATAGTTTTGTCAGACTCTATTCAGCGTTGATTTGATTCTTCCCCCAGCTTACCCTTGATAAAATCATCACCCTTTTGACATCTCATGATGTTTTTCTTAAACCCTACTATGAAAAATAGTCGAACTTGCGCAACGCACTGGACTCAACTTCAGTAGCTTCAGATTATTCAAAGACCCGATTGTAGCAAAACAAACTAGCTTTAAAACTTAAAAACTCAAAAATCGAGATTTTTGAAAAATGAAAAAAAACACCCCAGATATTCACCCAAGGATCAAGTGTGCCAAATTTCAGCCAAATCCGATAATTTTTGAAGTCTCCAGGCTGCCCCAAAGCCTTGGAACATACACACAAACACACAGACATTCCTAGATTCTAGCTCAAATGAAGTTGAGAACTTACTCTTTAGTTTATCGTTGATTCGATCAAGAGAGTCCATCACTTTACGTTCTTCTATTGACAGTGCTGACAGTCCTGCAAAGAGAACGATGAATTGAAAAAAATGGAGAGATGACCAATCAAAAGCTTGATGTTTCGTGGATACGTCAATTGATTTTTTTAGGAATGGAATGTTTACTTGAAAGTCAAAACGTTTTACGTTTAAAGGTTTTATGAAAAATAGATTCTTTTTAGTTAGGAGGAATGAGATAGAGCAGCCATTTCTGAGAAAAAGTCTCGTCAACACCATATCTAGGAAATTTACAGTTATAGCTAAAATAGATTCAGGCGATTTCAAAATCAAGCCATTCCGACAATGTCAACAGGTTTTTGACGTTATTATCTCGACTGCAAATGAAGTGAAAAATCAACGTCATATCACAGAAAAGAAAATTTCTACATCTATTTTTTGATAACTTTTAATTGCAATGCAACATTATGGTGAAAGTTTTCTTCATGAAAATGAAAAATAGCCGATTATCCTTTTAGCCAATGACTGTCAACCTGTTAAACTTGTTCAAAACACTCGACAGCTTTTTTTGAAAACACTCGACAGCTTTTTTTGATCATTTGACTATTATTGATAATAAGAAAAAAATGAAGACGTTACCTTTAGTGGATTCCTCTGCATGCATTTGTTTCTTTATCAAACTTTTGGAGACTTTGAAGACAGCTTCCGTTTGTCGTGGTGTCAGAGATTGTTCATTGCAAAGCTCTTCTAACGCTAAAAATGTTGCCATACTTTCCGTAACTATGTGTAAAGCAAAATGATAAAAAAGGTGAGACTGGAAAGTTGTAACCAAGTTGATAGTGCGGGACAAAATGATTTCTTAGCATTCCCAAACATTAAATGCCGGTTCTCAAGGTATTTACGTTTCTTAAACCCTGAAAAAGACTGAATATACACTTTAAAAGGAAAATACATTGTAATAATCCCAAACTGCCCCTATGGGAAGGACATAAGTAAGGAAAGTTGACAATAATTAACAGAATTCCCCTTCTTAATACAGACAATACGTCTATATTAGAAAATACAAAGAAATTCAAGCAAAATGAAGAAGTCTTACCTTCTTTATCTTTCTTATGGTGTGAAGAAAGCGCGTGATCTTTCTTTCTGGTAAAATACGTGTTACTGTTATTGCTCAAGTTACTGTTTCTGTCGATCACCAGTTTCGGAGACAAAATTCGATTCGATCTCTGTGGTAAAAGAGCGTGTCGGTTGGAAAAACTAGACGCACTTGAACTAGAGCTGGAATTGGAGTTGGGTCGATTTAATGCTTCATGGGAACCGTATCTTCGATTGCTTGTGGCTTGATGGTGATTTCCACCACCTTGGTATAAAGAGGAGTCATTACTGACGCGCCGCACAAGAGAACCGGAGAAAGTACGCTGGTGATGGACCCTTTTTGGTGCTATGAATGCAGTATCGGAATAAGCTTGCTCGGGTGCTTCCGTACTTAAGCAGTTCCGTACATTTGCCCATAGTTTATTGATTTCTTCGTCTGTTGGGGTTTTGTCGAGTGCTATACGGTTCTGTTTTGATAAATAATCACTATTTTTCCGAGGTGTTTGAGGCGAGGGTTGTTTTTGTTTCACATGATCGTTATAATACGCAATGTTATTATTGTTGTTATTTATTAAAAAATTGTTGTTATGATCTCTCTTTGTAATTGTGAAGGATGATTGCTTTTGAACCGGCTTTGATTTTGGAGATGTACCGCGGTAAGGTTTGTTGGTGTCTTTACTTGGGGTTGTTTTCGAGCGTGGTGAATATTTATTCAGCGTCGTTGTAGTGGGTGGTGAATAGACTTGACGCATGTGGTGACCTGAACTGAAAGAGTTTCTCTTAGTTGGTGTCTTCTTAGCGTTGGTAGAAGGAGAACTTGGATGTTTCTTAGATTGTGTAGTCTCTTTGTTGGTTTTCTTTGGAGCTGAGGTAGACTTAAAATCTACTTTACTTTCATTTTTGGAGATTGGTGGAGGATGTGGTGAGAAATGACTAACTGTTCTCCTTTTCTTTTCATTAGCGCTCACTATAATGCGACCTCTACGGACGTTCCCTGAATGTACTCGAACAGGGATAGAAGTACCATCTTTCACAGCTGTAGAAATCTTCTCACTGTCTGTCGGAATTATGTGTGATTCTATGTGAGAATCTGATTCTGTTTCGCCGTGCGGCTTATTTTTTGGCCTTTTGTTCATTTCGTCCTGTGTAGGTTTCTCTTTATTATTATTGACACTATTAAAAGTTACACTCGCTAAACTTGCTTCTATGGTTTTAAAGAACTCGTCTTCTTGAGTATCTAGTTCTTGGTCAAACACTGGCTCATCATTATCATTGTCATCATCTGAATAGCTTTGCTTTTCAAATTGCTTTTCAGAAATATTGTTTCGATCTTCGAGTAAGAGATCGGAAAGATAAGGTTTAACAGTATCTGAGTGAATTTTAATAACATTGGAATTCGAATTATGAACTGGATTGTGATTAACATAGGAGAAATAGTTCTGATGACTTTGATGTGAAAATTGGTCTGAATGAGTTGTATTTTTAGCAACTGGAGTTGAAAACGGTGGCTGTTCGAAAGCTCTATGATTTTGCATCGATTGATCATATTTATTCCCAAGTGATTTCATTTGATACTTTTCAATAGTATTAGTATCGGTTTTCTGTTGAGGTTGACTGTAGCTTTCATTGCGAAATTGATCGTCCACTTGTTTATGTGAAGTGGTGCTTGTCGTGGTAGGATTGTTTAGATTTTCTTGCTTGGTAACATAGTTTGAGGGTCGAGAAGGTGTGAAAATATTTGACTTTCCAGGATATGGATTTGTGATTGTTGCTGTGTTTCGAGGTACAAAGTTCGGCACATACGATAGCGTGGTGTGACTGGGAACGTAAGTAACTGAAGGTGGTGGTGAGATCGTATTTGTGGTGACGTTTGTTGATTGTGAAGCTGAAGAGATTATTGGCACTTGTGGCTTATCAGGCTCTTCTGTATCATCAGATTCGATACTATCAATGAGTGAATCTGCGAAACTTGTATCATTGTTGGATGAATTTTCAATGGCGTTGATTTGAGTATTGGGTGAATGGTCTGTAATCATGGCCTTTTCTGAAGGTTGATTGGCTATAGGAACGTTGTCAGGATAACAGAAATCCTCGTTTGAGGGATATTTAGGCAATAGAGCATCTTGTCTTAATTGGTCCAGTAACTGTTCAGTAGTAATTGAGGGCGTTTCAACTTTGGTAAAGCTTGGCGATGGAGTAATTTGTGTAGAAGGTTCTGGTTTAGTATTCTCGACGCGACGTTGGTATAAAGGAACTCTAGCTGACATTGCAGTAAACACTGGTTTGACATCACCATCATTAAATTCGACGCTATCTGAAAAAGTTACTTTTCGTTGATGAAGAAGCCATTTTTAATGCTGAGGATCCTTTCAAACTACTACGAAGCAATTTTTGTTCCAAAGGTGATTCATGGAGACTATCATTGCTGCATAAACTATCAGTGGGTGATTTTCGGTCGATAAACAAAATGTCTTGGTTGGTACTAGTGGTACCAGAGGAGGGAATATTCATTGAATCGGGATGATGGTTAGGTAAAGAAGGTGGGATGTTTTGTTGTGACGGTACTGGTCTATTTGAGTATTGCTTCTCAGTGATTCTATCATCGCCAAATAAGTTTTTCAAGTGATGATTGAGGTATGAGTCAGGTTGGTAGACTGTGTTTTGGAATTTTTGCTGATGCACGTGAACGAGATTGTTCTGCTCTGGCTCTTGTGCTGTGTTTCGACGTCCATTAGCTGATGGTACACGAACACCGTTTCTTATTTCGATCACGTGTCCAGCAACATTATAATTCCCATCTTTCAATGATGATGGTTTGGCTACAATGAAAAAAGGGCGATCTACTTATTGAACTTGAAAATATAACCTCACTTCACAAAGCCCTACGTTCCAGTTTTTTCTATAAAAAAACCTACCATATTTTCCTAAGCGATAAAAAAAGCTCATGTTAAAGAAACTCGATTTGAGCACAGAACTCCTTTACCTTCAGGTTTTACAATGGGTGTTTTTTTCTCAGGTTTGCGTTGGAATTTTTCAGTAGCAGAATCTTGTCTAATTTTACGCATTTTCAAAATTCTCAATCTTCTCTTTTCTTCGTCGCCCTCATGAACTTTCTTCTTCTCTTCATGTTTCCTTGAAAAGTAAGAAAAATGTTAATTTGAAATCCTGGTGATATGATAATAATAATAATAACACCAGCTTGAATGCAAGTGAAATAGTCTCTTGTATGTGACTCCATAAGCAATTTTAAGTACCTGAAAATCGGACCGGTTTTTAGACGATCTTATGAGGGCTGGTAATGAACTGTATAACTTTACCAAAGGCTGCTACGAGATCAGTTCTATGTGCTCGGTCCCATCCTTTTATAACAAATTGTTTGATGTAATCGCTACTAACAAAGACTAACGAGTGGTCTAGAACAAGTGTAACCAACGGCCAGGACTGGTCTAACGAGCAGGCCATGAGCATCTACGCGCAGCCAGGACCGTTCAAAATCATATTTTCTAAAAGGTCTGAAGGCCGATTTACAACAAAAATTAGATCGCTATAGACTGCTCTCAATACCGTTTAAACCCGCGTTTAAAGAATTTTCAGGTACTTCAAATCGCTCGGAGAGTCATTTCCATACAGTACGATTGAAAGAATCTACAATAAAACGTGTTTTTAGATAATGAAGGAAAAAATACCTTCGAAACTCATTTGTTTGGTTTGATAAATGCTTGATTTTTTGTTTTCTGATAATTTGTTCTGCTTTGGTTTTACGTTTAATGTCTTGAAGTTGTTCCTTTGCCAGTTCTTTACTGAAAGCTCTACAAATCACAGTAGGAATATATTTTGGGGGACCTCTTAATTAATAAGTTTTGTTAGTTTTATGTTGAATGGTGAAAAAGAAAAGGGCTATTATTAATTAATATTTCCCATATGTTGTGATAGTTACCAAAATAGAGGGAATTAATTATAAAAACTAAAACTAAATTTCTTCAAAGAAATAAAACGTAACAAAACTTACGAATAGCCCCCAATATTCATCTTTTGAATTCAATTTGGTAACATCATTATTCAATTTTTCAATACATTTTTAATTACACCCTATAAACTAATATTTTAAAGCAAATTATCAAAGTAACTCTTTTGATATCAAACCAGAGCACGGACGCAAGCTCAAAGCCAAAGTCCAGGGAAATGGGTCACAAAATTGACATAAGGTTATTTGGCTTCAAATCGTTTAAAACCTTCCTATTGACATGGTAAGAAATCTCAATCAAGCAAAACTTGGTAGCTACAAGAGCTTTTTCTTTTGGAAACTATGAAGAGCTTAGTTGCAGAAAAATGCTTCCCTTTGTAAAAGATTTCCTAATACTTCCCTTTGCAAAAGACTTCCTAATACATAAAAATGTGTTTGTAAAAATGATCTATAAAAAAGATTGCACACGCTCCAGAATGCCCACGTTCTTCCACTGTTTGCATGGCAATGATATTTATTTTACATTTCCAAAAAATGTTACTGGGCTCAGCCCCCTTTTTCAAATTCATTCCAAAGAAGATATTGTATCCTATTTTTCCTATTTTCTGGTTTAGGTGACGTCGTCAGGACCAAATTGGCAACAAATTTTGTCAATTTTTAATGTCACCTAAATACCTCATGACACCTATCATGGCATTTTCCATCAAATTTTTGCTAAAATGGGGGGGGGGGTCAAAGTCCTTTCAAAGTCGAGACATCCCATTTTGAAGGTTTTTCCAAACCATGTGACATAACATGTTAAAAGATATCGTTAATCACAAAATCAAAAGTACACTACTCCGAGTATCGTGCAAATGCACTTTTCAAATGTACAAAATAAAATGAGCCTATTTAGAAATTCTCTTCATTTAAAAAGCTGAAAAATGTTTAAAAAAATCGAAATAACCATGTGACATCATACAGTCCCTTTTACCCTTTAAAAGTCAACAGTAAATTTGCAAATTTCGCAATCAGTTGTTAAAAAAAAGGCAAAATGGTCCCAAGAAACAAACAAAAACGTCAAAAAATCTTAACAGCTTGGGGCTAAATAATTTTACAGAAAGATGATCATTGAAAAACTACTTCATCTAAAGCACTAAACTTACAGATCAAGGAACCAGATGAGGATCGAGCGTCAAAGGTTTAAGTAATCTGAAGAAACATGAAATTTGGTGTCATGTAGTGATGCACTAATCACTGAGTTTTCCAAAAAGCCATATAGGGTTTTTAAACGACTACCAAATTGTACCCTTAAAGGTGCATGAGCCAGCCACTAGCGCAAATACAAAAAGAAAAAGTAGAAAATCTTTTCAAAAAGTGTGCCTTTGGAATTTCTAAAATGTAAAACGAACCAGAACCTACAGCCTGTCAGAGGCCAAACTTCCCACCTATTTTGAATATCAATTTTACACCATTGAAAAAAGATGCAACCATCAAATCTACATAAGAACAGAAAACAGGGTGAATCGCATGATGAGAAAGAGCTTGTCAGAACTACAAACAAAACATAAACAAAGCCAAGTACAATCAGAAAGTTTTCTGGTCACACTTGTAACGTTAGATGGAATCTGCTAGCGGAGTTTCCTCTCAACAAGATCATGAAAAGGTGAGTATTCTCAAAAAACAATTCTGCAGTGTTTTAACTAATGAGCCAAAAGGTTAACTCTCGGACTCTCAAGACCCAGGAAATAATTGACGATCATTGTTATAATAACCAAAGAGATGTTATCTAAAAATACTAAAGAGTTTGATACCAACAAATCATTCGGTCCCAATAAAACCCATCTTAAAATGTTAACTTGTGGGAGAGATTACCAAACCTCATTCCGGTATAATGAACAAGAGCTTGACTGAAGGAGAATAATCTGACCTGAAGATTGGAAACTTGCATCATGTTACTCCTATTTACAAAAACGAAGGTGCTCATAATCTAGTAGTCATCTATAGACAAGCGAATCTAACATCAGTAGTTTAGGTAGGGGCATTTAAAAGAATGGGGGTTTTTATTCAAAGTAATAAGGTATTTGGACCCAAGGACAATATCTGTTTTTTGATGTTTATAAATAAACATCACATAGAAGATTTTTCAAATTCAGCATGTGAATAGAGCAGTGAAAAATACAACTTTTCTATTTTTTTTTTTTTTACAAAAGTTCAAGATATGAAAATAAAAGGAATGATAATTGAACACTACCTTAAGGGAACTACGTTAAACAAATTACAAACAAACTTAGCCACTTTTTATAAAAAAAATTGAAAAACCCCTAGGAATATGAAAGAAATGTGTCAAAAATAGGGCAAAACTGTGAAAATTCCTGCGAAATACCTTTTTTCGATTTTTTTTTCAACCACAAAAAATAGTTAACTGACACTACCATTTTGATTGAAGTCTACTCCAGCTAACATAAATTCATGGCTCCGAATGGGGTTCCAGGTCCCCCCAACAAATTTAGGTCCCATCTAAGTTTTAGGTCCCCCAACTTTTCAGTAAGGTTCAGGTCCCAGTTGAAATCTAAAGGTTCAGGTCCCAGCAAAGAAAAATAATTCGGCACCAAATTATTTCGATTTCAATATGTTATATATTTTTTAATGGAATGTCTTCTTTTGTGGTGTGTGTACCACCCCCTCTCGCACGCAGATAAAAATAAAACAGTAGAATATTTAAAAACAGAGCATTAAAACCAAACAAAAAAATATTTTTACGATTTCTTAATTTGTAATTAGCCCCCAGAACTTTAGTGCAGCCCTTCAGGTCCCCCCACTTCTTAGCCCCCCATCTGAGTTTAAAAAATGAGACATCTCCCACCCACTTTTAGGCCGATTTTAGATTTACACCCCCCCAAAAAAGTGGGGGGGGAGCCATGTAAATTTCATCCACCAAATAAAAACAAAGCAAAAACTATGCACGAGTTTAGACAGGAAATATTTAAAGACTCTGAGCCATCAAAGTGATACTAAATTATCCTGTACTTTTTCTTTCTGTTCTGAGAAAAATGGCCATTGCGGGTGAAAATAACATCACAGGGGATTGGTATATTCAATTCTTTCAGTTCAAATGGTGACAGTGCTGTTATTACCAGACAGTCTCAATCAAATGGAACGGACAATAGAACCAATCTAACCAAATCAAAATGCAATCGATCGAATGCGATTGAATCTCAATCAAAAATATTTCCGCAATTTTCAGATTAGATTGATATTCTATTGAGTTTGAATGCATTCAATTGCGTTCCATATTGTCTGTATGTTTAATTTAGCTTACCAACTGACAGTTAGGAACATTGGAGCTTCCTGTACTCAGCTGCAATCAAAATAACAACACTACGGTAATGTCTTTTTTTACCCTTTTTTGCCTAGACATTGTGTGTATAATGTTACTTTGGGGTCCTTGACAAAATACTTTTGAATTTTTTATCTATCGACATTGGGCCGATAAGGGGGAGAGGGGGTCCCAACTACATACCGACGATAAAAATGCAGGTATTAGGACAAAAATCTTTTCAGTCAATTTCTTCCTGATTTCGTCCACAAACTCCACAAAAAGTAAGCAATTTCACTTGTTTCACCTTCGCGCACAAATTTGCAACTTTAATAGTACAGTTTTGAATTAGCTTTAATAAAAAAAACTCTTTTTTCATCTACCTTATTGGAACTAATTTTCGCAGGAATTAATTTTAGCATTAAGGATATTTGGATTTTTTTTTCGACTGCAAAAATTAGTTCCAATAAGGTAGTCTATCTGACTAATTGATAATCATACTCTAAGTTTTCATGTTGTTTATAGCAGTATAGACTTAACTCTTCATACAAAAATTACGAGAAACGCATATTTTAAATTCCCTATGCTACACTCAAGCACTTAAGCTAAAGTCGGACAAAAATCAGTTTGCACCAAAATGCCACATAAAAGATCTTTCAAATTCATGTGAATAGAGCAGTAAAAAAACAACTTTTCTATTTTTCCTTTTATTTGCAAAAGTTCTAGGAAAGATAATAAAGGTATAGTGATAATTGAATACTATCCACTGATTATCCGCGGAACTATCGTAAAGCTAGAATTGCTTCGCTTACTCTTCGCTTGAGAAAATGACCGGGACAGATTGAAGTTTTTCACCTGCGCGGCGTTCTGCAAGTGTTCTTGGCTCAATCCTCAAACCGCGCTAAAAATGGTAGACCTAGCTGTGATGGATCATTACAATGGAAGTTGTTGAGATGTTTACAAGGCTCTTGACAGAAAATCGTTTGTTTTATTGTCAATGATGACAATGCAGTTATTAATTTTGTTAGATCTGACATATTGAAGTTTGTAAGTGCACTTTATAGTTTTGATTCCCATTGAAGAATCATATTCTGGTTTTCATGTTATTAGATGCTGGTTTAGAGCTTTAGGTCTACACTGTCAACACTGACCCATTTACAAGTGCGGAATTGTTTTTACTTTAACATATAAACAAGGCCTTAAGAATCGTAGCGCTGTCTCGGAAATTGAATGACAAATCTTGGTTGGTTGATTTTGGCTGCTGCACGTTTTATTTTGTTTCAAATTTTCAACTGTTAATTAATTGTCGTGCGAACTTGATTCAGGTAACTCTCATCCTTGTTGTTGAAAATACATCCTGTATTAAAAATCACTTGCTCTGGAAGCACTGGACGAGGAAAATAGTGTTTTTTTAGCTGCTCCATCCGGAATATTCCGGAAGTTTCCGGAGTGCCGGGATAATAATAAAAACAATAATAATTACATATCTTTCTTTTTTCAGGTCTATGTAAATTTAAAAATCTCCTAAGGGTAAGGCGGTCATTGAAAAGATGCTCTGTTCGCGTCGCAACGGGTGTTAAAAATGCATGCGGGCGGACCGGACGGGCAGTCAAAAACATTCCCGGGTTTTTTTTAATCACGCCAGTAACTCAGGGGCGGGTGGTAACGTGAGCAAAACAACTATTTTAGTTCTGAGCTACTTTAGGGGGTTTAAAGCTCAACACAACTGTCCTTGCTGGATATATTTGTCATATATGCCTTGTTTCCGAATCTACACAAGTGGCTGACACCATTGAGTTTCAAGCCCGAAGGGCTAGAGGTCAATCTCTAACCTTTCTCAGGCAAGAAAAATTGAACCCTTAAAATATGCGCCGTATTTTTGATGACGGATTGAATCTAGCAATTCCTTTGTTTTCGAGTGATATATTTTATCAAAATGAAGCGGTAAATTTTAGTTTCAATCTGTCATTTGTGTAAAAACCAGGCGGGTCGCTCAAGGCCTCGCAACTTTGGTAGGATTTGTTGGCTTCAAATCCTACCTTAAGTGGATAAATTTTCGCGTGGATTAATTTTCGCGATTTTCGCGTATTTTGGCCATTTTCGCGAAATTTTGTCCACGCGAAAAATTTAAAATCATGATTTTTGCCAAAACCCCTAGGAAAATGAAAGAAATTAGGTGAAAAAGAGGCTGATTCGCGAAATTTAGTCCACGCGAAAATTTTCGATTGTCGATTCGCGAAAAAAAGTCCACGCGAAAATTTATCCACTTAAGGTACCAAGGAGATTGAAACTCCATGGCTGACACCTAAAAAAAAAGGTAGTCTGAGGGTGGTCTGGACTGAATGCGAATACCTGCCATTTGAACAAAATATAAACAAAAACAGTTGACTGAAAGATAAAATGAACTAAATTCATGCTAACAAAAAAAACAATACTTTAAAATAAACAAACAAAACTCAAAATAACAAACTTTGAACTTGATGTTGTTCAAAAACCATGGTAAATCACATCAAATCGACGACTTCGCTCCAAAATCACAATATTTTGTTTACGGCTTGGTTGCACTCACTAACTAAAAGCCAAAGAAGTAGATCATTCAATTCAATTCGGTCTTTCCGTAAAAAACGATTACATTACCGGTAGGTACAAAGAATAAAAATATATAATAAAATATCTCCCGACGAAAGGAATTGAGGCATTATCAGCTTTGTCGATAATTATCGAAAAGAAGCAGTAGAAAAAAGTTGTATAACTATCAACGATTTATGATAATGTTCCACTCCTTAGTGTTTTTTGCAATTTCTATTGCGTCGTCCCATTCAATATTTAATGTTTTAAGGTCATTTTTGACAACACTGAGCCAAGTTGTAGTTGGTTTCCCTCGCGTCTTTGGTACTTAGTGTTGGCATATTCGAGTGCTTTTTTCATAGGTGTTGAACTATTGCTCGTAATACAGTTCCCAGCCACTTCAGTCTTCTACTTTTGATACGTTTGCTCACTTTACCGCGTTGGTCTTTTGATACACTTCGGCATTCTTCACGATTTCTGGCCAGCTCATTTAGCACGAAAGTTCGCAACATCTTCTTTGGAATGCATCAATGGAATTTTCGGCTTGGCAGGTTGTTAAACTCCACAGCTCGCAGTTATACAGGAATATCGGTTCGATGTAGGTCGTGAATGCTGACATTTTTGTTTGTGTAGTCAACTTTTTATGACAGAACAACGTTCGTAATTTGTTGGCAGCTGAAATCGATATTCCTTTTCTTCTTTTGATGTCTTCTGATGTATCAAGCATACTGCCGAGATATTTGCACTTTTTCCATTCGTTGTTATTTCTTGTGATGGTAAATTGTTCCGTTTTGTCCTGATTTATTACTAGATCTCGTTTTTCTAGTTCTGTTGGGACGGTCTGCTTAAACTTTTGCAGTGCGCGATAGTCTGAAGTTACTTTCCCGATATCGTCAGCATACTCCATTTCAATATCGATTTGAAGTAGATAAGGTGTGAGAAACTTCGGTAAAAAGGCCAGGAACACAAGAAAAAATCGCCGATGCCAGGAGATGATAATATCCGAACAGGTCCTGATTACTAGTGGCAGGGGAATCTGCGATCATCTATTGTTATGTTCACAATGCGACACGGTGCCAGATTTATCGGCAAATTGTGGCTCCGCGACTGTTAGACTAGTAAACTAGTCGTTGAAAACAGACCAATATACAAAAAATTCAAGCTCCAAATAAAAGGAATCGAAGAGGTGAGGTTGCGTGTCTTTTCTGAATTTCAACGACTAGAAGCCAGAAGCAGCCACCGAGGCAAAACACGAAAAAGCCGTTCCTTTTTGCCAGCCAGGAGAAAATTTCTATAAAATGAACATAATCGGGTTGTCCGGAACGGCTCCAAATTTCCAGCTGGAAAAGAAAAATATGCCAGGAAAATGGAACAAATTGCACGGGAACAGCTCTCAAAAAAAAAGTGTCGACCTTTTCCTTAAAATAGCCGTTCACATTTGCCAGGAGGAGATATACAAATTTATAGGAACGGCTCAACCTCGTTCCCTGCGCATTATCAGCTTTTTGATTAGACTGGCACGCCAGTCGGGCTGGAACGGTATCACGCGGGAAAAGTGAGCGTAGGAGTTAGGTAAGCGTAGGAAGAAATTTTGTCGGCGGCGAGGGCTGAAAGCCCGACTGGAGCTTATCTGATATTCCGATGGCGTATTGGCGGCCGCCCACGCTAAAGCTCTAAAGGAGCGGGCCAATATACCATCGGAGAGAAATAGTAGTCATCCATTGATGTGCCGACATAAGTTTAGCCCTCATTTTCGGGGCCGTGCTGAACGCTCAAAAATTGTTTTTTTGAGATCTGGCGCCTCAAAAAGACCGTCAAATCACTGTCGTTAGTTACCACGTCATGAGTATGTCGGCAAAAATTACAAACAACATGGCTGATGTAATTTTCAAAAAATGTGTGCTGTTATGGTTGTTTTTGGTTTCTTTTGATGGATTTTTTGTAGTTTAACTGTACTTATCACTCCCTGAATATAGTTTTAGTATCCAGTGTAATTTCTGTATGTGCACCAAACCCAAAAAATGTGTTCTACCACAGAAAAGTTGATAATCATAACTTTTGTTTTCGTTTGTTTTGATGGCTGATTTTTTCTGCACTTTCTCAAATTCTATACCATTCAAAGACCAAAGAAACTAAAGCAGGTATGTTCCTATGGGCTTAGGCTTTTATCAGTAACTTTCATGTTGTTATCTATCTTAGACCGGGCCCCCAAATATAACTGTTGTCCACCGGCCGACAACCGACAGACCGACTTCAGTGTTCCAGAACTGAAGTTTTTTGGATAGAATCTTTATTAAACTTCACAAAAGTGTTCATCGAGGGTTAGTATTCATTTTCTATAGCTTTAGTTTTTCTTTTCGTGTTATTAGAATGCTGATTATGACTTTCCTCTTCTTTCAGGCTTTTTTGTGTACAATGTTATTTCTTTTTGTTTTTGCTTCTGTAATCAGTTTAAAGAAGGAAAAAATACTTATTTGAGTATTTCTACATGCCCTTCTTGTGAAAAGAATGATAATATTTTGCAAGATTCCTTCTCCAAAAAGTTTTGTATTGGAATTTATTTCGTGAAACCTTTTGAAGTTTTTTCTGACCCAAATTTTGTCGGCCATGACACCTTCCCTGTCCAAATTGCACTCGGGCCCATTTTTCTAAAAAATTACGCGGTCAGGCGAAATTCCGTAATGTATTTCTTCCAGATGTTGATAATTTTCCCGACCTTCAGAGCTTTAGCGTGTCGGAAGAAAATTTCTACATCGGGTGCCAGATAAGACTGGAGCGAAACCCCAGGAAGGAAAAAACGGCTAAGCTGAAGCCCCAATCTTACAACGCCAGATTTCGGCGTTGTAGAAATGAATGAACTTTGAGAAATTCGTGAAATGAGAAATGAAAACTTACGTCAAAGTCGCAGATCGTGTTGTTTTGATTTTTGAGGAGGGAGTGATTGGAAAAAATAATGGCTGACTTCTAGTGGAAATTTTTATTTGAAAAGATTTTGTTTTGTTTCTTGTTTCTTATTGATGAGTCTCTTCTTTGTGTATATGTGGCTTTTCTTCATGGTTCTCTGCATGCAAAATTCTTTGGCTCATTTTTGATTGTTTTTGTTTTTGATTTGAGAGGCAAGAGAAGATGGAATCTTGTAACATCAGTTACCTTAAGGGAAGAAATTTTCGCGAGAAGAAATTNAAGTAAATGCTTATAGGAAAATAAAAAAATTAAAAAAACTTTGAAGCTAAAGACACAAAGATATATGACGTAATCCAAAGAAAACCTACGAAAATCGTCCGTGGTTATACGAGCGTGTAATTTGTAAATTAATTTTAGTGAGTTCGTCCACCGTATCAAGTACTTTCGTTTTCTAATTTTTTTTTCCGACCCGCAACGACCCGCGAAAGCTGATTGTAATACTTTCGCTAGGCGAAATTAAGACGACTATAAGTCGAAAAAAGTCCACATACCATTTTTTCAGGGGAAAAACCTAATTATCCAGGATTATTTTATCACAGCTCTACCTGACGAAAAATAGATTAAAATATCTTCTTTTTATGGCCGGAGGGTGGTGGAATCCAATTGGAGGGCAGGCGGGGTGATGGGACCCGGCAGTACCTCCCTGGCTTGTTGGGCGACACCGTGGGCCCTGAATGTCGCCTAACCAAAAGGAGGAGGAAACCACCCGAAAGCCAAATTTTCCCATTTTTTACACTTCTGACACTTTATCAAATATTTCTGAAACATTCGAACTTCGCCAAAATACTGTACTTTGTACAGTAAGCATTAACTAAGATTCTAATTCTCAACACAAATGTATACATACCTTTCACATTCACTTCACACGATTAAACGCTTTATTGTGAAAAAATTTAAAATTCGTAACCCTAGACTGGTATGGGTTACCCAACATTGATTTTAGCACTACTCCTTACTATTGTTTTACAATGCGAAAGCATAGTTCTTCAATATTCATTATTTACGTTTTTAAACTGTTTAGAATGTACATTGTATTTTGAAATGTATATAGATCTTATCTTCATGTTTATAGAGTGACACTATTTTTCATAAGAATAGCTTCCAGGGTGAAAATTGCGGCCAAATCGTATGAAAATCCTAAGAATACCTTCCAGGGTGAGATTTACATATTTTGATTAGAATATAGTCACTTTCTATGTGGTAACCAAAATATAACCCGGTTTTTCAGGGTTTTTTTCACTTTAAGTTGAAATTTTAAAGTAGAAATACAATTTTAGCTCCAGCAGTTATATAAAAAGCGTGTAGGATATCGATTTTGGCTCCAAGCCAGAGTTTTATTATTTGGAAAGTATTTTCAATTGCCATCATTTACATTTTTAAACTGTATGTCTTATATCATCATGTTTATATTTATAGCATCAACCTCCCATGGAGTTTTCGGGCTACATACAACACCGTACAATTTCCCTAAATAACGAGGGGAAATACACCACTTTTGGAGGGAGTTAAAATCTCATGATTTAGTTAGCTTCATGGTTGAATTCTTGAACTCAATTACTCAATCTAAAAAGTGTTATCTCTAACTGCCACACAATTTGTATTCGATTTATATAATAATTTGAATCACTCAATGGATAGTCATTTTAGTATTTTGAGCTTGAGTTTTATTATATTCGGAGGATTTTATTGATTGTTGTTTGTTGATTGTTTATTCGTTGTTAGAAGCACGTCAGGTCGCGAAAGTTTTAAAATTGTCTAGTAAAATTCTTGATCATCTTGATTAATTCGACGAATTCTCAAGTGCGCCTGACGTGCGTTTAACCGTTTCTATATAGCTGTAGCTAAACGCACGTCAGGTCGAATCTGACGTGCATGGAGACGGACGTGCGTGTAACCGTTTCTATATAGCTGTCGCTAAACGTACGTGTAACCGTGTCTATATAGCTGTAGCTAAACGCACGTCAGGTCAAATCTGACGTGCATGGAGCCTGACGTGCGTTTAACCGTTTCTATATAGTTGTCGCTAAACGCACGTCAGGTCAAATCTGACGTGCATGGAAACGGACGTGCGTGTAACCGTTTCTATATAGCTGTCGCTAAACGCACGTCAGGTCGAATCTGACTTGTTGCTGAGCCTGACGTACGTGTAACCGTGTCTATATAGCTGCCGCTAAACGCACGTCAGGTCGAATCTGACTTGTTGCTGAGTCTGACGTACGTGTAACCGTTTCTATATAGTTGTCGCTAAACGCACGTCAGGTCAAATCTGACGTGCATGGAGACGGACGTGCGTGTAACCGTTTCTATATAGCTGTCGCTAAACGCACGTCAGGTCGAATCTGACTTGTTGCCGAGCCTGACGTGCGTGTAACAGTTTCTATATAGCTGTCGCTAAACGCACGTCAGGTCAAATCCAGCGTGCTTAGATCCTGACGTGCGTGTAAGCGTTTCTATATAGTTGTCGCTAAACGCACGTCAGGTCGAATCTGACGTGTATGGAGCCTGACCTGTGTCGTGCAACCGGTTTTAAACAAATGCCAGGTCAAGACTTGTTTTAAGATAAAAGATTGCGAAGTTTTAGACATCTACTTTTTTGAATCCAAAAGAATGTATTTTGAGAGCAAAAAGTTTTGCGAATCTCTGAATAAAAATGAAAATTTACAGTTACAAATGTTCCATGAATTTGATAAAGACGGCTGTTCTTGGACTAAATTTGAAGTTTTAGTTCTTTAATTTTTCAAAGAATTTTTTGCGAGCTTAGTTTTACGAACTACCCTGTTAAGAATTCTCAAAGACACTTCATGAAAAAGACCAAAATTCAGAAAAATTTCTGCTTGCGAAAGTTTGTTTCTTCCGTTCTTAATACACTCTTCTCGAGATGCATAAAAGCAGGCCTCGTTTTCAAATATGTTGTCAAGGTAACTTAACATCATTTGACATGTAATTATATATATTGTATTGTTTATAAACGTTTGCGCTTGTTTTGAAATTGGTAATTGCGATATGGGAATACATTTACGACTACTTAGATTTGATGTTGAATAATTATTCTGTTTGAAAACGAGGCCTGCAATACTTTTTACGCATCTCGAGAAGAGTGTATTGTGAAGGAAAGGGGGTGGAATAACCCGGTAGAAAAACAATAGAATGGTAGGGTTCATAATTGAGAGATATTAGAGTGATCTTCCTTAGGAAAACGAAGGTTTGATACGTTTGAGCCAAAAATCATAAAATGGGAGGGGGCTATTGAAAAGTAATTTTGTGGTTGTAAAAATCGCAAAAAAAGAAAAAGTTCCTTGAACAATTTAGCACGGAAGCGTACGCCTAAAGTATTTTACAGACAAAAAACACTTGGTTGTCTGTAAAATATCACCATCCAAGTTAGATCCAACATTTTGCGCGCAACTGTAAAATACTCCTATGTCGTAAGATATTTTGACACCCAAAAATTCGTACTCTTCTATGCTCATTTGTCGGGGATGTGACTAAATAGGGACTTGTACAATTTTTTTCTAGTCTTTTTGGAGGGGTATTCAATGCCTTATAGTATTACACTCTTTGGTCAAAATTTAACAAGAAAGAATTAAGGAGAGAATATTACTTTTCTACTGATTGAATGAAATTGTTTTGCTGGGCGACCTGCCGTTTGCGAATAAAAGAAGTTGGGCAATGGCCTATGAATTGTTAGCCTAAATTTTTTTTTATTTGGGAAATTAATTTGGTGCAATGACTTTTAATTTTGCCTTTCTTTCCACGTTCACCATTCTACTTACAAAAAGTGTAAAATCTAGAAAAATGATAGAATAAAAAGTAGTTGGGTAGCCTTGGGATAATATGTCTTTCTTTTTTCGTTGAGTATAGGTTATTTACAGAAGGTCTGCCGCCTAAAAGCATAAAATCTACAAAAATGATAGAATAAAAAAAGTTTGGTAGCCATTTCATAATATGTCTTTCTTTTTTTCGTTGAGTAAGGTTATTTACAAGAGGTTTGCCGCCTAAAAGTGTAAAATCTAAAAAAATCATAGTTACGGTAGAGTCTCTTTAACTAGAATCTCTATAACTCGAATGTGTCCTTCTTTCGAACGATCCTTTTGGTCCCGTCAGAATAACACTATTATCAGTGTCTATAACTCGAATGTATCCTTAACTCGAAAGAAATTGACCCCCCCTAAGAGTTCGAGTTATAGAGACTCTATTGTATAAGGTATGGATCCACATGGATCCACGATGACTTCCTCAAAAGTCATGTATCATGCATTAAAATCAACAAGTCAACGCAACTGCAAATGCAACTGAGTATGCCCCCTAGAAATACTTTAATCGGATTTCAAAAGTCAAAACGCGTAAAACTTTCTGGATCTACTTAGTATAGCATGCTAGACGACTAAATTAAAGAAAATGTAGGGTAGGATAAAGGAAAGTGTAGGTTAGTTTACAACTAATATTATCACGTAACGATATCATATTATCATATAACGCCTATATTACATTCACGATAAACTCCAATTTAGGGTTTGCTTTAATCCGTTAAACTTTCACGAATTTTTGTCATTTTCGCGAAATTAAAACTCGAAAAAACGCGTCAGATTGCTAACTCGCGAAACTAAATCAACGACGACTTTTATAAAGAGATAACCAGCTATGTTTCAATTTGAGACATGTTATAAAGTGGCTAATTCTGAGAAGAAGTCTTACACCAACGTTTGAAAGTTACTTTAATTTCGCGTGTTCTATATCTAAAAATGAAAAAAGCTGGTTATCGCTCTAAAATCGCATTTTTCAGTCTGAAGTCTCCATTTATGGCAAAGAAATGTTTATTTTCAGCTGCTTTCAGGCTCATTCGCGAAATTAAATCCATGCAACATTTTTCAAAACTCTACAACTCGCGAATTTAAATCCGATTGAATTCGTGATATTTTTAGCTCGCAAAATTTAATTTCGCGAAATTTGATCCAATTCAAGTGTCATTCTGCTTGTCTTCTACGTTCTCGGTGTCATTCTGCTTGTCTTCTACGTTCTCGGTGTCATTCTGCTTTTCTTCTATATCTTTGCTGACTGAGGGTGGTGAAAGAATTCTTGCTTCATTTCCACTTCGCCATAAACATTCCAGTGTCTCAAGGAGCGCAATCCGGTTGACGAAGGTTGACCCTCCAGCCTCCGCAGCCAGCATTGAGAGGTTTTTACATATCGTATCTGCTTTTCTGTACCTAAAATCAAATGAGCAATTACTTTTGAAATAGATTTTATCGAAGTTCTGAGCGACCATAATGACAACTATTTTCACAACAATGTAAATCCCACACAACAATTACGTATAGTGCATTCACTCTCTCTAACCATAGACATATTATGTTCATATGTCTATGCTCTAACTTGGATAATGTCTTTTTACAAACATCCAATTTCCATTGTTTTCGATAGTTGAAGGAAAAGAATTCCACTTCAAAGTCATTAACGATTAAGTTAGAGTGAATGCACTATACATATTGCTGTGGGACTTTTGATATTTTTTCGAGACAACATTTTAATGATTGAACACGTTAAGCACATCAATTTTCTGTTTGAAAAAACCCTAAACGCGCTCGAAGAAGGAATAGAAGAGTGCATTGCTGACAGCATGTCTCCTTTCATTTATACCTTTCGAAGTTGTTCAGGGCTTTCAATGGTCGAGGTGATGACGTTTCAATGGTAATGTTGGCTGGTTGCTTGAATGTTTGAGTAAAGATACGTTGGGTTTTTTGATAATACTCCTTTGACCAGCGATAATCGCAGAGACTTGGATCAAAAAGGGGAACACATCCTGCCAATGATCGCGAATAAAAAATGTGCCTGCACGGGAGCTTCATAGAGTTATAAAAAGGGCAATCACATGTTCCAGTTGTACTGTTGCGTTCGGATGTTTTTGAAATTTTTGCCAGCTCATCAGACACGAACTTTCCGGCATAGGACGTTAAATGAAGATGAATACTTTCAATGTTTCGGTCTTTTGGTAGAAATAGTCTGGTCTTTTGAAATTCGCTCGCGACTTTCGCATCTCTCTCAATGCGTAATGCACTAAGTACAACAAAAAAGCCACGCACGAATTCCTCTAGACTGGAATGATTGTTCAAAACAGTTTTTAGTTTACTGTTAAAACTTTCGAGGCGATTGTTTGTGGAATTCAAAAAATCACCCGCTTTTGCTTTGAAGCATTTAACCCATTCTTTTCGAATGGGTTTCGAATCTTTTTGATAGCAGTCTATCAATTCTTTAGACTGCAACAATTCAAAGTCTTTTTCAGACTTTTCAAAGTCAAGTTCATTATGAGCGTAGCACATCTGCTCAAATAAACGTTTGGCTTCCTCTTTGATGGGCGCGGTAAGTGAGAGGGCAGCCAGTTCACGTTTGAAGCTTTTCAAAGCGTGGAATAGGCAGATCAGTATTGGCACTCCAAGCAACTCGGCGATTCGATTCCGTTCGTTAATATCTTTATCTGCCATGACGACACGGAGTTTATCTTTAGAGGATGGATTTTTCTCCGCAAACGTTTTAATTAACCATGCGAGACTTTCTTTTGTTTCGTTGACTAACAGAGCTACACCTACCACCTCACTCTGACCAAGAGAATCCTCCACTAAAAAAATGTAGGCAGGTATTCGGAGCTCGTTAACCTTGTATGTTGCGTCGATGAAAAGGATTTTCGGAAAGTTTTCAAAATTCATCTTCATCGGTTGGTCTTGGAAGAAAAGACCCATGAAGTTTTGGCCATCTTGGTTAACGCTGACTGAACAACCTTTAAAAGACAAATATATCGAGTTTATTCCCTACAGAAAGATTGTAGTATAAAGTGTCCTAGTTAGAAAAAAATATCATTATTAAGGAGTTGGGACACAAAGGGACACAATGATTTTGAAGTCTTGCGATCCATTGCACATACATATTGTATAATGCCATGCCATAATACCATGCCTAGGACATTAAAACAAGATTAATTGAAAAAAATCGTGTCATTTTTCCGGGACAAAAAAAAATGAGATGAACGAGCTTCTAATTCGTTCTAGATCTAGAAAAATATAACAGTTTAAAATTGATACCATTCAGTCCTTATTAAAGGGTTTACAACACATACCAAACTCGTTCATCAAAATGTCTACGACCCTTTGTAAATCGTTTCTGGTCTCATCCACGTTCTTACTCAATCTGCTAAGATTATGCACATCCCTCATAGTGACAACTTTTCCAGATTCCTGTTCCAACGTAACCCTTACAATCTTTTTGTTCGCCTTTTGTTTCAGAAAATCGATACCATTAGCTCTATGTGGAGCTGAGAGCTTACGTTGCTGAGGATAATGCCTAAATAGATTCTAGATAAAAAATAAATCGTTATCAACAGTGACGTCTGTCTAGATTCATTGGTAGACTAAAACTTCTAAACACATTTACACATTTCACAACGGTATTTTTTAACCCTTTCAACACACAATAGTTTTGAAAATGTTGAAGAATTTCCATGCCTTTTTTTTACTCGAAACTTTAAAATGATCTAAAATTTTGTAGCCTGCTCTCTTATCATTAGCATTTGGTTTATGACCCTTTAAATCAATTCATAGAAAGGTGGGACCCTATTCTAAGACTTGGTATTTTGGCTGTTCAAGAAGCGAAAACGCGTCCCATGGAGCTGGGGTTAACATTTCTCAGCACCCTGTTATGTTATATTGAAAAGTTCTACACCGCGTTGGAAAGATATTTTCGAGGAGAATGATATAAAATAAATATTTATCTTTTCCACGAGGTATTACTTTTACTCATATCTTTTTTTCTTCATGAGCAATTAACCAAAATGTGCGGAATGCCAATTTTTTTAAACGAAGTTTAAAATCTCCAGCGATGTACAGCATAAGTAAGTGGATGCTGGGAAAATGATTGCCGACATGGTTTTGAGCATGCATCCAAAAAGCCATTATTACTTGTGATTAAAAGCGTAAGCACTCACCAATGTCTAATTGAATTAATTCCTTGATGGATTTCTAGGTGACGGGTAAGAAGTGAAAATGGAATACTTACTCTGTTAACTTCGTGGTTATGCTCTAGGTGAAGTTTCTTTACTACCAATGACTGTGCTTCTCCATCAAGACCAAGATGGATTTTGACTGGGCACCCTTTTCTGAAAGAGCTATAAAAATAAACAATCTGATATTTTATATCTAAAAAAAGTTGTAAAATTCCCAAACATTGGGATTACAATTGTGGGATATCACAAGTTTCCAACGATGGACTTAAATATAATAATATAACGGAAAGATAAGAGAGTTTTCTATTTGTAATTCGCATCGTTTTTCTATAGAATTGTCACGGGATTCGCTGGCAAATGCGCGACAACTTTTAAGAATAATGTTTTTTTTCTGCTTTTCTTAATCTGAAATTCTATTATTTGTACAAATATTGCATCAAACTTGAAAACACAAGTTATTAACAAGTTTTCAATTCTGTCAAACTTGAAAAACACGCATTTTTGTAGGAGTAATGCACAAATGTGCGGTGTGTGGCTAAAGAAATTGTCCCGCAAACCAAACTGTCTGCCAACCAGCCTAATGACTCTAACAAACAATAGTTTGATACGAAGGAGCGAAGTTAACCAAAAAGGGATTACTAAAACTTTTAAATTTTTTGCCTTCATAGCTCACGAAAATGATTTCAAATACATTAAACTTTCGACAGAAAAAAGATGCATTCTTTATAGTACACTAAGAGATGCAGATAGACAAAACTATAATGCCAATGCTAGTAAAAAAATAATATTACATGCAAATATTAAAGATAAAAAAGTAGACAAAATGCAGGATATCTGTGAATGAAGGATATCTGTGAAACAAATGTCCAGCATTTATGTTCTACTTTTCCCTTTCAAGAAAATTATACAGTAGAGCCTCTAAAGCTTCAACTTCACTTTGTCAAATGTCTCTCCATAACTCAAACTGTTTTTCTGGCAGAAAAGCTCTGCACAATACTTTATGATATCGGTCAATATTTTACAGTATTGCCCTTATAAACAGTTAGTATAGGGTTAGTACAGTACAGTACAGTACAGTGCTGTATAGTATGGTATTGTATAGTACAGTGTCCAGTATAGTGCTGTAAAGTATAGTATTAGTATAGTGTTGTTTTATATAGTATATTATCGGCGATCCAAAAAATATCAGCAATCTGATTGGTTGAAAAGAGTACAATATTTCTTGTATTTTACATGAAAAAATATAAATTGACGAAAAGATGTTGTAGCATTGTAGCGGTAGCAGCAATCTAACATCACTTTGCTACAAAAGTGTCCTGCACTTTTTCCAACACAAAAAGTGCATTTTTTGGGTCACTGATAAACCAGTTTATCAGACGCAAGCTGGTACAATACAGAAATACTCTACTCGTTCAGAATTTTTTTGCATATTTTCTTCCCTAAAGGCTGGGAAAATATCATGCAAAAAAATCTCGGAACTCATAAAATATTTTTTGTATTGTACTCTCGGGTACCTAATAAACGGGAGGTTTGGAACAAGCGGGGTGGGTGGAAATTTTTTGAAAAGGAGGCTAACAAAGAAGAATTAGGGCAAAAATGGGAACTTTCAAAAACATTTTCCAAAAAATTATTAAATGGGGGTGGGGGTTGAAATTGACCAGTGGGGGGACGCTTATTAGGTTCCCGAGAGTACTCGCAACTGTCTGATAACTATTACGTATTGGTATGGTATGGTATTATATAGTTTAGTATAGTGTTGTATGGTTTAGTGCTGTATAGTAAATTGTTGTAGCTTAGTATTGTATACCCTTAGTACAAACCGTAATATATTAACAGTATAGTGTTGTATACCTTATCGGGGAAAAAAATGTCGGGGGAAGGTGACGAAAATTTTGAGGGGGTGACGAAATTTTCCCCCGACGAATTAAACCCCCGATATTTTAACACCCGACCAAAACTTTAACCCGATCTTTTTATCCCCGACCAAAACTTTTACCCAAAATTTTGTACTCCAACCAAAAATTAAATCCGAATTTCTACACCCTGAATTAGAGAAATTAGTGCTTTAAACGTCGAATTACAAGATCTTTTTTCGAGCTAGTGAGGGAAACTAATTCATTTGGACAATTTAGTCGGGTGAAAGTGACTAAATTGTAAATTTGGTTGGGGAAAAGTGACAAATCTGAAATTTTGGTCGGGGGAAAGTGACGAAAATGCCTCTAAGTGACGAAATTTTCCCCCGACGAATTAAAAACCCCACTAAATAAACCCCCGACATTTTTTTCCCCGATAAGGTATATGATAGTATTATCATGTAACATGTATATAACCATGTAAACAGTATGTAACAATGTAACCTGTATGTAACCATGTAAGCTGTATGTAGCCATGTAACATGTAACCTATAACCATGTAATCTCTGTAACCATGTAACCTGCAAGCATAACCTACGAGACAATGCGCTACTTTCAAAATCAACTTTCATTTTTAGGAAAAACTGAATTTTGGATTTATATTCTAGCCACAAAGGCAACCAAGAAAGTTTCCACCACCTAGGTAGGATTTTTTCTATGATATGGATATTTCAATTTCCACCCATTTCCAAAGAAAAACCCTGTTGTGGCAATAGCCCCTCTTAAATGCTGGCCCTCTCTTCGGAATTAAATAACGAAAAGACTTTGCAAAAGCCCCTTACAACAAGTTTTTCAATATATGGTTGGCTGGAACATCATATTAGCTGCAACATAAAATCAGATAATTCATTATTTGAAGTTTATACCTTGTATTTCGTTGACCTTTACTTTTGGAGTCACGCTTCCCTCCTTCAATACACTTAAAAGTTATTTCAGTGTATTTCAGTGCTTCATTGAAGTTCTTCTTTTTGGATATCTTTTGCGAATTCAAAGCACTTTGATACGTTCTGGAAGAAGCGGTATACATCTCTGTCATATGTTCCTCTTTGAACAGATTCAACTTCGTATGAAGTTCTTCATACGAAGAAAAGGTTTCCCCAATTACAAATTCGTGCATTTTTTTATCTATTCATGCTGAAATTGAAAATCAAAAAGAAATTATCACAATAAAAAAATACTCAAGCATTATATTTGGACAAGCTAGGATATTTTTTACTGATCGGGTTTTCATGTGCTGAACTGTCTTATTTGTTGTTCATTTCACGCATACAAGGAAATGGCGGATCATTTTCCTTTAAAAATACAAAGAATCGACCCATAATTTTCCTTTAAAATACAAGGAATTGAATGGTTATTTTCCTTCAAAAATACAAAGAAATGGCAGATCATTTTTCTTCAACAATACAAGGAAATGATAGTACATTTTCCTTCCAAACTACAAAGAATTGATCGATCATTTTCCTTCAAAAATACCAAGAAATGATGGATCATTTTCCTCAAAAAATACAAAGAATAAATTGGTCATTTTCCTTCAAAAATACGAAGAATTGACCGATAATTTTCATTCAAAAATACAAATTGACAGCCCTTTCATTGTGTAGAGAGCATAGATTGAAATATTTCTTTATAATTTCCGGGGGTAATAATGGGCATGCAAATTTTCCAGGGACACTTAATAATCTGAAAATTTCCAGGGGTGGAAGCCTGACTTTGATTCGTCCACCCAACCTTCTTTTAATATTGGATATAAATATTTCCTAGGGGTCTACCGTCTGGTTAAACCTTCCAGGGTGCAGTAGACAAAGTTTACTTTGTTCACCCCAGTTTTTAAGGTACAAAGCGGTTTTTTTCAAGGGAGTTTAGTTAATTTTACATATTTTTCCAGGGGGTTATTATATATGTTATTTTTGAAGAAAAAGATTTATCCCTAAAAAGTTCCTCCACCCGCTGTATGGATAAAAAAGGAATTAAGAGAATTTCCTCGAGAAATACAAGATGTTGTTTGGATAAGAATATCAATCATTATTTATGATGAAATTTTCGTTGAGAATCACCGAATCACAAGAAATTGGGTTACTTAGTCAATGACCACCCTTCGATTTTATCGGTGATCGAATACTCACTCGACTTCAATTTATGGCATTTTCTTCGACTAATTTCGATTCGTTCAATCACTTTGATTACCTTTCAATGACTGTCGACTACTTTCGATCATATCGAATACCTTCGATCATATCGAATACCTTCGATCATATTGAATACCTTCGATTGTATCGAGTACCTTTGATCATCGCACCGGGGTCATTACGTGTGTTCGTGAGTTCTGTATATCGGAAATTTAACTTAGATTATCGGGGTTGGCGTCTTCTTTTATTGGGCGGGAGATTGGGATGATATCAATTTTCCGTTCGTACACACGGGGCAGGACTGGGGGTGGTACAGTTGGGTTTTTCTTTCTAACCAATTCAGATGGAGAAATGGCGGCACCACCACACCAACAAAGGACTAACTACTGGGTGGGGTCATATAATTGATGGACACAACCTGACAACAGACAACACGACACGAACTTGTTGTTATTTCCCCAGTTTCCCTTCAATGTCGAACCGATTTCCTAAAAGAAAGAGACAAGAGACTCAAACTTTCAAACCAATACAAATCGTTGGCGGTGAGGGCGGTGGAGAGACGGGTGGGAAATGAGAGATAGCCATCAAACGTCAAAAAACTTACCACTCTGCGTTTACGCCTTTACGAAGTTGACGAACGTTTACACTGATATACAGTTTGTGTTATTATAAACAAAACACACTCTCACGAATGTAATCCTGCCCAACCTCGTTCCCCCAGCGTATTGGCTTTTTCTATGAAGGGGACAAGGTTCTGAGTGGCTACTTGGGTTGGCGGATGAGGGGTATGAGGGGCGGACCCTTAGAGAGACCAAATTTAAGTGAAAAAGTGACCTTTAGAGAGACTTTTTTTGAAAATTTTCTTCGATTTTCAAAAAATTTCCTACCCTTAGAGAGACTTTTTGCAATTTATCTTGTCAAGGTTAAAAAATTTTCCTAAAACTCGTGCTAATTTTCCGACCCTTAGAGAGACTACTTTGAAATTTTCTGATTTTTGTAACCCTTAGAGAGACTTTGGAAGGTTAAAAAACCGACCCTTATCGTCCGCACATACCCAGCACCCATTTTTGCCTAAGTACCCCCCCCCCCAGGGACTAAGTTGAATTCCGCCCAAATTCTCTTGTCAAATATAACAACCTTACCTTGCCTTGTAACCAATCGGACACGTTCTCCTATAATAATCTTCATTCATTAATTGAATTCTGAAAAAGAAAAAATCCTTAACAAGAAGACGATTGATCATGTTCTCTATATCCTGCCCTAACAAACATAAGAATTTAACACCCATTGTTTAGGGTCCCGTCGTGTATATACCATTAAATGCCTTTGGTTCTTCTTAACTTTATTCGCCCCAAGTGTTACTCGCTTTTTTGAAAACGTGTGGTCAGATTTTAAATATAATGGATAAAGAGAAGATTACCTGTTTATTTGATTTGTATCCGCACTTTGTTGGCGTTCTTTATAAAGAAAAAGAAAGGTCTATATATTCAAATCCACCAATGTTCAACCCTTTCAAACAAATGAATAGTTAAGTAAGTCTGTGGTTGGTGGTTAAACTACTTTTATTTTCGACCCACTTAAATACAGACTCAGACCTGTCGGATATTTGAAAACCAGAATGCTTGGTTATCGAAGTAGTCAAAGTAATCAATAACAGTCGAATCACTCGAACGGTTGAGTCTTCGAAGGGTTGTTAAGAAAGTGTGATCGAAGACTCACAAATATTTTGAAATTTTGGTCCTCAAAATTCGATTAGTAATCGATAAGTGGTCGTTCGATTATCGAATTTATTGATTAGTACCGTCTGGTAAACTGCACTGCCAACGTTTCATATTCAAGCCTTTTTCAGAACATGTCATGTCATGGGGGCCCAAGGAATTTATGGAAACTTGAAAACCTGCCCCTGAAATCACTTGAAATACACTAAATAAACCAGAATATATGGCTAAAATTGGGAAGTTATGAGCTTTTCTGCCCCTGGGATTGAAATTTCAGCAAAATCTGCCCCTGCCCTCCAAAATTTACTACTTTCTGCCCTCGAGATCTCGATGATTTCTGCCATACTCTGCAAACTGGCATTCAAGGGGCACATTCAAATCACCACTGAGAAAGACCACAACTTCAGTTTGTATCCACCGCCATATCGGCCATTAACACAGTGACTTATATACAATTTCATAAGACCAGGCCCTCCCAATCAATACATACAAATCGATATCTTTTTTCCAATCGATAACCAATCAATGAATTGGCGATTGGATATCGATTGATCGATTAGTTATTGATTGGCTTGTAAATGATCCTTGCTATCGATTGACTCTTGATTGATCGTTTGGTTATCATTGGTTTACTGTGTAAGAGCTGATTAAAAATCGACAATGGCCAATCGATGTTGATTATCAATCAATGATCAATCGACTGACAATCGCTGAATCCTGCTGAATCGATCAGAAAATTACCAATCATTGATCATCAATTGATCAAGATTTAAATAGGCTTGACCAGGCGATGTCAATCGAACTGTTCGATGATCGAACTAATATCGAACTAATCGAACTTAATCGAACGATTACTGTTCGATTACCGAACCAAATCGAACAGTAATCAAGCCAAGAAATTTCGGTAAAGTTCGATTAAGTTCGATTGATGTACGATCATGCTCGGGTAAGTTATGGCATGTCTCAAAAACTGAAAATTACCATAATTTTTAGATCGCATTAGTCGACAGAAAATGACCAAACAAATGACTGAACGTGAAGGGTACTATGATGTAGTTTCTAACCTGATGTGTAACCTAATTGTTTTTTCGCTGATTTTCGCGAAAAACCGCAAAAACTGATTATTACGTAATAATCGATGACGTCATCAAAACTAAAAATTGAATTTCTCAAGAATGGTTTATCTATTTGTCTTCAAACTTTCACCAAAGATGTATCTTAACAAAGTCGATCATTTGAAAAAAAAATCTTTTCGAAATTTTGATGATGTCAGCAGAAATTAGTAAAAAACGAAAAATCCTATTTTCTACTGACGTCATCAAAATTTCGAAAAATTTTTTTTTTCAAATGATCGACTTTATTAAGATACATCTTTGGTGAAAGTTTTAAGACAATTAGATAAACCATTCTTGAGAAATTCAATTTTTAGTTTTGATGACGTCATCGATTATTACGTAATAATCAGTTTTTGCGATTTTTCGCGAAAATCAGCGAAAAAACAATTAGGTTACACATCAGGTTAGAAACTACATGATAGTACCCTTTAAGTTCAGTCATTTGTTTGGTCATTTTCTGTCGACTAATGCGATCTAAAAATTATGGTAATTTTAAGACATGCCATAACTTACCCGAGTGATTCGATGTTAGTTCGATGAGTTCTATCGTAGTTCGATAGAGTTTGATTTTCTTTTCGACTGCCTTTAGCTTTCCGCTCTCCGTCTACACCCCTACAACGTTGACCATTACTTGGCCGTTGCTTGATTTAGAATGAATAGGTTCGATTGCAGTTCGACAAGGTTCAATCATCGATCGAACATTTATCGAACTACTCGAGTCATCGAACAACATCGAACAGTATTTTTAATCGAACTAATTGAACTAATCAAGATATTTTTGCGGTAAAGTTCGATTACTGTTCGATTATTTATCGTAATCGAACAGCTATCGTTCGATTAAGTTCGATTGAGTTTGATGATTCGATTACGAAAATCGGTTCGATAAAGTTCGGTTGACATTGCCTGGGCTTGATTACCTATCAATTATCGGAATCAATCGATATTTAATCCATGATGCATGGATTGGTTATCAATTGGTCATCGATTGAAAATTATCGATTGTATCGAGTATCGAGTGGGAGGGCCTGGAGAAGAACATGATGATGATTGAATTGCAATCAATCATTATCTAACCTTACCTAACAAATGCCTTGTTGAGTTTGACAAACCCATGAAAAGTTGTGGCATCAGTGTGTTATCCAAATATCAATCTTTATCAAGTTACAACAAGCCAAATCATACTCATCCCTGAATCATACTGTACAAGCCAAATCATACTCATACCTGAATCATACTGTGCTGTGTGTTTTTAGCTCCTCTTTGACCTATCCAGTCCTATCCATCTCGCCATGTGAGTACAAGCTAGCTAGGTCTTTCTTCATCTTTTTTTAAAACTTTTGACTTTTCGGGGGTTCGAACCCACTCCTGAAAAAATGACATCACCACTAGACCAACGCTCTCTCCATCGCGCCACGAGCACTGGTCACATTTCAGATTTTTGATATATTTATGATTCGACCTGACGTGCGTCTAACAACAGCTATATAGAACGGATCTACGTACGTCAGGCTAAAAATAATCTGACGTGCGTGTAACCACTTCGTTACATATATGCTCCTTTTTGGGCGATTCTGTTTTTGTACCATTTTGAGTATGTCAAAGGTCTCATTTCTGCTAGTTCGCTTAGTGACTATAACTTAAACTCTGTAGGTAGATTTATTGATGATTTGTGTGCCTTAAATGACAGAGATGAGTTTCATAATTGCTACAAACAGATTTACCCTAAAGAATTAGATCTCAAAGTTGAGCACCATGCATCGTTTTTAGATTTAGATAGCACCGTTGAAAACAATATTTTTAGATATAAACTTTTTGATAAGAGAGATGTCTTTCCCTTCTTCATTGTAAGGATGCCACATGCCGAACAGTAACATCCCATCGTGCATTTTTTATACACCATTTCAGAAATTTTTCGGATAGCACGTAGCACACTCATGTTTGAAGATCTGACTCCTAGAGTCACTGAGCTTTTCATTCGAATGCGAAACCAGCTTGGGAGGGAGCTTCAAATGCTTTCTTGAAGAAGCAAGTTGTCAAATATTTTTCGAGGTTTCTTGACTGTTTTATGAAATATGGGAATACCATTGAAGAATTTTTACATATTTTCAAATTGTGAAATTGTTTTTTTGTGTTTTGTGTTTTTTGTTTATTCTTTTGTTTATTTTTTTATCATATCTAAGGAATTAGCATTAGCATAGGAGTTACCTTATCGGGGAAAACTTCGTTCGGGGAAAATTTTCGTTGGTGAAAGTTTTCGTCGGGGAAAAATTCGTCACTTGCTGGTAGTCGATAAACGCATTAAGGGCGGGGAAAATATTCGTCACTTGTCCAAAATTTCGTCACTTTTCCCCGACGAAGTTTTCCCGATAAGGTATTCATTTCCTACTTTCCTTTTCCCCGTGCGGTCGTCCCGAACGTCCCGACGCCGAACAGGGTTCTTGTCCAACTTTTGATTCTGTATTTTTAAATTTTTGTGTGAGAGGTTGTTTGCGAAAAATGGTTTTTCACCTGTAGAGTATGTGGGATTGTTATTACAGTGTTCTTATTGTATTTTGTTGTAGTGTCTGTTTATTGTTTATTATTAATTTGGAAGCTGCTGGTTGGTTTCTTTTTCTGTTATGTTTCCCGAAGGTGACTGAGTGTGGGACCTTAAACACGTGGAAAGTCACTATGCCAGTCACAAGTCTGGGACTTCGGGTTTGTCTTGTGTGTATGCATGTTCTTTGATATATTTGTGTATTGGTTTTGTGTTTGTCCCCATTTTGTATGTATTCTGATGAGCTTGTATTAATGATTGTACGGCAGTGTGTTTGTCAGAAATCTTTGCAATTCATCGTTTCTCTAATATTACTTTTCCTCTATCATCTTCATTTGGATTAGGTTTTTCTTTCACATACCACTATTTATATTACCTTTGACTTTTTGCTAAATTTCCCTCTGTTTCGGAATGATTTATAAATTAGAAAATTAAAAAATCCCAAAAAAATCGTAAATATACATAATTAACGAAAATATTCATTACTTTTTTCGTTTTTATCACTTTGAGTTATTGATATAACAATACTTTTCTTTTTCTACAATGACAGATATATTCCAAAGATACATTGGTTTCGTTCTTTTATCGAGGAAATCGTTATAGGGATCGAAAACCGTGTTTTTGAGCTACATGAGGAAAGTAAACTTTTTCCTGATGAAGCAGTGATGAAAATTTTGGATAGCTTGTGTGTGTCTGTATATGATATCTCGGCTAATCTGAAAAGATCAAACCCCAATGAAAAATTGATAGAATTTGAGTACGAAACGATTCTATTCTCACTGCTCAACATTCGAAAGTACTATCGAAATTTCAACTTCCCTGTACCCCTTTTGGAAAATTAAATTGTATATAGTGTAAAAATATTCTTTTGTTTGGTTTGACTTCTGCGTTTTAGTAGAGGTCTCTATTACCTTGTGTTTGCCCAGGTTTAAGCGGTAAACAAAACTTAGCACTTATTTTTAACAAGGGTTAGTGAAAAAACTGGCCTACCTTTGTGGGCTCGTCATATGGCCTACTATGTTCACTACATGGGAACCCACTTACGATTTTTACTGAACTCGAAAGTCACCACCCTCACCTACGGATAGGCCCCGTAACGGAGTGTTGTCTCTCCACAAAGCTCGCCAGTCGGCCATAATTTATAATTTTGAAAAACGAAAATATTTTAGACTTTTTTTACTAGGGTCAAGTAAATTTATGGAATTTTTAAAATTTTTAAAAGCACCACCACACAATTCTTCATGTATGTAATGCGAAGATTCTTTCTGAGTTTAGCAAAATATTTCAATATGGAAGTGTTAGTTGACTTCCAGGCTATAGCCTTTCTAATTGAATACAAAAAATCAAAAAATTAACGAAAGAAAATATTTTTGCGAACGACAACTGGCGTCTTTCCCTTCCCTTCTCTTCTTTTCTATTTCCGTTGAGAATGTTATTTGGACGTTGAAACAACGCTGTGTGCCAGCTGGGATACACATGAAATAACTATTGATCTTTTTGAGGGGCCAAGATTTACTAAAATAGATTTTCAGGTGTTAAACTGATAAGTTTGTTCGTTTAATCTCACGTCACTTCCCTTTTGTATACTTTTTTTTTGGCTTACTTTGGGCATCGATAATGAATGTTTAATTTAAAATTATATTTTTCTTGACAGGTTTTGTTTAATATACCAATTTAGAAACAATATGTTTACTATTCATATTTTTTGTTCATTCCACCTGTTTATACACGTGACTAGAATTGTATAAAAGCTCGTTTTTTAAAACTAATGCTTCATTATTCCGTGTTCATAAGCAAAGATGGCCGAATTAATGAATCAATTCGTTTGGGATATTGGAAACGAACACGGAATACAATACTTCACAAGAATTATAGTGGAGATGACTCGCGTTGAAACCACCGTCACAGTCACAGCGTACGTCTACTTAATGCGAAGAATGCTAGATGGCAAAGTTCTATATTTCAGCTGCATCGATCAATTTGATATCGAATTTGAGCAAGAAGTCGACGTTGTGAGCTGATTGTGAACTGGATATATAAACGGCTATTTTTATAGCCACAAATCTATTAAAAAACAATCTGTAAAATAATTATCTTTCAAAATAGAATTGTTCTCCCTCGCTCTCCCCCTTTCACAAAACGTTTTATTGAAAGCATTTTCGTACATTGGATCGAGAGTCCGTAATTCAACCCTTCAGTATGATTTTTATTGACGTAGTTCCTCGTGCATTTGTGCGGTTTGTGTACTCTAAAGTACCTGTTATCACAAGGTAATGCTAAAAATCTCTGAAAATTTATTTGTCTCGTTTTTCTCATAGTTCATTCAAAGAGAAAATGAACACAATTTTTTATAAGCAATCTCTGGCATTGCTGAGAAGTTAAAAATCTAGTTTCTTGCTTAAAGCTTTTGAAGGAAAAAATCAAATTTTTAAAAAGTTTTGATTGTAGCTAAAAATACCTCAATTTAGCCGTTAAAACACACTTTGATACCAGCTAATCAAAAAATATCAACTTTTTGTAAAAATTTTGAATTTATTTCTTATGAATGATTACTTAACCTCGTTGCCTTTTTGAGCCATTTCGAGGCCTGGGATCGAATTATAAAATTCCCAAAATACCTCAAAAGTCCCAAAATTTCAAGAAATCCCAATAAAACCCCAAAAAATTCAAAAAATTCAAATAAATCCCAACGAATCCTAAAAGTCCTACCAATCCCTGAAAATCCCAAAAAAAACTCAAAAATCTTTCGCTCTTGTTTGTATACATGTTTTTTGAAGTGATTTACCTCTCAGGTGTAATTTGCTTTAATGAATGATAAATATTACAAAAATTCCAACTTCTTTCAACTTGTGGGTTTTATCTTATTCACAACAACTGAGATCCACCCCTGGGTTTTGTTCTTCTATATGACTGCTCAGTAATAGAAAAATCATTAAATGATCGTTCTAAAAGTAATCACTCATACGACTTTTAAATTCAGATTTTTTAGAAAATTATCTTAAAAGGTTGCTGGGAGCACGAGTTTTGATGCTTTGATAAATTTAGAATCTGTTTCCGTTTTTGGAAAAAATGGTATCCGTTAAGAATATCTATAATAGGTTTGGCAACCGAAAAGTCACTAAAAAGCTGTAGAGTATAAGAAAGATTTTCGTATTTATGCATATTCACCGGTGGGCTGAGGATAAAGCGCGCCCCCCCCCCCCCACTATAAAAAAGTTGGAATATTAAAGGGACTCCTGGGTCTCAGAAGATCCTTGTGCTATCGAAACGTATCTGCCTACTAAAAACAGTAGAATTATAACCCAGTATCGTTGCTGGATACTATCGTATCTTTGTAGTTGCGGTGGAAATATGGGAGGTATAAATCGTGGTGATGGGAAATGTTGAGGTTGTGGGGGTTGGCGTAGTTCAATTTGGTAGAGTGGGGAGAAAATGTGGGGAAAAAGTTGATCTCTTATGTGATGGAGAGAACGTGAATTATAGGGGTACAATTGTGGTCGCTGGCCTAAATAAAAAGAAGAAGACAACAAAATAACGTTGATAAAACGTTAATTACCCATGAATTCCAAAAAATGCTAAGTTTCAATGGGGAACAAATATTTTTTCTTCGGATTTTTTAAAAATTGTGCCCAAATAGGTGAGCTATTTAAAATTTTTGGAAAATCTTTCTGATTCAGTATACCTGAAATTATAGCTGTTTTTGTTTGAAAATTTCTGTTGAAAAAGGTCCTGATATACACTTTTTCTTTTATAAGGAACACCTTTATAAGGAACTTGAGGCTGGAAAAAGCTCTAAAAATAAGGAATTCTTAAGGAACTAACCAGGCTGAAATAAAATTTCAAACCTAAGAAACAGGAAACAGTAAGAAACTTTCTATTTTAAATTGATAGAATTAGCGAAACACTAAAAAAACACAAGAAATCTTTTAAAATTGTTGCACGTAAAACAAAAATTAGAAATAAAGTCTGTTGCAAAATGAGGAAGATAAGGAACAAATTAAGGAATATTCTTAAAGAGTAAGTTCTTATAAAAAAACGTGCATGGAAAACAGAAGTTGTCTCGATAGGGTACATCTATAGCTGAGCTTTCTTAACCTACATTGATATTGGCATTTAGGGTTATGAGGTTTATGTACATACTATTCACAGGGTATTTACAATATAAAAACAAAAGAAATCTTAAAAAAAAACAGCACTTGATATTTACTGATATTTATTAAGTTCATCTTCAAAGTATAGGTTTATGTCGTTTATGCTATATTCGTGCGGATTGTGATCATTTTCATTTGTCTTGCTTTTATTTATAAAGTCTATTATCTTTAGGAGCGTGTGTCTTTGTTGTTGTGTATGTGGTGTATGTTGGTCGATTTTGTATTGGATAGAGTTGGGGAAGTGGTGTCAATTGGTACAATGGAAGTTGTAATTGGTCTACAATGCGTTGAACTTGATCTTGGTTCATTTTTGTATTATTTACCTAAAGAGAGAAAATTTTTGCGAAATTCAATTTCATGGTTTTGTGTGCGTAGGGTGTGCCTATCGTGAAATTGAATTCAGCGAATCACACTAAGCTCTAATTATTTTGAAGAACAAACCCCTTATTTTGAAGTTTTAATGATTGATTCAATTTTAGACCGAACATGCTCTCAACCGAGAATTTAAATTCTGTCTCATTTTTAAGTGCATGATGTCCAAGATATGCAAATAAATATAGAAAATAACTTTTTTACAGCAAACCATCAACTTCTCCAGTCTGAACAATATCTTTAAATGACGAGTTATTGAGAAATTTTACTATTCCCTATTCCTAGGTCGAATAGGGTGTGAGTCTGTTTTGGTGGACCGAAACATCCTCACACCGAACTCTCGTCAAATAAATAGAATAAAAACCTGGGTAACCCAGTCCCTCGTAAATAATATTAAATAATATCAATCTATCACATTTCCATTAACGTTTTCTTTGCAACGCGAGATTGCAAAATCTATCAAGAGTGACATTTTCATTTTCAATAATCAAATCAACCAACGACTTAACGGAGCGCCCTCTCCTTGTATATATGTCATCATTGAACGTGAGCTTTTTCACATTTCTGTGAACATTCATGCGAATAACATGTGCCAAGTAACTACGTTGCTGATTTCTAATAAAAACACTAACATCTTTCGTACCACATATTTCATGTAAACGAACATTGTTCAATACCATACGAAAATCATTCTCCTTTTCGTTAACATGCTTCATACCATTACGAACCATACGCCTCAAAAACATGCGATAGGTATATGTGAAGAAAAGAATTATGCTGAAGGATGGGGTTCTCACTCTCTTTTCAAAATAACAACCAGTAAAATTTTGTTGAGGCTCGGCTGCTAGCCAGTGGAACGATCTTCGACGTCAAGGGGGGCGAACGAAAAAAAAAGGGGGAAGGAAAAAAAAGGGGGACGAGAAAGTTTGCACATCTATGCAAAAATGAGATAAAAATCAGCCCGTTGTCAGCTGATTTCGTGCTGATTTTTATTGTAAAATAGACTTTTGATACCCCTGTCTCAATTTTCACTGATTTTAAGATCTTTTATGAAGAAATAGCTGTTTAGCCCATATTCAAACCTTTTAATTGAAAAAATACCTTTAAAAACGTTTGTTTGGTCAGTATCTTCGCCAAGTTTTTTTTTGTTTGATAAATGAGTGCATTTAGCATTACCCCAGACTGAGAATTGAACTCAGTTGAAACTACCAAGCTAGGGTTGTTGTTGTTGTTAAAAAATGAGTGAACAAGAACAAAAAGCGTGTAGTTCAGTGAATTTCGAGAGCTAGCCCTTTTAGACATTTCTAACTTGACAAAATGGTAATCTAGCTCTGGAAAAATAGTAACCATACACGCTTTTTTAATGAGAATGATAGAGTACTTTGTACTTCCAGGGCCGAGCTTCGTTTGTTGTCATCACTAGAAAAAAGTTTAAAATTCTTCAGTTCTCGAGCCTGTGTTTATTGCTGAACCCATTGTTGACTGGTTTTCTTACATTTGGTTAGGGTCATAGAGGTGATGCAGGTGGTACACCTAATAAACTACCTAAAATTTTGGGTCTTAAAGCTGGCGGTATAATTTGAAGCTCGTTCATAGGTTCATAGCATAGTTTTTTGGATAGCTCAGAGTCTCCTCTTTGTTCACCAAATTTAATGACTATTAGTTCACTCGTTAATAAGATAAAAAAACCCGTCAATATCTCTATAATTTTGGTAGTTTTTTATCTTTAAACTCCGAATTTCGGTGAAAAGACTAATTTTTGAAATCTTTTCTATTGGATCACAAAGATAAATACTGTTCTGGCAATTTAGACCAAAAATGAGGATTTCAAGTTCAAGCCTTACAATAGGGCTTTACCCTCTTATATAGACCTTGTCGGTATATGCCGACATCGGTAGGTAAAGGGTTTAAGGGGGGAATTGTAATCTTTTAAAATTCAGATTTTGAAATTTTTGGGACCCTTTCAGAACGTAGATCGGTTTTTTGTGACCCTTATTTGCCTAAATACCCTAGCCTTTCTTGGCATTTTTAGCTACGAGTGAACTAAAAACCACCAAATTTGGTCCTGATTTACTAAATTTTGTCATCTAGCGAGTCGATGTGAAGTTTACTACCCTCAATCCCTCCATCAATCCAGTCAGGTCAGCGCAGTCTCAATATGTTCTTATTTTATCCTTATTTTCGTGTCTGATATATGTAGGTATATCAGAGTTTAGATACATCAGTTTGTTTTGATTTGTGTCTGCCCTGTTGGGCTCAGATTTCCCATTTAGCCTCTCTTTCAGACTCCCATACATATAGCAGAACAGGGTACCTGGCCAGTCCTTTTCAGTTCTTCATTTTGCTGTACTGCTGTTTTTATAATTTGCTAACTTTATCAACTACTATCATCACAATCTTACTGATTTTAATTGCTGCTAATTCTTAACTGTATCCATCAATATGTCTTCCACTGAACTGTCACCAAAGTCTACTGAATCCAGATCTGCCAGAGCTTCAAAATGCCCTGGATGTCACATTGAAAGAGTAAGACATGATTTTGGCATACCTGGACCAAATTGCTCAGGGATGTCAGCCTCACCACCGAACGTTACGCCTGAATCCAGTCCAAAAACAAGGGATTCACGGCAGCTACAACGAAGATCTGCCATTTTGGATGAGCGAAGTGGACTTCCTGCCGCCCATAGCCAAATTGATATGCTAAGGGAAGAACTATCCTTATTGGAAAACGAGGAACAAACCCTCAGACATGATATCGAGGAGGAAGAAAAAAGGTTGGCCGAAGAAATTGAAAGCAAACGACTGGCAATTCTTCGTTTGAGAGCCAGTAGACAAGCTGCACCCTCTCGAGTTTCAACCGCCCAATCTTCAAACGCCCTCCCTTCTTCATCAGCTCCACCATTAGCGCCCATATCAACCGCCCGCCAAGGAATCCCCGAACGTCTATTGGATTGGATCAAGCATTCCTTCGGATTCCCCAAACTACAACAACATCCGTCCTTCCGCACATCGTTTCGTCTGCTGTAAACCCTTCACCTTTAGTGGGAACCCAACAGAATCTCGATTTACAATCCACTCTCCATCCTCGACGTCCAGCAATCAACCAAAGCGAGATCCTGCTACGTCCAACAAGAACGAATGATCCAAGCAACTCGTGGTAAGCCTCTTCGTATAGTTGATTTTGTTTCGAGGCTACGTCCTTCAGAAGAAGAAAAAGTGTTTGCAAGTGATAATAATTGTGTTCTAAAACTTTCTCTGCAAGATACAAAACCGAAACTGTCGTCTGTTACAGTAGAACAATTTAACATAGCTAACCTTAGAATTTTTTATGAACTTTTGTTTTCAAGTAAGCTTCCCTCCATGCAGGAGATTAGGGAATACCTTGCCTACTCTGTGAAGGTTCTTGAACTGGCGACTAAATACTCGTGGCAGTCGGTGCTGCATTATGATGATGAATTTCGAGTTTTGCAGCACACATATGGCTACCCATGGAGTACTGATCATAGTCACCTACACGAAGTTCTTCTTATTCCGCGCTGGGCTGCGAAATCTACTGCGTCAGGGGCTGGGTATAACTCATCGTATAACCCCGGCGAGTCGGGCAACTTGAAATCCTTCATTGTTGCACGCCTTCCAAACGGGGAAGAAATATGCAGGTTGTACAACAGCAAAAAAGGTTGTCAAAGGTCCCCTTGTAAGTACTCCCATGTTTGCAACCGGAAAGTTGGTTCGCAGGCCTGTGGGAAGAATCACCAAGGGTGCCTTCACTCGTCTTTAGAGGTAGGTCCTCCGGGCCAATGACCTCTTTCTCCGTTGTCTTTGTCTTCATCTCCGCTTGTCCTTTCTGTTTGGGAGAGGGAACTTAGGGATGATCCAGATCGGGCCTTCATTCTCGAAGGGGTCGAGAATGGATTTCAGCTCTTGCCCTCAGATTCTTCTATCACTCCAGCGGAGATGGAGAACTATTCTTCTGCCACCGGTCCAATCTTTAAAGAGAAAGTTGACAAAGCTATCCTCAAGGAGATTGTGGCCGGTAATTATGTTGCTGTTAATTCTAAGCCATCAATTGTCAGTGCACTTGGAGCTGTTCCAAAGCCAGATTCTGATGACATTCGCATTATTCATGACTGTTCAATGCCTCCGGGCAAAGGAGTTAACTCCTACATTTCTGTTGAAAAGCAGTCCTTTCAATCCCTAAATGATGCCACCAAACTGATAGGGAAGGACTATTTTATTGCCAAAGTTGACCTTCGTCGTGCTTACAGGTCTGTTCCTGTACACCCGGCCAACCATGATGCTCTAGGGTTAAAGTGGAAGTTCACAGGAGATGATCACTTTACCTACTTTGTTGATACTCGCTTACCCTTTGGGGGCAGTAGTGCCCCCGGTATATTCCATCGCCTTACTCAATCGGTTCGCCGCATGATGTCCTGCCGTGGTTTCAAGGATGTGGTTGTCTATCTTGATGATTTTCTTGTAATCGGGAAAACCAAAGAGGAGTGTGAGGCAGCTTATATGACCTTACGTAGCCTCTTATTGGAGCTGGGATTTACAATCAGCCCCTCCAAACTAGTACCCCCTTGTCAGAAATTAGTATTCTTGGGAGTAGAGATTGATACGGTTAAGTTAACCCTTTCTCTCTCCGAAAAGAAACTTGCAGACCTCAAGGTTTTCTTGCAGTCCTTTCGATCAAAAACGAGGACTACCAAAAGACAACTCCAGCAGTTAGCCGGACGCTTAAATTGGGCCTGTAAGGTTGTCTTTGGTGGTAGGACATTTCTTCGTAGGATCCTGGACTTGATGAACACTCTGCCGAAGCAATCTGCAAAGTGTCGTCTTAGTGGGGAGTTTCTCAAGGATATTGATTGGTGGCTTCAGTTCTTGGAGGTCTTCAATGGGTTCTGTCGTTTTCATGACCCCCGCCCGGTTGTTGACCTACATACTGATGCATGCTCTACGGGTATCGGAGCTGAGTTTCAAGGAGATTGGTTCTACTCCAACCTCCTGGTTGACTACCCACCCTTTTCTGGTTCTCACATCAATTACAAGGAGGCCTTATGTGTTGTCCTTGCCCTGAAACGATGGGCTCCCCTTCTTCAGAATAAGGTGGTCCACGTTCACTGCGACAACACAGCAGCGGTAGCAATGTTGAACAAAGGTACCACTAAGGATCCAGACATGATGTCCCACCTGAGAGATGCCTTTTGGCTCTCAGCTACTTTCAACTTTAGTATCAAGGTGTTTCATGTTCCTGGTAAACTTAATGTCCTTGCGGACCACATTTCACGTCTCCACTTTCCCTGTCACCTTCAGGCCTTTGCTCAACATTTGCTCTACTGGTACGGTCCTAACTCTGTGAACCTTGCAGCATTGGGGCACATGTCCCCTTGCTCGTTTTTCTTTTTGGTGGGGCTGCTTCACTCTAGCCTCTGCTTCTCATCTGTTTTTTAGGGCGAGACATCGCGTCTTCGCTCCTGAACGATGTTTTGTTTTATCGACAGGCTACATTAGCCCCCAATACACACAAGGCCTATCGTACTCACCGTAAGACCTACCTCCGTTTTTGCTCCATGCTGGACATCTCACCCGCTCCTGTTTCTACAGTGCATCTTTGTTTGTATGCTGCCTACTTGGCTCGTTTTTTGTTGCCCCAGTCAGTTTGCGTCTACATTAGTTATGTTGGCCTACTCCACAAGGACTATGGTTTGGTTAATCCCTTGGCAGATAATTGGTTTTTGAGCTCGGTTCTCAAAGGTATCAAACGCACCAAGGGATCCCCTCCAGTGCCTAGACTTTCTATTACGACTGATATTCTTTACCGTATCCGGCAGCATTTGGAACTTTCTGACAGCAAGCACGCTTCTTTTTGGGCTATTTGCCTTGTTTCGTTTTTTGGTTTGTTTAGGAAGAGTCACCTCCTCTCTCCCATCAGGATTTTTCCCCAGCTACCTTTCTTGTCAGGTCTGACTTCACCCTGGGTCCTTCTACAGTTTACATCAGGGTCAGGTGGAGCAAGACTATGCAGCTGGGTCAACGTACTGTTACTATACCCTTGGTTGCCATGTCTTCTCCCCTTTGTCCTGTTTCGGCTGTGAACCACGCTTTTCAGTTGACCCCTGGGGCGGGACCCCAAGCTCAGGCCTTTTGTTGGAGGGACTCGTTTTATGGCTCAAATAGGATTTTCACCTACAGAGACTTCATGCTTTCTCTCCGCAACCATCTCTCCAACATTGGCTTTTCCTCGTCTCAGTACGGCTCACATTCCTTTCGGCGTGGAGGAGCCTCTTTTGCATTAGAGGCTGGGATCCCACTTGACACGATTGCAGTGATGGGTGACTGGAAATCAGATGCTATCTATCTGTACCTCCACATGCCTCTGTCGCAGCGCTTGCATGCCCAGCGCACGCTCTCAGATTTTCTCTCTTCTTAGTCTTTCATCCTGTATATATCTATTTTCTTTTACACTACACACTTGGATTTGGACCTTTTATTTTCGTAGTCTATTCCTATTTTACGTGTGCACTATTTTTCGAAGAACTGATATGATCACTGATATGCCATGTCTCTGTTCAACCCCTTTGGTTCCCCTCGGGAGGACTGTTTGTGTTTAAGTGTCTGATATATGTAGGTATATCAGAGTTTAGATACATCAGTTTGTTTTGATTTGTGTCTGCCCTGTTGGGCTCAGATTTCCCATTTAGCCTCTCTTTCAGACTCCCATACATATAGCAGAACAGGGTACCTGGCCAGTCCTTTTCAGTTCTTCATTTTGCTGTACTGCTGTTTTTATAATTTGCTCCACCAGCCCTCCCCATCAACTACATGGGGGAAAGCTTTATACGATTTACTTATAACACATATTTATCCAATATTCATATTAGGCATATTATATTCTAGTTTGGCTTTATGCTACTTCCTGTATTTAGTTCATTACATATGTTTTGCTTTTATACGTTCATTGTCATGAAATTTATTTGATTAGGTATATTCAATGTTATATGTTTGTGTTTTTTATTGTCATTTATGATTATTCTTGTCACAGTGTTTTCCTTTTATTTTCGTAGTCTATTCCTATTTTACGTGTGCACTATTTTTCGAAGAACTGATATGATCACTGATATGCCATGTCTCTGTTCAACCCCTTTGGTTCCCCTCGGGAGGACTGTTTGTGTTTAAAAGCTATTTTAGGACAATTTTTGCTTTGTATCTAATCCTAGTTTTCACAAAAAAGCAAAAAAGGCCTTCCAAATCTTGGGACTGTTCTTAACTTGTTCTTAACTTTTGGCCATTTTAAGGCCTCATTGTTCTTATAAAATCGTTCTTATATAAAAAGGAATGTTTTCCAACCTACAGCGTTATAAACTCGTGCAGCAAGATAAATGAATTTTATCCCGAAATTGTGTATTTGAACTAGTGAACATGTGTGAAAAATGCGACTGTTGACTTAACGTACAACTGACACGGGTTTGGAAAAGTATTTTTGGTTGGTAAACAGAGCAGGCACATTTTCCTGCTTTCTTACTCCCACTATGAAGGAGTGTCAATTATAAAACACTCGTTCGTAGAGATAAAATGCTATTATAAAATGGCGCGATGTGAAATCAATGGCTACAGTCAAAATGAACACTCTTCCGGAAAGCATTATCTTACAAATCTTTTCTTTTTGCGAACCGAAGGAGATTTTTGAGAGTATTTCTAAAGTTTGCACCAGATGGTATCATTTATCAAATGACCGTTCTTTGTTGTTAAGACTGAAAAGTCTATCTGCACTCGATGGAGACAAAGCTGTGTTCGACTTTGTTAGAAGACACGAAGGAGCGTGGATCGTTTCAATAGAAGTTGATAGTCGTAGATTCCTTGGTAAGCCTTGCACAAATCATGGTATTTCTTTTCTCTGCTCAAACTGTCCCAATCTCCGAAGGCTTATTTTGTGCGATACACAAGTGGATGATGTTGGACTCCAAATGATTGGAAAGTTTTGTCATTCCTTAAAACATTTGAGAATTAGAGTAAAGGAACCATGTGAGACTGGTATCAAGCTATTATTAGAAAAATGCACTAAATTACGTGAAATAATGCTCAACAAAATGGAGCTGAGAGGGATATGTTATAATACTAGGGTAACAGCTTTGTGTGTGGCACCATGTGCACGGTTTCTTCAAATTTTGTCAATCAAACGATGGAACATTGTGGACCAAGATTTAGAAAGAATCTCCGATAGTATGGATTCCTTGAGAGAACTTTGGGTGGATGGCTGTATGTACTTGACAAGCTATGGAATTTTTAAGTCAATTCCCCGTTTTAAACACTTGCATTGTTTGAACGTGGTAAACACAAGGTGCATCCAAACGGACTCAGAGCTTGCACGTCTTGCTTTAGTTTTACCTAAAGAGTTCACGCGTCTCATGTTGAGCCCAAGACCTCGACAAATCACAGATGCTGGCAAACGCAGATTTAGAGAACTCTTACCTGAATGTGATCTTCTCTCATCTTTCATCAGTTGAAGCAGATAGTTGGATTAAAAACAGTTATTTATATAACAACAAATCTACAAAAAACAACAATAATTGTGTAGTATTTTCATTTCCCTTTGTGTTTTGTGTTCTTTTGATCAGCTTAAAACGTGAGTATTAATTACTAAAATCAACGAAATATAATATACTCTTCGGTATCTAATAGACGGGGGATCTGGAATAAGCAGACACCCCCCGGCTGTGAAAAGTTATTTCAGAAACTAATTGCCAGGGGGAGGGGGGTTGGAATAAGAATGTCCCGGGTGGAAAATCACTAAATAAGGGGCCGATATACCACAATTTTAGCTAGGGCCGTAAATAGACCCGTGAACGAAAAAAAAAAAAAAAAAAACGAAAAAAATCACATTTTGTGATTATTAATATTTGTCATGATTTTTTGCCTTTTTCAAGAATTGAGACTAATTTCTTTCAATCATATAATACAGGTGGATTTGAACGGTTTTGAAAAAAAACGCGAAAATTAGTACCTATAAGACCTTCTTAAGCCATTTAAGGGTTCATGCAATGACACCATAGAAATTTAAAAAGTTTTCTAAGTTTAGGCATGTTTTTTAGCCATACTATAGCCCAAATGTTCTCATAAGCTGAGAAAAAAACACACAATCATTTATGAACGATTAGTATTAGGAAAATCAATAAACGATCGTTCTAATAGTGATTAATTCATTAATGGTAGATGGTAGGTTTATCAATGTGTCTAAAAAGATCCACTTCGAGCTTCGTTTGTCGTCATCGCTAGTTTCTCCTTAAAACGACAATTTCGATCTCTGTCTTCTGTCTTTTTTGCTGTAAAAAATGTATAATGTTTGTGCAAAGTTTCTTATAAAAAAGCTTGGACACACAGACAAACAAACGGCCAAGAAAGCGTGTATTGCTTCACAATTAAGAGTATAATCGGTTAATAGGTGTTCAGGCTATAGAACGTCACTTAATTAATGACAAGTTGGGTTGCAAGCTTCTCATTGGTTCTGCATTTATTTAATTTTTTTTACTTTTCTTGTGTTCTAAATTTTATACTTATTTTTATACGACGACCAATGAGGGGCTGGCTACCCTCAACCCTAACTAACAACTGAATGCCTTCTTCGAAAAAGCTCAATCAAAACAGATGTGACATTGCCAGCAAGATCCTGTTAAGGGAATCATTGTAAAAGTCTTTGAAAAATATTTTTAAGAGCAAAATCTAATTTAACTAGACGAATTTTGCAAAGAAGTACAGTATTTATTCGAGGAACCTTAAGACTTACGTTTATTACGATTTACCAACTTGACTTTTCAGTCGAAAATTTTAAAATATTATACTTTCGGTCAAAATTTTTTCTCCACGCCCAATCATACAGAAAGGAAGCCTCATTCCTCCGAATAGCAATAAACAATAAACAAGATGTTTTCTAAAGAACATCAAAGTTTTTTAAAGCCTTGGAAAGAATGCTAATAAACTACCTTGAGCCTCGAGGTATGCTTAGAATATCCTTGATTTTTAAAGAAATTTGAGCTTCAGTATGCTTATAAAAAAGAGGTTTGCTTTGGCAAATGCAAACAATAGAGCATAAAATTAGCTGGGGCGGTGTTGAAATAGTTAAAGCCTAAAAAGAAATTATATCATTAGTGTCTCTCTTGATATAGGTTTTCAGTTTTTTGTTTTCAGCCCTTTTAAAACCCTCGCAAGGTGTTCGATTTCAAATTTTTGAAATTCGAAGCTGAGTTCGATTCTCAGCCTAGGGCTTTCTTTGCCTATGCATATTGCACACTCAAGAAGTCTCCAATTCCGTAATACCATCAATTTCGTGGTACATTCATTCTCTGGAGTTAGGTATTCGGTATTCGGGATTCGCATTCGGGATTCGATAAACGTAAATAGCTCTTAATAGAAAAAAGGTATAGACTTCAAATAAAAAAACGGATGCAAGTAGACGTGCCAGAGAATACATTCCAGTAAAAAAAAATTCAGAATGTGAGCTTAGTTGTCACGTGACTATGGGAAATTCCCTTATTCGGGATTCAATCTATTTAGGAACGTTACTTAAAATGCTTAGAAGAACTGAGGGAAAAGAGAGACTTCAAATAAAAAACGGATGCAAGTTTACATGCCAAAGAATAACTTCCAGTAAAAAAAATCCAGAATATGAGCTTAGTTGTCTTAGTTTGTTTTTAAAGAATAAAGTGTTTATGAAAGTTAGCACGTGAACAAAAATAGATTTCAACTCTTGATTTGGGTACCTGCTCATGCGTGTTTATATTACAATTTGATGTCATGACTTATTTCGCTTATGTTTTCTCCTACATGCAATGGGAGAAAGGCAATGGGAATTCTTGTGAAATAATCAAGCCGGCAATTTATCATTTATTTACTCTTATCTCGATGATCTAGTTTAGATTAAAATCTCCATTTAACTATTTACATTGAGGCCATACGACAAAAGTGAAAGAGTTGCACACTTTACACATGATTAAACAAAGGGTTTAAAGAGCGTGCTCTTCTCGAAATTATGAGAATGCTATAGAGGAACAGTTTTTTATTTCATTCATTCATTCACGCAATCATGTCACGGTTCAATTCTTGTGGTTTTACGGAAGGTAAATGGATCAGTATTTACAGTTTATTTAATTACTTATTTTGTAAGAATATGTGACTGTGACTAGGTAAAAATATTACCAGAGGCTCCAGCGTGATTGAATTAGTTCCTTTCAAATACTGTATGTTGAAAAATGTGAGTGTATGACAAGTAGAGGACAAGGAGATATTTAGGGTTTGGTTCGGTTTGGTTACAATTGTTTAGGATAGCCATATTCTTAGCCTCATTCTTAATTTTTTGGCCAATTTCATCATGGACATTCTTATAGAGTGTATTCTTATAAAATAAACGTGTATTCTTAGAATTCTTAAGATTTTGAGCCTCATGATTAAAAAGAATTCCTACAAAAAATAACTATGTAATTTAGTCTTTCGTGCCGTTACCCAAAATGCTATTAAAGTGATGAGAAATATTTTTTCAAATCTAGAGCATTGCAACCTTATGAAAAGACTGCCACCACTGAAGTTACACCGTAGGATTAAGGTATTTTAAAACATTTTCAAAAGTTTTTTACATGATAATATTCCACTCGCGATTATCTTTATAACAACAGTACAAAATTGCAAACTTATTCGAACTTTATCAACGCAGGGTTGGTACGGCACGTCCAAAACGTAACTTAACTTTTTCCCACCAATAGCACCCATCCCAGTATAGTCACTTATATACCAAAAGAAGCGTATTTGGACGTAGAACATGTTCCCACCTGTGCCTAGTTAAAAAATTATCAATAAAAAAACCTTTTGTGACGTCACAATGATGACGTACGTACTTAAAAGCTAGAGATCAAAATAATTTTTGCCAAAATTTTGATGACGTCAGCAATAAATGCAAAAACGTAAGTTTTGCAATAAAATGCTGACAAAAGCACTTTTCAAAAAATTTTCGATAGATATTTAAATAATGTCATGATGACGTCATTAGAAATGACAAAATTTTGTCAGAAAGTGTCAATCCACATTCCCCACACACTGGCAAAATTTCATGACAAAATTCAAAGTCCTTGAAAAGTCATTGAAGATTTTCGTTCAGGAACCTTACTCTGTGGGAGCTGACTACCCCCCCCCCCAAAAAAAAAAAAATACAATTTTTTGTGAATGACAAATTTCAGAAGAATCTTGAAGATCATTCTAAAATAAATCCAAAACATAAGAGTGTCTTTTCTTTAACAGGCCCCCAGTTAACCAATGTTCACTCATTCACGCTTTTTTTGCAATTCATGCATACACGAAATCGGGGAAAAATCGTCATTTCACGCAATCACGCCAACAATATTCGCATTTCACGCATCACGCAGAGGACCAATTTTCAGACATTCACCCTAGTTTTTAATTCAAAAAAGGGGCATTCGAAGAGCTACTTTATCTGTTGGTAAAATACTTTATCTGTTGGTAAAATACTTTACCTGTTGGTATCGAAGTTGTCATGTGTAATTCTCATCACCCCCGTTTATGTTGTCGGAGTTGACCACCACACCCTCTTTGTATCAGTTATCTATAAAAACAACTTATCAAAATGTTATAACTCTTTAAAAGCAATGTATTTCTTATTAACAGAGAATGCTTATTTATTAAGCCGTTCTTTTAAATCAAAATACAATGGGGTTGTCAGAGCGACATAATTACCATTTAGTACAGAGAGTATTCTATTAAGTCGTCTCTTTAAAAAATAAAAGATCCTTCTCCTATTAAAGAGACAATTATCTTTTTTGTTAACGTGATGATAAGAGAGGAGAAGAAAAAACTAATTGGGTTAATTGTTCGTTTCCATGGCGATATAAGAGACGAATGAAGGAAAGAAATGTCTGAGCGGCACTCCTTTGTAACCAATTATAAAAACAATAGATCAAAGAGTGCGATATGTTGAGAAGTTGAAACTATCAATTCTAGAATAGATAGCTATATTTGAAAAGATAGCTATTTCTCTATAAGATAATGTTCTATATAATCTTTAGATATCTATGAACGCATCCAAAAAAAGAAAATCCATGCACAAACTATGTATTAAAATCTTTTGAAATAGATTTCTACATGGCAACCTCAATAAAAAAGTTCCAAATTGAGCAGAAAGCGTAGAATATGCTGTATGTCAATTTTATCAAATTTTGGTATTCTGGCTAACCCTGTGCGTACAAGTACCAGGCCCCAAATTTCATCTGAGACTAATGACATCATCAATGACCTTTATGGATGCCATTTGACCAAAAAAACTCCAAAGACAGACTCAGAACAGCAGATGCAAGTACTACACAAAAATGCCAATTTTTAAGCCTTCTGGCCAACTTGGTGCATAGGGGTAGCAGGCTGAATATTGATTTTCAGCCAAAATGAGTATGATTTTCAGAATCAGCACCCAAAAAATGTTCCAAATCAACTTGTCCTGGTAGTAAATCGAAAAAAAGGTCTATTATGTCCCCCTAAGATTAGACCGGTAAAATCGTTCATATAAGTAAGATTCTAAATAAGTTATCATGTAAAAGCTTCAATGTTCCGTCACAAGATCATTTGTAAGAAAAGAAGAACCACAATATATAGACAGATAGTTAGGTAAACATTAAATTTTCAAGAATGAAAAAGAAATATTTACAAAATTGAAGAATTGTAGCTGACGCCAATTTTTTTGCGCAAACGTTTGATGGCTTAGGCGCACGACGGATACGTCGTTAATAATCCAGACAAATCGAAATCTGGACGTACATTGTTGATTACGATTAACGACGCGTCGATCTTTGGGTCGGCTGTTCATAGAGGCTTTAAACTTATCGTACGTTTGGAACAATGAGAAGGCAGTTGTATTGAATAAATGCATGCACCAGTTGCCAATATTCGGGATCATTGATACGATCAAGCTTGATTATTTAATGTCAGCCTTGACAGGGCTTTCGGTGGCTGACATGGGGAAAAAACTTTATGTCAATTTTCCAGACTGCAAGTGACTTTGTTTTGCCTCAAACAGGGTTAATCAGAGCTCACTATCAGTCCTCACAAAATTAATAAATAAACAAGTATTCACTTACCATTTTGTGTAGACATTCCACTAGTAGCTGTTATTGACATTGTTGATACATCGACGTCATTTGAGGAAACTGAAATAAAAGAATATCCTTATTTGAGAATTGAAGCACCATTACGAGAGGACAAAATCTCAGTTACGGTTTTCCTCCAAAGCCACATATCTAAATTACAAGGACCATCAAAATACTGTTCTCACTGTTTTGTACGAGGCGTTCAAGTAGAATTTGTACGATCTCTGCGTCGGACTCGGGTTGTGGACTGTTGAGCCATAGTTTTTCGAGCACGCTTTTTAGGGGGCTCTATGTCAGAGTCGACACCTGTTGTCGACATAAAATCAATTACAGTATATGGCCCCCAAAACGGAGACGGCCCCCAAAACGGAGGTCGTCATTAAAATGAAGATTCTGACTTGTAGATTTATCAGAATTAAACGATTTTTGTCTATTTTGAAAGAATGATGGTTATACTTGAAAATAAGCATGTTTTTGCTGGTTCGAGACAGATTCAAAATAACATATTTGCGTCTAAAGGAAATATTTTAACACCAAAATTAGATAAAAATTGCATATAACTCACTCTAGCTCCTTGGATATTGAAAATAAGTTATGAAAACGGGGTATAGGAAACTTTCTACACCTAATGCCGTTCAGAAAATGCAAATACATCTGTGACTTTAGAGGCTGGGTAAAAGATATAGCATCTTGAAGGCCAACCAGTATTTTGGAGCCCTAGAATCAGCATTGACAAAACCGAAAATTCTAAATATGAGAAAAAGCAAAATATCTTGGAATCCTATTCCTATCACATTGAGCTAATAGTTTATAACACAAAATTAACATTGTATATCAAAAATTTCGCTGAATCAGCAAAAACGGCAAATTCTGTCATTTTATTTGCAAAATATAGGAGAAAAATATCTTTAAAGCTTAATATTTTCAGTTTCAATTAAGCTTTTTTTCTAAAATTTTCACAGCTTATTCCATACATGAATGGAACTCTTTTCAAAAGAGATTTGTTTTCAAAAACTTGATTAAGACGTTGTTAAATCAAAATTGTCATTTTGAAAATTTCTAAATTTTCAGTTTGGACTTTGCAATATCGAAAATCTTGAAATATTTCATAAAAATCATAAATTTTACACCCATCGGGTCGCAAATTTAAGGGAAAACACAAATACGTTCAAAGTTTCCCCCCCTATTACCACTGGGCTTAATAATTTGATTTTAACTACACCTCCGTTTTGGGGGCCCCAAACCTGCATTTTGACAACCAGGGGTATACTGTAAAAATTTTATCAAATAAATTTATGTCCAAAACCCTCTAAATCATATTTCAAAACTATGGTCAAAATTTTGTATTCATATCTTAAAGCTATCTTGAGAAATCGCTAAAATTTCAAACCTCCGTTTTTGGGGCCATTAGAAAAAAGCTACCTATCTTTAAGCGATTGAAAAATATTGTTGAAATTGGAAATTTTGAAAAAGAACTTCCAGGAAATAAAGATGAGATGTTAAAGGTTTTCATGCAGCAACAATTTTTGTAAAATATCTTTTCCTCTAGATTTGAGAGAAATTTCAAATTTGATCGCCGTTTTGGGGGCCACATACTGTAGCTATTCGGCGTCAATTTTATCTGAGAAAAAAACAAAGAAGATACCAAAAAGCTGTTCACATATGCTCTCAATAAATCTCATGCCTGCTAGCCAAATTTTGAACTTTCAAACCCTTTCTAATTGGATCGTAAGTAAACCAATGAGTTAAATTCAATCTGCCATGCGCCATTTGAAAATCATAGCATAACTCTAAGAATATTTCGATAAAAAAACACCAGCCGTACCATTCGTCATTGGACGTTCAGCAAATTCATTCATGTTGATACAGGGTTCATATAATACAGACTCATCGTACTGTTCGGCACAATCGCTCTCGTGTAGTTCCAATTCTAAATAAAAACAAATCTTTTATTAAACTTCATCTTTGGGTGTATGGTATTTAGAGCAAGATGAAAATAAGAGCTTACCACTTTCTACTTGCATGTCTTCTTCGATGACACGAAATACTTCTAGTTCTTTTGGTGGGGTCTAGCCAAGGGGACTGAATCGCCCGCCTCCAGAACGCACTTTTGTTAAGGTCGTCTTCGATTTAACATCGACTGGCAGCGTGTATGTTAATTCTGATTCGTCAATGACATTTAAGTTTGAGTTTATGAGGTGGATAAGTTAGGTCAAACAGTGCATGGTATTTTCACGGATCCATTTTGGTGCTTCGGCCGATTGAACTTCCAATTTCGGGCATTTGATCTCGTCAATTCTTTCCACGGAATCCTTGTCTTTCTTTTTATAATTCGGTACATAGTTGCAGGTGGCAAAGATGTCAGCGTTCATTTCTTGCATGTTTGGGTCTGCGGGAAAGCACCACCTTGGAATACCATCTTGACCATTTCGGCGGGAACCGTCTCTTTGGTCCATTCATCAATAAAGACAAGATCGCATGTCTTGACGGATCATGGAAAATCCAAGCGCACCCTCTTTGGCGATGATTACTATTTTGGACCGTGGTATCAGCTCTGAAAACATGTTGAATACCGATGTTTTACCACAATCAATATCCCCACTAAGTACCAGTCGCTTGCATTTGTAGGGAATTTGATACGTCAAAAGGCACAAGTAAATCTTGTGTGCTAGCTGAGGCTGAGCTTGTTCTTTAAGTGTGGGACACCCCCACTTAATTGCTGTCGCAAGGATCCCACCTGGCAATTAGTTTGTAATGAGTCAAAATCTTTGAATGTTTGCGGTGTTATTTTCCCAAAATCATCACAAGAAAACGAACATCCGACAAACTCTCTACTTGAAAGCTTCAGATAGACATTGTTTCGTACCTCAAAATAATCATAGTTGATTCTGATCCTTGGTTACATCTGAAATAAAGAATGGTCTACCTTGAAAATAGCAGAATACAAAGAAATTATGATGGAAAAATAAAAACAAGTCATAGAGTCCTGTAAAAACAGTTGCTGTTGTGCTATTTGCCTTCAAACTGCAAAAATTTACACTATCAAGCAATGAGTAAAACTTTTTTGCTAGTTTTCATTTGATCTAAGAAATGTAAGACAAGTACCTCTGTATGCTAGTGTGACGGTGTTATTATTTTTTCAATTTTCGGGATTCCGGGATTCAGCAAAAATTTTGACGGGAAAACGGTATTTCGAACCCCTACAAACCCCCCCCCCCCTAATAGGCAATCCATTTTTATAAAATTTTACACTCTTCTACCTTTGGGTTTTATCAAATTTTCGAAAAACATGTCTCGCTTCCTAAGCTCCCTTGTATTGCATCGGTCGGTCATAGCTGCAAACTTTTCCTCCGTACTCTTTTGTGCTTACTTGAAGGGGTTGGTGGAATAAGCAAAGAAGCAGCCACCGACCTAAAATTTGCAAATATCTGTTCTGATTTGCCAGCTGGAAGGATTTTCCCGAAATTAAGAACAGTTCCTCGTTTTATTGGGGAGAAATTTTTACTTCAGAACAGTTATATCTTTCCAGCTAGGAGGTAAAAAACTTTTGGAACAGGTACGAAATTACCAGGCGATTGATTTTATGCGAGTTAACTGTTCTTATCTACCAGGGCTGACAAAATCTTATAAGAACAGATCGCTAAATTCCAGCTCGACATTGAAGGACTTTTAAGAACAGAAACTTAATTTCCAGATGCTCTACATAGATGGAGAATTTTCAGCTCCCACTCCGGGCAACCGCATTCAGAAGAATTTTTGACTTTTTTGAAATTCCCTCAGAACAGATAGGAAATTCTTAGACACTCTTAGATTATTTTTTGGATATCAAACTATTTTTTAATAAGAACAGATCATATTTTTCCAGCTGATCCCAATCTTCAGTAGAACAGGCCACTTTTTTTCCAGCTGACTTTTATCTTTAGTTCGCTAAGAACAGACCGTCATATCCAGCTGGAACGTGCCTACAGAACAGATATTTTGAAGTCTTCCTTCGGTGGATGCTTTCGTAAGCAGGTGTTTGGCCCCGTGTTAGGTTTACTCCTCGAGAAAATCTTTAGAATGGGGGCTAGATAAATAAAGGGATATCCCAATAAAGTTTTGGCACTCTTTCAGGAAAATGTCATAAAAAATTGGTCATTCATTATAATGCTATTGGGTTGATCTTTTCCCTTCAAGCAAAAAAAGAGTGTTCACTTCATTTGATTTGGCATTCGTCCCTATTTTTTTGGGATTTTGGCATTCCCTAGTCGTCCCTATTGTATTTCATAATAAGTAAATATAACGTTCTGAAAGTGGCAAAAAACGTGAACAACTCGAGGAAATCAATGAGCGGGAAAAAAGTGTCTTTGGCATTACCACTGGTTTTAACAAATAATATTTTCGCCCCGGGTTTCGATTATATGCGATATGAAAGCAATTTTTGTTTGATAAGGCGTTTGGAGATCGAGAATTTTAAACTGGTCAGTAAAATAATTGATGTACGAAACGTTGGACCGCTCATTTCAGTAAATTGAGAAGTTTTGTCAGGAAAGAAGATGTCTACAAGGAATGTTTATAAAATCTCTCAATATGAATAATCTGAATATGATGATCTTTACTAGAGGGATATCATAAAAACAATGTGAGGTTTATTATTGGGTTGATCATCAATTGGGTCTAACTTTTTAGCCTTCAAATACCTGTTTCTAACTGGGTGGAATCAAAATGATATAAAATAATTAAGTTTGACCCTTTTTCATCATATAATCAGGTAGAATTAGGTCAAAACCCACCAAAACCTGGAAAAAAATGGTGTAAAGATAAAATTTTGCACAGAGGTCCAGAAACATGTCATGAATCACCAAAAAAAAATCGCCACCTCCAGGAGGTTGGGAACACCCCTAAATCCATAATGGCAGCCACAGTAGTGAAAAATGCAAAAAAGTGATAAAAAAATTCACTCCATTAAGAATTAGTGAATAAGTCTACGGGGACGAAATCTTCACATCGGTCTGGGGCGCCTGTGCTGAAAAGCCGGGTGTCCCAGCAAGAGGGAGCAAGTCCTTTGTCTTTCAGGAATAACATAACAGAAAGACAAGGACCATGATGAATTGAACCTCTGTCAAGCTGTCCACCCCTACACGACGATGCGTTCGCCAGGAATGATTGTCACGCTGCTCTCGTTTCTGCCACGTTTCATCTGGGTTTGGTCATATCAGCTACAAATTTGAAGGTGTCGCGAACCATCAAATTTTAATGAAGAAAGCGAGAAAAAATAACATCCATATTGCATCACAGAACGTGAGAGGACTTAAGTCAAACGATAAAATCAACGAACTTTCCACTTCAATCGCTCAAAGAGGATACTTCGCAGTGTGTTTACAGGAGACCTGGAGAAGTAGTATAGAAAACATCGATCACAAAGGTATTCGTTTTCTCTTTAACGGACTTGAAAAACACCAACATCGAAGTCGCCGTGGTGAGCAAGGTGTTGGGATCGCTTTAAATCCGGACGCGTTAACAGCCTGGAAAGCCGCAGGCTCTGTAATCTACAACGAATTTGGTGCCCGAATCATTGCTATTCGTTTAAAAACTAAAGTTAACAGCATTTTCCTGATATCAGCTTATGCTCCTGTCGGGGTAGCTGATGATAATGTATGGGAAGACTTTTTGATAAAGTTAGACTCTTGTATAAGCAAAAAACATCGAGACGACGTTTTAGTCATCGGTTGTGACTCAAATTCAAGTATGGGCATCTCCCAACGTAACGAAATACATCAGTCTGAATTGAACTCTATCGGAAAATTTGGACTTAAACACAGAAACAACGCTGGTATTCGATTTTCAACCTACCTCGAAACCAACAGTCTAGTGGCTCTCACGACGTATTTCCAGAAAAACGATTACGTAACGTGGACACACCCCCGTTCCAAACTGCCACATCAAATTGATCACTTCATCACCAGTAAAAGTTTTTTCAACCGATGTACCGATGCTGGAGTTACGACACCCCTCATTGATAGTGACCACCGTGCTGTTTTTGTCAAATTACGTATACACTTGAATTTCTCTAAACGTTTCACTCGACGCCAAAGAGTGGCACGTCTCGATCAAAAACTTCTGCTTAAACCTCGAATTAAGAACATGTACTGTGAACGAGTCAACAACTTGTATCTGGAGTCAGACGATACCGATAGCTATTCTAAACTTGAACGATCTATGGAGCTTGCTGCTCTTACCACACTTCCTAAAACCATTCGACCACAACCTGGATGGTTCGCTTCCAATCAAACTCGACTAAATCAGTTAATTAAAGAGAGAAACACTGCTGTATCTCTTAAAATCCGAAAACCCACGAGGCATTCTAATGACCGCTTGAAAAAGGCCAGAAAACAATTGAAAGGAGAAATTGCTCGATCTAAAAACAAATGGATACTTGACATATGTAAAGATATAAACAATCCTGGGTCAGGGTCGAAAGTTTACTGGGATAAAGTAAAGTTACTTAGAAAAGGACTAAATAAACCAAAAGTTTCATCCGAAAAAATGATGAAAAAGTCAGATGGATCGAAATGTGTCAACGCCGAAGAAAACGCTGAGGTGTTTCGAGACCACTTTCAAAAATTGTATGAACGTGAACCAATCTACGATACAACTGTCATTGAACTGCTCGAACGACAACCAGTGTTTGAAGGTGTCGATCATGATCCTACAGATGATGAGATTACTAAAGCAACACAATCACTTAAGAATAACGCCCCAGGAGAATCCGGTTTAACTCCTCTAATGTTCAAATCTTTAATTGCACTCCCAGAGACCTTTACTATTCTGAAACAAGTTGTATTAGAATTTTGGAACACTGAGAAACCACCAGACCAATGGAATGTCGGATTACTAAAAGTTTTACCCAAAAAAGGTGATCTGAGTTTACCTGGTAACTACCGTGGTATCATGTTACTGGAAATAGCCTATAAAATCGTAGCCAAAATTGTTCATCAGAGACTTACGCCGATATCCGAAAGCCTGGACCATGAAACACAGTGCGGATTTCGCCCAGGAAGAGGATGCACAGACGCTATTTTTACTGTTAAACTTGCATTGAAAAAGAGACGCGAACACAACCAGCAAACGTGGGTTTTATTTCTAGACCTAGTAAAAGCCTTTGATCGTGTTCCGCGTGATCTTCTCTGGCTAGTTCTCGAACGATTCGGCGTACCGCCAAAATTACTAAGTGTTATCAAAGCACTTCATCACACCATTCAAGTGAAATTTACTGTCGATTCCATATCACACATCCTTGATTGTAAAATCGGAGTGAAACAAGGTGATGTACTCGGCCCAATACTCTTTTCGATGTACATTGCTGCTATTATGATTACATGGAGGCAAACTCGCAACCACCCACAATGCATCTTTCGTACCAAAAAGGATTTCGTACTAACTGGCAGGAGACCATACACAAAAGGTGATGACTTCGAACTAGGAGATTCAGAATACGCTGATGATACAGCCGCCCTATTCGACTCAAGAGAAAGTTTAACAACTGATGCCCCTGTTATAAATACTCATTTCGACAGATTCGGCATGGAGATACATGCTGGAATTCGTGCCCTTCATGACAAAGCTTCAAAAACCGAAGTATTATTTGTTTCACGCCGCAATGCACAACCGATTGAATGTGACCGTGATGACGTAAATCTCAATGATGAAAAATTCTTCCCTGTCGTAGATAGATTTACCTATCTTGGATCTGTTATCACTGGCGATTGTTCCGATCGAGAAGATGTGCTACTTCGAGTTAAAAAAGCGGGAAATATGTTTGGTTCGTTGAAGAAATGTATCTTCGGAAATGTAAAATTAAATTTGAAAGTGAAAGGGAAGGTTTATGAATCCCTTATATTGTCGATCCTACTTTATGGATCAGAATCTTGGTGTCTGACAGAGGAGTTATATCGATGGTTGCGCTCCTTTCACAATAGATGTGTAAGAGCTATGTGTGGAGTAAATATGATTGATGTTTTTGAAAAGCATATTTCGAATGAGAATTTGTTTAATCGTCTTGATGTCAAATGTATCGATTCTTATATTGTTAAAAGGCAGTTAAGATGGGCTGGCCATGTTGTACGCATGGATATGAATCGTCTACCAAGGAAAATGATTTCGTCGTGGGTCAGTGAAAAACGACCGCGGGGTTCTCCCGAAATGACTTACGGTCGCTCTTTGTTTAAAGCTCTTAAAAAGGCTAATATTGATAAAGACAACTGGTATAATCTCGCTATGGACAGGAACAACTGGAGAGATGCTTGCAATATAATTTCTTGATTTTTTTCTTTACCTAGCAGCGCAATGAATATCCTAAATTTGTTAGTTTTTTTTTCCTAACAATTTTTAGGCCAATTCCCCTTAGGGGATGGTACAATTTATTTATTATTTATTTTTGAATTTTTCAAAACATTTTGATTTTTGGGGCCTGGGGACGAGTTTTTCGCCATAACGAGGCTAAAACTTTGGGACAGCCTGGAGACTTCAAAAATTGTCGGATTTGGCTGAAATTTGACAGACTTATTCCTTGGGTGAGTATCTAGGAGCAATTTTTTCATTTTTTCAAAATTTTGATTTTTGGGGCCTGGGGACGAGTTTTTCGCCAGAACGAGGCTTAGACTTTGAGACAGCCTGGAGACTTCAAAAATGGTTGGATTTGGCTGAAATTTGGCACACTTGCTTCTTGGGTGAATATTTATGGGTATTTTTTTCATTTTTCAAAAATTTAGATTTTTGGGGCCTGGGGACGAGTTTTTCGCCAGAACGAGGCGAGGACTTTGGGGCAGCCTGGAGACTTCAAAAATTGTCCGAATAGGCTGAAATTTGGAACACTTCTTCCTTGGAGGAATATCTTTGGGATATTCTTTTCATTCATCCCTAATTCATCCCTGACATTTGGGGCATGGGACAAGTTTTTCATAACTGCAACAGTTGGTCCTCCCAATAGTTGGAAAAATACTGAAGTATTAATTTGGCACATATGACCACCTTTGCCTTTTAAGGAGCACATCAGGGTTTGTTCAATGACTAAATCTGACCAGAGACCCGCCCAGAACCTGTCAGATCGACGAATTGCAGGATGACCGTCCATGAATTTTTGATGTAGCCAGGGGTGACTGTTGGGAAGATCTGGCATGTCTTGTACGTACATACGCGTGCATCGAGCGTAGTTGACATGCCCTGTAGCTGCAAAGAGATTGGCCATTTTCGTCACCGCCTGCAGATGCAGCATCCAATTAGAGGTTCGCTCAGCACAAATAAATTCTTTGATAATATCCACGTACTCAATATATTGGATCCACAAGGCTGGTGTGCGTGATGATTCTTTCTTTTTCTTGCAATACGACTCAATACCTTTTCTCAACTTGTCGAGTGTGTCATCTGTCTGAAGACGCCTGATCTCTTCATCTGTCAGACCAGCATCGTTTGCATTGTTGTGCATTACTTCCAGGGGTTTCAGGTCGATCTTTTCATCTTCTACAACAAACTCAATAATATGGCTGACAAGGGCACTTTGCGCAAGAAGATGTGACCGTAGCGCTCTTGAATAGGCCTTACCAGAAAGCATGTGCGGTACTGAATTTTCAGCGTAGACCTCCTCTAACAACTCTTTAAGGCCCGAACCACCCATCATGTTACCAATACTTCCCATAAAGCTCATGAGAGTGTGAAAGCCACCAAGTCTACAAACCATATTGAATTCCTCAGTTCTGATGATTCCAGACGCCTTTTGGTAAAGTGGTTGGTCGAAGGTGATACAGGGTGTTGGTATGTTTTGACGCTTTGCTTCGTTGATGACGAAAACTAATGTCGAATGAATGCAGGTTTCATCATTTGGGTCCATGTCGATGATTGGTAAGAATTCTATTGCATCTCGTTTGAATGACTCATCCTGTTTCTTTGTCGCTGTTTGCATGAACCCCGACCAGTTTGAGTTTGATTTTCGGAACAGCCACGATGCTTTCCACAGCAGGTCTAAGCTCATAACAGGAGCTGGTGCTTTAGCAGTAGAAGTGAGTTCCCTGAATGCTCTTAGCTTAACTGTTGATAACCCAGAAACACTGCTATCAAAGTAAGGGACAATAGGTACATTTGTTTCTGCAAATCCACTAAACTCTTTATGTTTGATTCTTTTGATGATGTTGGAAGTCGAAGGTTTGTTGGACGCTGCGATTATACCCATACCGTGAAGTGTCCCCTTACCAGTAAGTGTTTTTATGTTGAAATCAGCGTTGTAACTTATCCACTGTTCAAAATCTTTCTTTTCTTCCTGGCGTTGTTCGCGAGCACTTGTAATTGCTGATTCTTTGAAGAGGCGTACCTTGGAAGAAATCGTTAGACCTTTTTAATAAATGACGTCGCGAAAATTGCTGCTGGCTTCGTTTTCAAATTGATGAAATGTAGAAGAAAATTGAGGAAGAGAATAAGAAATTTTAATTAGAGCTGTCCATCGAAATAACTTCCCGCTCAACATTATTCTAAGGGGTACCTCATCTGATGAAACTGATAGACCGAATTGACTTAGATGATCGACCAGCCATCTTGTCGAGAACGATTTGTCGATATCAACACCAATACCAAATGGAATGGGAGCAATCATTGATCTTGGCCTTGAATTTTGTGAAATCAATTGGCCGATGGTTGCCCGCTTCAAGGGTGGAGAAACCAAGTGACTCAAAAAGGTAACCAAGCTATCTGGAACCCAAGATTCTGCATACTCGATATCTGCCATTTTGTTAATATCAGGGTATGTGGTTTTGTCAAAGGGCATGACTCTGAGATCGTTATTGATCATCTTTGCAGCTGCAATGATAAGATCGATGGGGTTTTGTGACTTTGCTTTCTTGAACTCGTTCATGACAAACCAAACGTAGTCTTTAAAACAAATTATACTTGATCTACCTGGTTGTTGGGCAAAGAATAAATGATCTCCATAGTGCTCTTCCAATTTTTGTTTCAAATACTTTCAACAATAGCACTCTGATCCGTCACTCAGTTCTTTCATAACCTCGTGGAGCTCTGTCAATGTATAAATTTCAAAGTCAGATTGATTTTCCAACCAAACACAGACTTTTTCAAAATTTTTAATCCTCTCAGAATCATTTGGGCGTCCTTTTTTGCTCGAGGTCGTGTTTATACGTTGGATGGTGAATTTTTTCATGCATTTGTCATGGTATATTACTTCTTCAGTGCATAGATCGTTGCATGTTTGCAGCCGTTGACGGACTTCATTTCCCCAATCGTCATCTCTTTCATCACATCGTTTCAAAAGAGTCCCATGAAGTGGAATCGTGCGTACTGGAATGACGGTTGAATAACGTCGATCCACTTGATCGCCACAGATGAAACAACACTTTTTCCAATCAATTATTATTTTCTCATCAAGTGACAAACGTGGACTTTTTCGAACAGGAGCACTTTGTTCTTCCTGTGTTGCTTCACTTTTCTTACCACGATCATCGATAAAATCTCTTCTACAATCGCGGTGAACATAGATTTTTCCAATGGGATCCGAAACCAATGCTTGCTCAAAAGTTCTTAAAAAGAAACATTACAAGCACTATGAATAACAAAAAAACGTTGAAAAATGACTTTGAAAGTACAAACCAATCTGAAATTTTTAAGTTACTTTTACTTGCTTTATTTCTAAGTTTACAAGTGGCTTTTAATTCTCTTATTTTCCTGCTGTTCTTTTGGCTGCCTAACTTTGATAAAGATATAAAATCACCCACCTTCTTACATGATCTCAAATTCTAGAAGATAAATATAAGAGAATAACAAATGAAATACTGAAATACCTGTGTAACTCATCTAAACCTCGTTCACTACTTATGCGGACTAAAGAAATTAATCCTTTTCTCTTTACATTCACAGCTGGGTCTTCTTCACTGAAGCTTTCTTTGCACAAACTACAACTTTGGTTCTCCATCTTTTCTTCTAGTGTATATATTTCAATTAGATTTTCCTTTTTATTATTTTTTCTGAAAAATACAAAAGGTAAATATATGGTCATATGTGCCAAATTAATACTTCAGTATTTTTCCAACTATTGGGAGGACCAACTGTTGCAGTTATGAAAAACTTGTCCCATGCCCCAAATGTCAGGGATGAATTAGGGATGAATGAAAAAAATATCCCAAGGATATTCATCCAAGGAAGAAGTGTTCCAGATTTCAGCCAATTCGGACAATTTTTGAAGTCTCCAGGCTGCCCCAAAGTTTTGAAGTTGAAAAAATTGTATTCTATTTTCCACTTTTTTGCATTTTTCACTACTGTGGCTGCCATTATGGATTTAGGGGTGTTCCCAACCTCCTGGAGGTGGCGATTTTTTTTTGGTGATTCTTGACATGTTTCTGGACCTCTGTGCAAAATTTTATCTTTACACCATTTTTTTCCAGGTATTTATGCAATTCTACCTGATTAATATTGATATCTTTGGTGGTGGAAAAACTGTGTGATTTTGAGGGTAGCCTTGAGACCTGGAGATCTTATTCTAGACTCTCCTACTCGATACAATCAATAACTTTTTCCAATCGATGACTAATCGATTTTGATCGATAATCAGAATATAATCAACTGATATTCAATCCATCGATTGGACTGATAGACCATGTATCTAGTGGGAAAGTCTGGAAATAGAAGATCAGAATTAGAATACACCTTATCTGAAACTCAGCCAACCAGACGGCCGTGATCAATTTAAATCGATATTAATCGATTAATGCTGATCAGCTATCAATTTTTAAAATCTATTACGATAGCTAATCAAGCAAAAAAAAATTGTACTGTAAATATCAATTTGCCAACATTTCATATGGATGAGTGATTGATCATTTCGATTAGATACCGATTAATATTGCTTACCTTATCTACTATTGATTATTCAGCGATTATGTATCTTTAGATGAGCTGTCGATTGTTATCAATGAAATAGCGATTGATAATGAAAAGCTATAGCTAATCGAGGTAGAGAAATTGTGAATATCAATAAGCTATTGATTACATATTTTAATCGATAACTGATCGAATAATATTGATGATCAAATTACGACCGTATTGTGATAAGCAGTAACATTGCAAGGAGGCAAACTTTGCAATAAGATGACGTATTAAAAATATAAATCAGAATTACAATATATAGCTGTGTCCAGCACAATGTTGATTTGACAATTCAAAGGGGTAGGGGTTTGGGTGATTTTAGCCTGGATATCCAGTCTGTAAATTATTTCAGAGTCTAGTTTTATATATTTTATGTTCTGATTTACAGCCTGGTCTCCCTAGAGTGTTTTGCATTCTCATATGAGAATGCAGTCCGCTTGCTTGCGCTCACTTCGCTAAAACGGTAAGGGCCAATCTACACGGTGTTGAGCAATTCTAAAGCAAAAATAGGATAGTCCTCCAGTTGCTAGTGAAGATAGGGCTTTCTGTTACATGAAAACATGAAAAAGAAGAAAACAGAGGCAAGTTCATTTTCCAAGAAAACATGGTTGGTCATGATAATGCATGCAAACTTTTTAATGGACTTTGGTGTAATCTTTGGATGTTTGAAATAGTTTTAGATCTTGTAAGACTACTTTTTATTAATTTCTGTTTTGCTGCCCTGGGTTGGCTAGGAAACATGGGTTTTCACTTTCATTCTCTAGGGAGACCAAGCTCTATAATTTAAGAACTTTGTATGTTGAGGTAAATTTTGTTTTTTCTTAAATTTTGAGCTTGGATATCCAGGCTAGGGTGATTTCTGTTCAATCAATAAAATACCTTTTTTAACTCAAGACAACAAAATAAACAAGCCTGTAGCTTAGCTTATGCGGTTCAGGTATATTCATATTTATTTAAAATACACATAGTCTTTTGGACCTTTAATAGACCTGTTGTAGGACACAAATATTACCTTAAGGGAACTTATTTTGACGGGAACTTATTTTGGCAACTTTAAAACTTTACATTTTTTAGTAAATTCAGTTATGGAAATATTTTCTCTCTGATTTAAAAAAGTTGACAGAAAATAACTGATGTATATGGAACAATTAAATAATGAAGATATTATATCACAAGAACAATAAATTAATCCCTTTCATGGACTGAACCAATTAGATTGAGCACATACTGAAAGCTACCTTTATGGTAAAATATAAGTATTATATGAAACCTAAGAATACACTATTTACCTTATTACACAAACATTACTAGTATTTTTATTAACAGGAATTGAAATTTTGTGTTAATAAAAACCTTTTTAAGTAATAACCAGTCACTGTTTCGTTGAAAAAGCAGAAAAATTTGTGTTTTAGATCGTGGAAATTTTAAGGCCATTGAATACTTCCTAGTAGTATTCTTGTAATAACGTTAATAAAATCTTGTATTTGGAAGGTTAAGTAAGATAACTTAATTTTTTAATCGTTATATATAAAATAGAGTTCTAGCTACTAGTAGTAATATATACGAAATTAATAAGAATATTATATGCACATTAAAATATCATAAAACAAAAGTAATTAACAATTTCTCCAACTGTACTACATCCACATAGTACGTCCACACTAAAATGTCGAAAATGGAATACCCCCTACCCCTTTACGCAAATGGCTATACCCCCTCCTGGTAAGTACGTACTTTTTCATTCACCCCTCCTCCCTCAGTTGAAGAAAATTTTGAATTCAAATAGTTTGTTTCGGATCTTTATTTCATACATGAAACTCAATGTTTATTAAGAAACTTTCTTTTATCTTATGCGTATAAGTAGCGTAAAAATCGACAGAAAAACAAGCAAAAAAGGTTATGAAAAAATTTTCCCTGTGTACGTACATTTTCCTTTGACCCCCCCTCCCCCTGTACGCAAGAATACGCTTTTGAGAAGAACCCCCCACTCCCTCCCCCATTAGAGCGTACGTACTATGTGGACCCTAATTACAACAAGAATTGTTCCTAATTTTTCGTTTTAATAAGCAGTAGTCTGCAATCCAAGCTAGTATTTTTCTAATGTGGAATCGTAATTTTTGGTATTTTGATTATTTCATTGAAGGCATACCTTCATTGATAACCAGGCCATCTTGCACACTATGAATCGACATTATTAAAATTATTATATTTAAAAAAATTAAAACTTGAATTGTGCACGTAATTTTTCAAATAAAGATAACTTTGAAAGTACTTCTTGATAAGATATGTCATCTTTTGGTCTCGTGCATATTATCGACCAGGCTTCTTTAAACGCCACATTTTGAAGTTCATTAAACTTTGAAATAACTTTTTCATATTCGCCTGTTAGCTTGATTTCCAACTGAGCCGAGAGTTTGAACCATGTTTTGTCATCCATTTTCCCATTTGATGCTTTACAATATTGGTCAATTAACAAATTTTCACCAAGTATCTTTTTCAAAATGATTGAAGTTTTTGTTTCCACCTTTCTAAAGCTAGTTTTTACATCCTTTCGTGATAAAAGAAAAAATGAAAAGCATGGTTTGATAGATTGATTAATCACAAACCCAATCCTGTTCAATCTTATAAGCTGTTAGTTTTTTATGCTGTCATTCTTATGTGGCTCTTCTCAAACAATGACATGAGGATATATTAATTTACAGAAAAGATAGTGTGTATATGCCTACCTTTTTTAGGTTTTCCATTGTCATTTTTTATTATGGGTGTTGACATTGCAACAGGTGGTGGAATATCTAAAAGCAAACTTAAGTTTTTAGCCTCATCATTTACAATAAATATTCTTCTTTTCTGTAGCGTTTCTTGAAAAAGAGTATTTTAATTTTGAATATACCTTCGCCTTGAATGGGTTTTTATGGTTGAGTGAATCGAGTATGGTTCTTTTCCCTTCCACATCTTTTATAGCAAATGCGGGAATCACTTTAGGGTCTAGGTGTTTCCAACAATTTGCAACATAGCTCATTTCTCTATCATAAGTCCATGTTCTGAAGTGGTGTAGAGCCTTAGTGTATAGAGAGGAAGGATAAAATATACCTTAAGTGGATCAATTTTCGCGTGGATTAATTTTCGCGATTTTCGCGAAATTTTGTCCACGCGAAATTTTTGGAAATTTTTTTGGGAAATTTTAATCGCGAAAATTACAAAATCTCGCGAAAATTAAAAAAAATATACGATTTGACTCGTAAATATATAATTGTTTTACAAGACCTAACTATTCTTATTGTTTTGAAAAAAGGACCTGATATCCTTAGATTTTGGTACAGGGTTTCTATCAATTTTCTTCTTCTTTCGTACTGTAGGCTGATTTCGATTTTGCTCAATAATACCACAGTCGACACGTTCAATGAACTTTCCCATTATGATCTCATCCTTCGGCTCACAATAAACTCGGAGAGCCATTTTCTCGTACTCCTCTAAAAGAAGATGTCCAATTATGCTACCTGGCATTGTAATTTTGACCAGGCATGGGATTTCCAAACCACCTTGGAATAAAGGTGATTGTCTATAATGGGTAGCTGATAACTCCGCTTCCACTTTGGCTTCTCTGTCCAGCAGAAACTTTGTTGGACGGGAAATTTCTCTGGGCAAGTGACCAACAGTTGTTCTACTGTCAGCATGAAAAGTTTTAATGGCGAACATGTCAAAAACATTATTCTCTTCATAAAGGCAGTAAAGTTTTTCTTGTTCCGTCGGAATCCAAGTATCACGATAAACATGAAATCCACGAACAGCAGCTGAAAATACAAAAACTTTATTGACACTAGCCATCTTTGCTTGTAAAGCAGTTGTAAAAGATGTTGCTCAGTCTCGCTCATCAACCATAACATTCGAATTTTCACGACAAAGTAAATAGAGCCTTATTTACAAAACATTCGAATCAAACAATCGAAAAATGTAAACAGAGCCGTATGCATCATAACATTCGAAAATTTTAATTGAACAAAAATAAAGGATCATAAGAACTGTTTTGTGTGCGGTAGCATTCTGTGTCTACAAGTAGCAGTCATGTCCATCCTTAGAAGTCTTGGTAAGATCAAAGAAATGAGAAACAGTTCTCTTTCTCAAGAAAAACAACCTCAACAAGTCGATGTTGATTTGACAGTAGAGAAACCTGAAAGCTCATCCTCTAAAGTGCAACTTCCTTCTCACTCAGATACAAATCTTGGTGTATTGGATTTTGAAGCAGCATCATCAGCAATGAAAGAAAGTGATAAAAATAAGAGAGAGCGTTATTATAAGTACACAGACGAAGAAAGATTCAACATTGGAAAACACATGTGGCAGAACTCGGTGCTGCTAGCAGCTTGAGGAAATTTAAAGGAAAATTTTCTAACCTTGATGAAAGCACCCTCCGTTCAATACGTGACAAGTATGAAAAGGAATTGAAATTGGCTGTTTTGCAGAAACGTGAACCACATTCAAAGCTGAAAGCCGAGCGTCGTGGAAGAGCACTCATGCTTGGTCCAATTGATGGCCTTGTTCAAAATTATTTACGAGTGAGTAGATTTATTTCTGTCGATTACAACTTTCCGAGCCTTGGATGGATTTAGCCAACTTCTTGCGATGAATTTTTAGTGTTCCCCCAAACACAATCCGTAATAATCTATCTAAAAGTCAGGCTTCTAAAGAAATCTGTAGTTCCTTTGATTCCCCTCTTTTCAGCTCAAGTTTAATTGTATACTACGTTTTTCATAGGCCGTTCGTGCGCGTGGAGGTGTCGTGACCCAGACCATCGCAGAGTCTGTAGCAGTCGCGTTGATATCACATTCACCCGCTGGGTTCATCTTGGGCACAAAGTTTGCTACGGGGAATGAAGTTTGTCAGACGACTTGGAACAAGTGGGAAAGTACCTATCTCAGAAGATTTACGAAAGGAGCTAGAGCTAAGTTACCTATATGGTATTGTTAGTAAAATCGAAAAGAACAACATTCCACATTCCTTAGTGCTTAATCTTGACCAAACACCGACAAAATATGTGCCCACTTCGAACAAAACGATGGTGCCAATTAAAGGTTCAACTGACAAAAGATCAATCACCGCCACGCTCACTATCACGCTCGAAGGACATTTCCTTCCGATTCAACTTATTTACGCTGGGAAAACTAAAAAAAGTTTACCCAGAGTCAAACTTCATGCAAGCTTTAGTCTAAGTGCAAACCCTAAGCACTATAGCAATGAAACCGAATCTGTCAAAATCCTGAATGATATTATTATCCCCTACGTCAAGAACCAACGAGAGAAATTGGGACTACAAAAGGATCACTATGCACTTCTTATCATGGATGATTTGAAAGGGCAAATGACATCAAAAGTACTTAAAGTTCTGAAAGATAATCATATTCTCCTCCAAAGTGTACCGGCAAACTTCACTTATCTTTTTCAGCCTCTTGATGTCCAAGGAGGTCCAAATGGCTTTGTTAAGCGCTTGATGAAGAAGAAGTTTTCCGAATGGTAGACGGGAAAAATAATGCAAGGTCTGGATGAAGGAAAGCAACTTGCCGAAATCGAAGTGCCATTAAAACTATAGATTGTAAAGCCACTTCATGCGAAGTGGATCATGGAGATGTACAACGTTATGACATCTGATGAAGGACGGAACGTATGTCTCAAAGCATGGGAGCAGTCGATCAGGGATTATCAAAACTACCGTCTCTCGACCCGTTTGGACACATAGACGCGATGGTCAACGCTCCAGTCGAATTCGAAAATCCAATAGAGCCTCACCTCATCCAGGAAAGCTCCAAGTACATCAACGAGGAGTTTACCGATGATGATGAGAGTGATGGTGAATACATAGAGGAAAGTGAAGAAGCAACGGATGATAACGAATCTGTCGATGACGAATCTTCGAGTGAAAGCGAAGCAAGCAGCGATGAAATCGAATCAGATCTTTTTCTCGATTATTTTAGACATTTTTTGTAGATTTTTTTCTCAAATTGTTTAAAAGAACATGCAAAAATGTACTTTATTTACTTTACTTGCAATGTGTCATCAATATTTTATTGCAGTACCCTGATTTTCCACATGAAAATACAGATTTAAGAAATTTGCAATCCCACACTATAGGATTTTCGAAATCGCGAAATTAAAAAAAAAACCGTTTCGCAAAATTTTGTCCACGCGAAAGTTCTAAAATCTCAATTCGCGAAAAAAAGTCCACGCGAAAATTAATCCACTTAAGGTAACTAGAATCGAGAGTCAAAATTGAGGTCTGGAAAAGCCTTAGAGGACTCAAAAATCTTTAACAGAATAATCCAGGGGAGATGAGAATGTCCTTAGAAATCCTTTGAACGAAAAGCTAATTTATAACAACAAAAGATGATTCTTGAAAGTTGTATGATACTTTTTGAAATGTGCCTGTAACGTCGTGGAATAAGATTCCCTGGGGGACTTCTTCCCAAACGCCGGGAACGCTCAAAAAGTCAGCAGTAGTCTCCAGATGGGCTTGCCATTCGAAGGGCTTCGTTTCCAAGATTTGGAAAGGGACTAGTGTGTCCACAACGGCTGGGAGCTTGTTGAGGTTCTTTTGAACGATTTTCATACTTTCACATTCTTTATTGTAGCTTGTTTCCTCAACATACTCTCTGTGGACTTGCAACCTGGCGAAATACGTTTGGATCACGTTGTCCGGATGATGGTTCGTCGCATGTTTTGCAACAACTTTTAGAAAGTTGAAAGCCCTCTCTTCATCCTCCGTGTTTGCTGAAGCGAATGACATGGTGCGCTGTTGGTTCGCCGCGTGGTCCATCATAGCGTGGAAATACTGACCCTCCATCCTCCTGCTGGTCATCTTTTTCTTCTTGGATGGATCGAGATGTTGTTTTGACTTGATCCTCGTCATAAATGTCACATTGAACAAGCTTAGAATGCTAATCGGTGATCTTTGATGATGACCGGTGATCTTTTGGCTTCTTTGGCGTACAATGTCCCTTGGATTTCGAAAAACACTGAAAAGACGTCGTTGTTGATCTTATTTCTTAAGGCGACTGTACAATCGATCAAGGATTTTCTGTAATCACACCACGCTTGGCGTCTTTAAATGAAAACGATGCGTCTTTCGTAATTTCAAAGACAGCTCTCGATCGCGTTTCGCTAAATTGAATGGAAGCAACTCGTTCACGTTCTTCAAATGTCCTAGTGTTGTATGGAGTGGCTCGACGGCTAAGATCTCATAGTTTTAGAGATGGCATTTCTCTGAAACAGATTTTTTTAAATTTATTTTCTAATGAATAACTATTTCATCAAAAGGAAGACTTGGCAATTTCATATTTTAAATTATTAAAATTTTATCATTGCTGTGTAGGGATTAAGATATTGTATTTCTAAACTCAAAATGAATATCAGAACTTAATTTGTTTTACCTGGAGTCAATAGCGGATCGTGAAAAAGCAAAGCCGGTAGCCGAACTGACCCAGCGATTTTTTTTCTTAGGTTCTCCAAAAGGTCTTTTCTATCCTCAGATCTACCATAATCTTTTTCTCCTCGGTGATCTAGCAAACTAGTCGATAATTGGTTTCTAATGATAAACACTAGAAATCTTTTCCCACAAAATCATAGATAGTAGACATAAAAAAGAGTACATACGTTGTTAACTTTAATCTTTCAATTGTGGAGGCAAGAGTTTTCTGAGGACAGTATTTCACGTAAACTGTATCGCTCATTCTCTAAGCATCGACATCACAGGCCCAGCAAAAAAAATCGCCATCTTTCTGATTTCCTGCCTCAAGCTGACAGGCTGGAGCGTCACCTAGTAGTAAAAATGTATGTTAAATTTTTTATCGCAAGAAAAAAAAATGGTTTTCTACGCCAAAAATGTAGTGCTGAGATATAAAATATTTCAGTGGGAATTGATTATCCCCTGGAATTTAGCCAGATAAGTTACCTACCTTTAAAAAATCTCATTATGTCCCGGATCTCCTTGCCATCATGTTTTAAGCGTTTTGTTGAAAGTTCGATAATGTCTTTAAGGCGTAAACTGCTATAATTAAGCTGTGTTCAGGTGTCGATTGCGTCCGTGCTAACAACCCGGGGGGGGGTACTTAGGCAAATGGAGGGTACGGTATGTGCCGCCCTTAAGGGTACCTTTTTTGGACTTCCAAGGTCCCGCTAAGGGTCGGAAAAATCAGAAAATCAAATTTCAGTCCCACTAAGGGTCGAAAAATTGGAAAATTTCAACTTTTTACCCCCTGAAAGATCGAAATTTGGTCAAAATTGGTCAAATTTGTCCCGCTAAGGGTCGCAAAATTCCCAAAATTTTCCTTTGTTTTCTCCTTTTTAGTCCCGGTAAGGGTCCAAAGTTCGAAAGTCGGGCGGCACCCCCCCGTCAGCTCGCAACCCTAGTACCCCCCCCCCGGGGCTAACAAATACAATTCAGGTCTTTCGACATAGCTTTGAACAGATACTTTAAGTCCTTAAAGAAATATGTAATAGAAATACCACGTTACATTTTCTTATAAGAAGATTGCAACATATTCTTATAAAAAAAGCGTGTATTTCATTCAAAAGGCCGATATTTTAGTGTGCTTTTTTCACTTTATAAAAAAGTTTTGTGGCTTTCTCGCTTTTTCCTGAAGAATTGTCTTTTCTACATTTCACTCCTCCACAAAATTTTTTACAAATTATCGAGAGATGGATGGCATATTTAACGCGAGTGAAGCGAGACAAAAATCTACTTGCAGAGTCTTTTCGGACGACTCTGGTACAGTATAATTTTAATAACGATGCTCTTTGTGATAATATTTGACAAAATATTACGTCACGGGGACAGTACACAATTCAAATATGGTTAAAGATAAGCCACCCGGAGGAGGGCTAGAGTCAAACTTTGAAGAGATTTATTTTTTTATTTGATTGTGCTTTTGATCCACCCTTCGACTTTCAGTTCGTTCAGCTACAGCTTAAGTGGTGTGAGACGCTGGGTACCGGCTAGTTTTCTATATCATTATGAGTCAGCTTATGTCAAGAGAGAAATAGATTTTTTTCAGCATTATCTAGTCTAAAAGTAGAAAAATCAACGGATTAGTCAAATAAATCAAGAAAATCAAAAAATAACAAACTAGAAATTCACTATGCCCTCTTCCACAAAACGAACGATAAAGTGACGTTTAGTCTCACCAATGTAAATGCTGTTGCAAGCATTGCACGAAAATTTATACAAGAGCAGGGAATCGAAATTTCTAGACAATCGTTCTTTATACGAAAAGGCGATGAAAATTTGATTTGAAGTTTAGTTTCGGGTGCAAATTGACGGAAAATACTTACAAGCTTTTTCTTAATTTCTAGAGATTTCTTTCCAAGAAAAGTTAGTGTGATTGATAGTTCTTTCTTTTCAGAGGTTTCTTTGATACATTTCCGTTTAGTCATCGTCTTATCCAGGAAACTTTTGATACAGCGATCAATGAAAAAAAGCAACACATTATCACACATAATTCTACAGAATACGTAGATGGTGTAAATTTAAAATTTCTACAGATGTCTGTAGATTTACGGGTAGAATTATAATTCTACAAAATATGTAGATTCATATTTCTACAGACGTCTGTAGAATTACGGCAAATAAGTAGATTGCTACACAACAGAGTCTATATTGTATAGAAGGGTATATAGGGTAGAATTATTATTCTACAAAATATGTAGATTTCATATTTCTACAGACATCTGTAGAATTACGGCAAATAAGTAGATTGCTACACAACAGAGTCTATATTGTATAGAAGGGTATATAGGGTAGAATTATTATTCTACAAAATATGTAGATTTCATATTTCTACAGACATCTGTAGAATTACGGCAAATAAGTAGATTGCTACACAACAGAGTCTATATTGTATACACCACAATGAGTAATTTAGCGCTGACAAGTAAGGGCGAAGAATACAATGGGGTGGACTCTCTTTACGGTCGGGGCTGTGCACGGCGTAATACCGGATAAATATCGATCTAGACAGTTAGCCTAACTCGTCAGTTAGACTGGTTACTCGTCACTACAAATGTTCTTGGGTCAGGGGTTTGGAGCTCGAGTCTCGAGCGCGCACAAAGTGAAATCGTACCAGAATATCTACAAGATCAGTTGAATTCTATATTCTACATTATATGTCGATATTAAAGAGTGCCGTAATTCTACAGACGTCCGTAGAATTAAGAAAATTTATACATCTACCGGGTGCGTCAGAAAAAACTTTGGACGTTTGGTGAGCCACTGGGACCGAGCAAAGTCTTTTTGAAACTCAAAACCACTTTTATTAGAAAGAGGATAGTCTAACTTAAATTTTGAGGTATAGCTTTTTAAGTTGGGTAAAGTATTTCTCAAGTTATAAGCTTTTGAAGTTAAAATTCACTTTTCGAAAAGTGTAAAAAAAACGTCAAAAATGGGTAATTAAAATGTTGTGACAATAGACAGTGTTGTCGAGGCATTTTGAGAAAGAGAGATTTTTTTCCATACATCACACTCTTCACAGATAGATTCTCTCAAAAATTCACCAAAATAAAACTTTTAATTGTTGTTTTACAAATTCCCGCTCTGGTATGTTTTATTACCCAGTGGAAACATTAATGACATCGTTAAAAACGTGCACATCAGAACAAAAGAGAAAGAGAGAGATAGAAAAAAAGAGAACAAATTTAATCACCTGTCATCAAATAGCAATATCTCAAAAAGTTTTGTTTCAAATTTAATGAATGATACCTCAAAATTTAAGTTAGACTGTCCTCTTTCTAATAAAAGTGGTTTTGAGTTTCAAAAAGACTTTGCTCGGTCCCAGTGGCTCACCAAACGTCCAAAGTTTTTTCTGACGCACCCGGTACTTATTTTGTAGATTTTCTTGTGAGACTGGCCTGAAAAAAGCGGAAATTTATTCTTCATCCAAATGATTTTACGTTTTTGGATTTCATCATGAAAAGTTTTATAATTTGAACAAATCGTAAGCGTTTGATGCAGGAGAGTAGCAATTAAACCTTTCTTATAGGTTATCGGTAAAAAACTTTCATAATTCAGATAAACTCTACTGAATGTCTTTTTACAAAAAACTGAAGTAGAAAACTTTCCATCTGTTCTTGTAATTTTGATATCAAGAAAGGAAAGGTTACTTTCTTCTTCTTCTTCGTACGTAAACTTAATGTTTTTGTGTTTACTGTTAAGATAACGCCAAAACTTCTTGACTTTTTCACGATTGTCAAAAAGAAGGAAAATATCATCGACATATCTTCGAAAGAAGACAGGTTTGAATTGAACTGGGCAATGTTCTAGCCACTTTAATTCATGATAGCATAAAAACAAATTAGCTAACGTGGGTCCTAAGGGCGAACCCATTGCGACGCCATCAATTTGACTGTAGAATTTACCATTGAAAACGAAACACGACGATTTGGTTACGAAAGCAAGGAGACTTTTAAAATGCCGTTTCAGTAAACCTTTGACTTTCTTAAGCTTGTTATAGACTCTTTCAACGCATATATCAATCGTTTCGTCTAAAGGGATGTTTGTGAACAAGGACTGAATATCGAAGGACACCATGTAGAGATCAGCATTCTGTTCTACGATTTCATTAGCAAAACTGAACGAATCTTTGACTGTGTATTCGTTCATAGTATGTTCTTTTAACAACGGTACAAAAATTTTTGCCATATTATAAGCGCAAGTTCTAATGGTTGACAAAATGGGCCTGAAGGGCGGAAGTATAAAACCATTTGATTTGTCTTTATGAACTTTACAGAGTCCATACATAATTCCTGGACGAGTTCCAACAGGGTTGAGAAGTTTGTAATCATCCTCCGATAGATAATTGGATTCCAGCAATTCATCAAGACATTTTTGAATTTCGGCTTCCATATCAATAAGATGTCGAACTTCTTTGTTAACTTTGTGTTTTTTATTAATTCGACTTTGATGAACTTGGAAGTGTCACTCAGTAGCTATTTTTTTTATTATTTTATTCTCAACTTCAGTTGAGCTAGAATCTGAGAATGTCTGTCTGTCTGTGTGTGTGTGTGTGTGTGTGTGTGTGTGTGTGTGTGTGTCTGTCACAAAAACTTTGGGGCAGGCTGGAGACTTCAAAAATGGTCGGATTTGGCTGAAATTTTGCACACTTGTTCCTTGAGTAAATACGTGGGGGTGTTTTTTTCATTTTTTGAAATTTTCCAATTTTAAGGGCGTGGTCACAATATTTCGCCAAAACAAGGCTAAAACTTTGGGGCGCTGGAGACTTCAAAAATGGTCGGATTTTAAAACCCAAAATGCTATAATTTTTCTTAAGCCATTAAGTTTACAATTGGGCCTACGAATGATTTCAAAGATATTGAAGTTGAGCCAGTGCGGTTAGCACGTTCGACAGTGTTACGATTACACAACATCAACACGACGGGAAAAAAGCGCGGGAAAATAGAAAATGTAAACAAACATTTTGTAAACTTTAATTTTTTCTATCCAACATAAACAAGATGCCAACTTTTAGACAGAACAGAATCTATTTATTAGATACTCAAATGACAAATATGAGTAGATTCGCTGGATTTCGGTATTCGGGATTCGGGATTCGAAAAACGTCAATAAAATTTACTGACTAATGCTATTTACTTCAAAAAAACAGATGAGAGGCTTTATTATAAGGATTAAGAATTAGGGAAAAAATCCACAAAAAGGCATGGTTATTTCGTTATTTAGGGAAATTCCCTATTTCGATATTCAGCAATTTTTCAACAGTGAAACTTTGAAATGCTCTCCAGGCTTGGGAAATTGCTCAATTGACTCCAAACCAAAAAAAGGATGCAAGCTGACTGGTGTAGAAACAATGCCCACCAGTTAAGAAACTTCAAAAGGGTGTGGTTTTTTCGTGTTTCAGGGAAATTCCCCATTTCGGGATTGAAAATCGCTCATTTTTCAAATTTGGAGTGTTCTAGAAACTTGGGAAATGACTTTAAAGACCCCAAACCAAAAACAGATGCAAGCTTACATGAATATAAACAATGCTGAATAAGTGGTATGCCTAGAGAGGGCGTAGTCCCTAAAATCTTGATTTTCACCGTTTAAACCATTTAAAATTGCTGAATATCGAAATAGGGAATTTCCCTAAATAGCCACGCCCTTTTTTGGAATTGTTTTCCCTAATTCTTAATCCTTATAATAAAGCCTTTCATCGGTTTTTTATTTGAAGTCAAAAGCATTAGTCAGTAAATCTTTATTGACGTTTTTCGAATCCCGAATACCGAAACCCAGCGAATCTACCACAAATATCATTGACGATGAAGAATTTATTATACGACCTGAATAGGTCACATAACCCAGATTTGCCATACTGGAATTACGAAAATTTTGATTTGGACAACTTGTCAGATGAGGAATGCAAGGCTGAATTTAGATTCTTCAAAAATGATGTTTACAATCTCCAAGAAATTTTGAACATTCCTGAAGAAATTGTGTGCTACAATGGCCTAAAAGTTGATGGAATTGAAGCCCTTTCAATGTTTCTAAAACGTTTTGCATATCCATGTCGGTATATGGATATGATCCCAAGATTTGGCCGACCTGCCCCACAACTTTCCATTATTTGTCATAAAACCATGGATATAATTTACAACAGCTGGTCACATCTTTTAACAAGATTTAATCAAAATTGGCTTTCTCCGGCTAATCTTCAAAGATACCAACCAGGAGTCAAAGAACAGTATATAATGGTCACAAAAAGATCCATTCTCTAAAATTTCTAAGTGTGGCTACACCCAATGGACTCTGTGCCGATCTGTTTGGGCCCATAGAGGGTCGAAGACATGACAGTTATATGTTGGCTCAATCTAAATTATACCCTCTTCTCGTGCAGCATTCCAGAAATCTGAATGAAGATCCTTTGTGTATTTATTGTGACCCAGCCTATCCCCTAAGACCACAACTACAGTGTCCTTTCAAAGGGGTAAGAATAACACCTCTTCAAAGACAATGGAATTCAGCAATGAGTTCTGTTAGAGTATCTGTGGAATGTATCTTTAATGACATCATCAACTACTTTAAGTTCATAAATTTTCGAAAAAACCTTAAAATAACACTCAGTGCTGTGGGGAAAACGTACATTGTTTGTGTGCTGATGCAAAATGCAAGATCTTGTTTATATGGATCCATTACATCAAAGTTTTTCAAAATTGACCCACCCAGGATAACAGAATATTTTACATAATATCTTTCATTTTTGATCAAAAGTATGTTGTGTTTCTTCTTTATAAATAACGTTAAAATTTCTATATTACAAAAAACAAACTGTTCAAAAAAAACGTATAACATAATATATTTTTCTCTTATTTATAAATAATATTAAGATTTCTATTCTACAAAAACAAACTGTTCATAAAAAAATGTATACCAGATATCATTCTCTTATTTATAAATAATGTTAAAATTTCTATTCTACAAACACAAACTGTTCCAATATTTTGTCCCATTGTCCAAGTTAGTCAAACATTTTCTAGTTTTCAATTTTTTACAAGGTACCATAAAATTTGGAAAAAACAAGAAGATTGCCAGAGAACACTGTAATCATTTGTAATATTTATATAATTCCTTTTGGCTTAAAAAAAACAAAACTAAATGTATACCTTTCAATCCAGTAGATAACAGTGAATTAGGGGTAGGGGATAGAGTAACTTTTTTGGGGGGTATCTTCAGATCTTCTTCGCCTGGTGTTTTTTCTGTTCCATATAATGATAGAAGACATTTAAAAAAACATTTTTAATTTTATGCATTTTTGACGAATTCCAGCCCAAAAAAACTGCCCGGGGGGGGGCTTTTTTACCGAAAAATCAGCTTTTTTGATGTTTATTCTTCATATCTCTTCCAAAACTTGCTCAAATTCAAGATGTAGTGTTTTTTTATGAAAATTTAACCTATTGTGAGGCATTCTGCGCAATTTTTAAGGTCAGAAGTCCAAAATTGGCCGAACCCCCCTGGGGGTACTGATTCGCACTACAGTCAAAAGTTGGAAAAAATGACATTTTCTGGCCTTTTCAGGCCTGTAAATATGTCAAAACTATTGCAAATCTTATTTTTTTCACTTGCTGTACTAAATTTTATGAAGAAACAACAAAATAATCATATTGGATTGAAAATTGTGCCCGTTGGAGCCCTAAACGAGCTGTTTTAAGCCAACTTTGGGTAGCAAATGCTTTTTAAGGCCAATTTTGTAAGTTCATAAACTTTAGACTGATTGATTCACACCTCTGAAATTTTTAGAGATGGAAGTCTTCAATAAAGTCTTTAAACAAAATGAATTTCAATATTTTCACTTTTTTCAAAAAATCATAATGGCGTCTTCAAAAATCGCTTTTTAGCAAAAAAAATCATATTTATAAAAAAAAGCATTTTTTAAGGCAAGCTTCTACAAATTGAGTTTAAATGCTAATTGAAATTTTTTTTGCAGTGATAGTACTCTGGAGAAACTCCAGGGAAATCAAAATCATTTGGGTCTGGGATGCGTCTATGTCCCCCATTATGGAAATAAAATCCCTGCTAAGAGCCATTTTTCAGGCAGAAATCCATATTTGGACTGAAAAAATCTCTAAAGTGACAATAGGCATAGGCCTGAATTTTCTTGCAGTGATAGTATTCTGGTAATACTGCAGGAAAATCAAAGTCATCTGGGCTTGGGATTTGGGTATATCCACCATTTTGGAATTGAAATTCTTGCTAAAATGCAATATTTCAATCAAATCAACTTTTCGGACTTCGTCAGCAGCTAAAGCTTCATCTTGAATCTCTAAACTGTTCTGACGCATCCCGCATTGCTTGATCAAATTCGTTTTCTTCATCAACTTCTAGTCCTGAACCTTTATTACGTACTGATTCTTGTTTATTGAAAAAAATTTATTCCAAAACATTGTAATTGTCACGAACATATCGGTCTGTGACTTTGAAATATGGATGATCAATGCCGTTCAGATTCTCTGCAATATTTTTCCAAATTTGACCTCGTTCGGGTGTGCCTTTTTGATGATTCCATGGTTCATACATTAAGACTTCTCTCATAAAAATTATGTTGTGGTCGTCAGTCCATGGCCATTTTTGCATCCTGATTTTTTGAGAGAAAAAAAACAGTTTTAATAACCAGCTCAAATTTCAGACAACTAATTCTAAACAGTTTTCTGAGAAATAAAGCCACACAAATCATTTAAATCAATCCTAGAAATTCTAGTAGGTAAACAACCACCAGAAGAAGTTTTTACTTTTTAGAAGTTCTGAGAAATAATGGGGAAGAATTCTGAGAAAATCCCCCAAAAACAAACTCAGTTTCAAGAATTTTTTGCACAATGATGCATAATGGCAATGCTCAAATTGTGACGGAGCTTGATTTTCGGAAAAAAAATTTTCCGGCCGAAAATGCCGCAAATATCCCGGAAAAACTGTTTTTTTGGCACTTTCTCGAGATATTATCATTAGTTTTTTCAGATTTTTTGCTCAAAGATGCGTATTAACAATACCCAAAACATGGCCGAGTCCGATTTTTGAGAAAAAAAATTTTCCGGCCGAAAATGCCGGAAATATGCCGGATATTGCCGTTTTTCTGGATTTTCATTGGACTTTTTCCTTATTAGTTGTTTTTTCATTCAAAAACCGGAAAGACAGTATTTCTTGAATTTCTCGAGCTTTACTTTATATTTTTTAATGAAATTTTGCACACTGATGCAAAATTACAATACCTAAAATGTGACGGGAACCGATTTTCGAAAAACATTTTTTTCCGGCCAAGAATGCCGGAAATATGCCGGAAAACCGTTTTTTTTGACATTTTCTCGAATTTTCATCCTTATTTTTCTCTGATTTTTTTCAGAATGATGCGTATTCGCAATGCTCAAAACATGACCGAGTTCGATTTTTGAGAAAATGTTTTTTTCGGGCCAAAAAAGCCGGAAATTTCCGTTTTTGCAGATTTTAATTGGATTTTTTCGTTTCAAACATCATTTATAAGAATGTCCACGATTAAGCATGGTTCAATTTTCAATGAAACTGATTTTGGTACAGGAACTGTCTAAAAATCGCCAGAACAGCCGAGAATCGCTGGATCTATGAATTTCTCGAGTTGCTCTCGTATTATTCTGCATAGTCATACTATTGTTCTCATTTTTCAATTATCTTATGACATCAATCTTCAGGTAGGTCCATTCAGCATGTAGCTTGTTCATACTGGGCCCACCAAGTTTAGGGGTACTTTATACTCTTTTTAAGGATTTGTTGAGGAAAATATATTTCCATGTATGATATAATTTGCTATATCTCGTGAATAAATTGACCAATTGCTTTGAAACTTTGCAAAAAGTTTCATGATAAATTGGTGATTATCATTTTGTAGCAATTATTCAATAATTTGGATGGTTCGTACGAAAAAAAGGGTCGACAGTTTATCCAATGCAAACAAAACACCTGTGTAAAGAAGGGAAATTTTGATTGTAGTCGTCTGCTTGGGAGTATTACGAACCTGGGGGGTGGGGGCGGTACTATGGTTGCAAGCTGACGGGTATGTATCGCCCGACTTTCGACCCTCGGACCCTTAGTGGGTTTAAAATAGAGTAAACATTTTAATGAAAGTTTTGCGATTTTTACGACCCTTTTTGGGACTTTTTGAGGTCCCAAAAAAGCACCCTTAATGGCAGCACATACCCGTACCCTTCACTTGCCTAAGTACCCCTCCCCGGAACTACGAAAGGCTACGCTATCCATCATTAGTCCCATGAAGATATCGTGCAAGGTGAAATTTGCAGACCTGTTGCTAGTGCTGGCTTTCACTGTAACGGTCTTGTGGAAATGCAGTACCTTCAATCACGACTTTAAGTTTGAGTAAAACGTCAGAATAATTAAACACTACCTTCACAATAGTTTCTCCTGACTGAGTGGGGGGCGTACGAGGGTTGCCAACACCGAAATACCGACAGATTTTTCTTAAATCACCGTAATACCGACAAAATTTTCCTAAAACACCGACACCGACGTCTTTTAGAGCAAACCTAAGATTTTTATTCTTAGTACGAATGCAAAATCTCATGAGCGTAGTAGTGCACTAGTTCAGTTTTTCTTGGAGAAAACTATCGCCGATTCAAGGGTTTTAAATCTTTAAAGCTCAGTTTTTCAACGACTAGTGGATAAACAAATCCAGAATTTTTAGGGAACACTTTGAAGGGTTTAAAGTGCTATTTTTACTTTAGTGCTTACTTTAGTTGACTTTGAAGAAAAACATTTAAAAAGTTTTTAAAAGCCCTTAAGAAAATTTTTGAAGTGTGTTGCACAGTGTGCAGCACAGTTGAAATTGCAAGTGTGCAATCGTTTGAATGCACACTACTTTTCACACTATAGCGCACACCTCTTTGCACACTTCCTTGCACAGTTCTGCACATTAAATTTGCACACTAGGGCACATTGGGCAGCACACTTAATTGCACATTAATAAATGTGCAGTTCAGTGAGTAAAGAAGTGTGCAGTACACCTAATTGCACACTGGTTCGCACACTACTTTGCACACTGGTTTGCACAGTAATCTACACATTTTTGAATGTGCAGATTGATGATGGAGAACAGAATCTTTTACAGAAATCCAAATAAAAAAAAGTTATTTTCATCATTCCCAACTTTTTGTACTAATCACTGTCTCATCATTAAATCCACAAATATCAGGCCAAGCACATACCTTTTGATAATTATTTGTGATAAAGTTTAAAGAAGAAAAGATTTCCCTACTTTAAAAAAAAATTGTATATATTTGATAAAGAAACCTTTAAATTCAGGATATTCAGGATCTTTGTTTAAGTTCTATGAAAATTAGACTTACAGAATAAGCTTGTGAGAAAATTCAGCATCTTTTTGCTGGAAAACATCTAAGCTTATTCTAACCAATCTACTTTTCACGAACTCTCATGATCCAGGCACAAAAGACAAGCATAGACATAGAGACAAAAACGACTCTAAATGATATCACTCCATAACTCTGTCATTGATCTGGCTGTCTTCATCTTTAATTATTTGCATATAATGAAATAAGTGAAGTTTTTCTCTTCCATAAGTTCCATGATGTATCAGTAAGTCTGTCCTAGGTCCTCTCCCTCAAAAAATATTTTTGTTTTGATTTTGTTTGTTTCTCCCTGGCAACATTCGAATGCTCAAAACATTCTAATAACACTGCAATGACCTCAGTAAACTCAAGTGTGCACGCATTTGAATTAAGTGTGCGCACATTTGAATTAAGTGTGCACACGTTTGAATTAAGTGTGCACACGTTTAATAACCCTTACCAAAACTCAGTATACTTTAAGTATATTCTATATTGTACTGCAAGTATACTTTCAGAGGTACTAAAAGTATACTTTCAGTATATATTTTGATGTTATAGAAAGTATACTTAAAGTACTAAATTTTTGGAACAATATTCCATATACTTTAAGTATACTGCATGGAAATATACTTCAAATATACTGCAAAAAAGTATAAATAAAGTATACTTTTATACAAATTGCTAGTATTAACCACATGGCCACTTACATTCTTCAATGATGAAATTTAAAAAGTTCATGCCTATAAAGCTTATGAATTTGAAGACATTTTATAACCAAACTCCTATTAATCTGGTAACATTGAAAGTAAAGTAACTGTCAGTAACATTGAAAGTAAATAATCTTAAAAGCTCTTAAGCAGATAAAGAAAATCCGTATCCACTCACATCAGGTTTAACTTAAACTACCTTAACTCATCATGCTGTCACAGACTAGTATAATCACAAACAAGAGTCATTACATTCACATAGTGCACCATTAGTGGTCCATTAGTTTTGAATAATATAATATACAGGTAATCTATATACTTACATAGCAAGGTCGCGTACATCATCCATTAAACCTTTGCTGATTGTTAGCAAACACTCATCTTCAAATTTATAAATGGTTAAAATTTCAACTGTTCAAAAAATGGTAAAACAAAGTTCTCTCACAACACCACACACATTAATGTTCTGATGTTATGAGAGAATTTTTTCATGTGTTTCAAAGTTTTTATGAAATTCACTTCTTTTTAAAAAAATCTTTCATGCATGAAAGTTAACAAAGGAAAAATGATTTCAAAACAAATAAGAACTTTCCCTCTCCAAGGGCAGTATACTTAAAGTATACTTTTTGATTTATGCACCCAATTATTTTTCTTTTTATCTTTTTTTTCAAAAACAAGTACAGTAAAGTATAAAGAAAGTATACTTTTCTTATACTTTCTGCTTGCAGTATAAATGCAGTACAAATTTTGTTAATTTGAGTGATTCTTTGATTTTGATAAGTATACTTAAAGTATACTTTAATCCTTAAATTTGAGCAAAAGTATGAATGCAGTATACTTTCTATATACTGAAAGTATACTTTTCTAGTCAATATTTTGGTAAGGGAAGTGTGCAAAACTGAAGTTTCCCAACCTTTTCACTTGCACACTTAAATGTGCACATTTGTGTTTTTTGCACATTAGAATAACACAGTTGTCCATCAATGTGCAAGTGTGCACATTTTCAAAACAAACTTTGAATCATGTTTGCATATGTGCACTCTATCGCTGCACACTTAATCATTCATTTGCACATTTGATTACACATTTGCTCATTTCTGCACACTAACTGCACACTTGCTACACAGTCAATTTTTTCTTAAGGGAGATCTTTGCAAAAAACGAGGGAACAAAAGAGATATCTGAATGTATAAAGTAATGGAGGAGAAGGCGCAACCATGGTTTGCGCAAACGGAGAAAATTTTCCCATTTTTGTCCTCTTGTTTAGCTAAATGAGATCTTTTTTAACGTTATTAGAAGTAAATCTACCTTAGCCGAAAGCACCGTTAGAAAAGGGCGCCGCAAAAGAGCTCTTTTTCAGTAGCGACCTGGCTTAATTTTCTCGATGGTGCAAACTATGAAAATAGGCGCCCCTGGTATTTTTTGTCCTTATTTGCGCCCTCCATCATTAAGTGACATAAACTGTAAGAGCAGTGAATGGGTTGAAAGTAGCGCCCGGATCTTTGAGTTAAGAAACTTGGAATTTTTATTTATACGAAGATGGTGGTAATGATAACTTGATATTTATTTCCTTGTAATTTGAAATGTAAAAATCTTCTGGACAAGGAGGCGCAAACCATGGTTTGCGCCGACAAAATTTTTCAACTTTCAATCTGTCTAAAAACGCCCCATATTAAACCGATTTAGCACCAAAAATAAAAGGCGATTTGTTCTACACAACATTTTTTGTTTTCTAAAATTTTCTCAGAAAAATTACCTGATAATCTTTGAGCTTTACGCGCGCTGGTCTTAGTTTTTTCTCCATCAATGGCTAAAAAGAGGCAGATAGGGGGCACGGAAACAAGAAACGGGTTCTTGAAATTTTGGCGCCGCAGGCAAAAACTTTGGTGTGAGAAGGTCAAACCAGCTTAAAGCACATTGACGCTTTTTTAGCGAGGTCTGAATTGCTGTTTTAAAAAAATGCTGACATTTTATACATATAGCACTTTTTTAAACCAATCATCAAAAGAAAAGAACGCGCGCAACGTCATTTCATTGTTCAATTAAACAATAGAATGTTCTCTTTCTAAAATTACATTTTAACGAAAGTTTGCAATGTTTTGACTTTTAAGAGATGAATAAGAATTGAAATAAAGTGTCTGTGTTTTAATGCAGTAGCGTGAATAATGTTATGCTTTTGCAGAATAAGCAAAGAGCCTCATGTGTGTATAGAGTGGCTCTAAAAGAGCTCCTAAAAAGGAGAAAGTTAGTCAGCATAAGACCACAAAAACCACAGCGAGCATCAACAAGTTTCGATCTTTTTGGTAATCTCTCATTTGGTGATTTATTCACGGCATGACATTATAACGGAGAACCCCTCCCGATCCCAAGAAATGGGTTTTCTAATATTCACGGGTGAAACCCCTGAAGCCTTAGCATGTTTCTCATTACATTGTCTTTGAAACGCTTTAACCATAGACAGGGTCGCAAACCGATTGAAACAAAGCCACGCGGGTAAAAGAAGGTACAAGCATGGTTTGCGCCGACAGAAAAATATTTCAGGAAATCTCTTTGGCTAAAAACGCTCTCTTAGTCTTTTTCACCAAAACTAGTCATTTTTACTGCGCCATCCAGAAAAATAGTTCGTTGATTTAGGCTGAAACTAAATTGGTATTGAAAGCCTACAAAGAGAGCTCGCAAGGGGAGGGACCACAGGAAGTATTTATATTGAAAGGCAAATGAGATATTATCCGAGGGCCGACATGGTTTGGCCCGAGGAGGCAAAATTTGAAATTTAAGGTGCCAGAAATGCTGAAAAACGCATTAAATCAAGTTAATGGATTTTCCGTAAATGAAGAATTTAACGATTGTTGATTTTGATGAGTGCTGCATTCGAGAGAGAAATTCTGCAAATTGGCTTTCTTTACTGTTGCCCACTACTATGATTTTTTTTTTAAAGTGCACATTTCCCGTAAAGAAGTGGTTAAGAAACAGCATTATGCACACAATTTTAAAAAGAGGATGAGACAGGGTAGCTACCAAAAATAGCTATATTATAGCTACAATTCTACTCATCGTCATAGCTACAATTCTTGTATAGATAAGATATTCAATAGCTGAAATGCAGATTCAAAAACTTTATGAGATCCTTTGAAATATGCAGATTCACCGCCAGTATTTCTCGAATCACCGAAATACCGACCCAAAAAATCAATTTTACCGTCACCGCAAGGCATGTCCAACACCGAAATACCGACACTTTTTACTTAAAACACCGAAACACCGACGCAAAAAAGGGTCAATACCGACACACCGACAAACCCGTACGCCCCCCCCCCGACTGACACATGATAGAACAAAGTTTAAAACAAATAGGTCAAGATCATGTTCGCAAAACATTGCAAATTTGAACCATGTGTCTTGAGCCAAGACCAAAAATCTCCTACAGTTGCTGTCGTCTTGGCACACATGTAAAGGCTCAGGATCTCGTCTAATCCAAAAAAAACAAGTAATATATTTAAGGACCTACCTGGTTATGCATTTAACACATATATAACTTATATCTACGTGAGCATGACCGTTAAATAATCATTCAGAACACAAATAGTGACAATCTATTAAAATTAGCCGTTTGTTTCTTATAAAAAACATTTAGAAACCAAAATTTCATACTCTTGAAATTTTCTTTCATATTCAAGACTTTGTGAGCAAAAATAGCATCTATCTAATCAAAAAATTTAGTAATTTGGCTAACAACATTTTGACAACGTTTTTTTGAGCCAACAAAATTATTTTTTGCTTAAATCTGCTCGAGCCATCTTTTACCTATGATGCCTGTTCACAAAGGCTGTTCTCATAGGTTTTGTTCTCATAGGGATTTTTATGAATGGATGAATTTTTATTTGTAGCAGATTTAAATGTCGGCACAGGTTCCGGACCGTAAAATCGTCAAGGCCGTAAAAGCTTCCATTACATGAGGAACATGAAATAACATTCTTGATCAGATCGATCATGATTTGATATATGGTACCATGAACCTCACAAACAACCATTCTTTTTCACCGGTCCCGTAGAAAACAATGCCTATGACAAAAAAAGACCTCGGGTAACGGAATCCATGGCAAGTGTCTAGTATTGTTTTGTGTCTCGTCGGGTTAAAATATCTATTTAAAAAATCCACACTCTTTTATGAAAAAAGACGAAACTATGACAATGTGAATCTTAATGGTTACTTTTACAGATGACTCTCACAATTATACTACCTACCCTATGACCGAGATTGCAAAGCGAGCCTGTAATAGATGCGTATGAGTTTGGGTTGTGCATGTCCGGTTCTCTAATAAACATTTCCTATTTTTTTAAATCCCCTTGCAGAACAGCCCTGAAACACGTCCCGAGTTTAGTTTTGCGTCTTTCCGTTTAGCGAGAACACCATCTCGACATTTGTGGCAACGCGTGTAGTTTGCAGCACTTTTATATCCACATTTCGCATTTAAACAGTCCTGACAGTTCGTTTTCTCTGTGACAAGTTAGTCAATATCTTCCACGCATTCCCGAACAACCTTCATGCGGTCAGAAGTTATACCATCCCGAATCAACCGGAATTGGTTTTCTAACTCTGCATTCACAGGTATATCAGTTTCACTATTTAGATCTAGCCATTTACCAAGTTTCTTTGATACATCCAATTTCATCCTCTTGCTCTCCACCTTGAAATGCATGCAAATGCACTGTGATCACACTCGCTGGCACTTTGCTATTGTGTTTGAGGCTGTATGTTTTCCCCACAACTTGAGAATTGTCTAGAGACGGCTTTCCGTCCCACCCAGGAAAAAGGAGCTTTTCATTTGTGCTTTCGAACATCCAGTTTCTAATAAACGGTGGGCTCCCTCTGGCGTCAAAAGGGCAGACATCCTAGCTGACATGACGCATCTGGACATTTGATGTGACGATCTGTATCAGACGGTTCTGAAGTGGTAAGTATGTTGCGACCGCAGTCGAGGCGACCCGAATTCGATAGCTATCTACCCGAAGGTAGGGGAGGGCGCTACTCTTTCTCCCTGGATTTCTCCACTTACCCTTGATCCTTCTCTTAGTTGCTGAGCATCAAGCAGAGTGGCATCAAGTACCATTTTGGGAATCTTTGGTATGACCCGGCTGGGGGTTGAACCAAACCTTGCGAACCGTAGCCGGATGCTCTACCACTGTACTACGGTCGCTGAAGTGGTAAATACACTCGATTATATAAGCAACCTGATGATTTTCCTTTTGCTATTGGTTGATGCGGAATACCCACCAAGTCCCACAAGCTCTACCAGCCCTGGTGGTCGATTCCTCAGCCAGCATTCTGGTTGGTAATAAATCAAATCGTTGAAGGATAACTTCTCCTTCTTTAAACCGCTTATATCAAATTGAATGGCCTTGCCCATCATCTTCAAATTGTTCGTCCAGTTCCCTTTCAAATCTATCTTTATACCATTCTGCAACCGAATTTTTTCAACACATTTGTGACAGAAGTAATTTGAAACGTTTTTATCATGGAGACCATGGATTTTGATAGCGTCTTTAATAGTCAGGGAGCAGAGCGCCAAAAAAATCAAATAACACTCGGGACTTTTTAAAACTTTCAGCAATGCTTAAGTAGACCTAAAAGGTCACAAAACCGTTTACGTGCTCTTCTGAATTAACTTGTGGGGCCTTGCACGAGAAAAGGGCTAATATCAGGCTAATCCGGGGGGCACATGTGACCCCACTTATATCTTAGGATTACTAGCTCGTATGATACTCAAATTTTGACCAGTAATACTTCTTTACAAACTCAATTCACTGGTCTATATTGTTTATGGCTGTCACTTTGAAAAGTGTAAATTTTACAGACCAGAATATTTAGATTTTAGATGAGATTTTTTAGTCTTATTTAACCTATGTATTCTTACCTAATCTACTTTCGTGAAATGGGGAATGACCTATTTGGTCACAAATTTGAGCTCTGTTTATCCTAAATGAATCATGAAGAATCAAACACCAATTAACGTAATTTACGGACCAAAGTCATATCCAAATTTTTAATTGTTTTCTTCAATTGTATGAGGTAAGCCCAGATAAAGGTTTAAATTTACAAATAAATAACCATGTTTAAAAAATCTATTGTTCATTAGCAGGTTCGATTTCAGATGTCATTTCTTCAATATTCGATTCGCTTTCATCACTTTTATCTAAAAAGTCTGCTGCAATTGCAAAATCAATACCACTCTCTCCCGAATCTCTATGGCTTCTTCATCTGGCTTGTTTTTACAATTTCCAGAATTCCTATCACAAGCGCAAAGATCAGTGCATTTCAGTCCATGTGACTTGCAAATACAATGATTAGAATCGCACATGGTTTTTTTTGCAGTTTTCAAGAAATTAAATCCACCAACTCTCCTGGAATGGGGTTGCGAAGCATCCACTGGACTTCTAGTACACCATCTTCCAAGATTCAGCTGTAAACTTTCTCAGGTTTTGGAATATTGGGGAACTGTTGCAACGACCGTAGGATGATAGCAGTTACGAAATTTACCCTTTTTAGATGACACAGAACGACGTCACGGGTGGGTGGTAACTTTCGGGGTTCCGGGGTTTTTCTTCTGTCACAGAACTTTAGATACCGAGCTTCATCAGAATTTACGCAGTTTCGTACTCCGTAAAGCTCGCAAACGAATCGCTCGATGATTGGAAAGTGTTTAGAATTTAGGACGAAACGATCTCCGAGTGCAGCGAAGGTGTCCTGGTATTCATCCGATCACGAGGTGTATGCTTTCTTCTTCCCAAGGCCATGAAACGCACTTGTACAATCGTTACCAGTGAAGGCATGCTGGGAGACAAGAAGATCTTGCTGTATATTTCTGATATCCAAAATCCTTCTGTTGTTGCAACACATCATTTCAACGTATATTCGAATGGGGATTTTTGCAGCAAAATGAAGAGCATAGATCGGAATATCACTGTCAACCGTTTTGATGCATACAGATGATTCCTTCTCTACTGCGTGTTTGGCGCATAGAAAGACCTTCGTGTCCGCCTCTTCCTGATCTGTTGTCAATTCAGGAACTTGCTCACAAAATAGCTTTCCTCCTGAAGCAGAAATCTTATGAAACTGATTGCCGTGATTTACGTAGAGAGTAGACGTTTCGAGATACTTCGCGTATTTTTGACAATTTGTCGATCATTCTTTGAAAAGAAACTCAACCAGATTGGTCTTGTTTTCACCATCACGCAGGTATTTTGACCATCGTTTCGGGCGAGCCTGATCACGTCTTTCAATCTTGATCTTGACAGTGTCAGACTCCTTTCTCCTTTCACGCTCGTAGGACATGATCGAGCCAGGCTTGTACTGATCAGTAACGAAGTAGACTACTCTACTTTGAAGAATACATTTTAGGATATACTCGACGACATCACCGAACGTTGATAATGGGACGAATGCTATTTGCTGCAGGAGAACCATTCCATCTCAAATTGTGCAGTTAACCACAGGATTTGTCGTTGCTTGCAATGTTTTGATGATGAAGAACCTGGTAGAAAGGAAGTTTAGGATGATGATAATCCATTAGTGCAAGGTTCAGACGATTGCCCTTGAATGAGTGTACAGTCGTTTGGGCATATCGTAACTGGAAAATTTTCAGACTACCATATACACACACATGAGGGTGTGAAATATCATATCAGGAGAGGCTTCATCAAGAGGTGTTAAGTGCTTGTCTGGTAAATTTTTTGTTCTTACCTGTAAAGTCTCTAAAGAAGGTCCTTTACAAAAATATATTTGCGAAGCCAATGGTAGGTCAGTAAATTCTGATGATTTTGGCACTGCAGTTTCATTAATTTTAAAATGTTTGAAGGCGGTAACATCAAGACATTGGTCTGGATATGAATTTTTTGGCTTTCACCTTTAAAAAGTTTTGAATGTCGTAAGAGTTCCTGACAGAAATATTGATAAAATTGAAGATGACAAACGATGCGAGATCCAAAATATTCGAATTCGAAACACTGGACCAACGGAAAATCTCAAATTCAATGCGGCAGTCCAGAAACTAAAATGATTCCATTGTAAAATATTCTTACGACTGGCGTTTGAAAATTTGAGCTCATTCTTTGAGTTGAGTTGATGTAGAGAGTATTTGACGTGTAAATACTGAAGTTTTCTAGCAAGCAGTTTTACTGTTTTTAACTTTTATCTTTTATTTATTTTTTAGACCTGATGATGATACAAAAGTATCGAAATATATTGTCAAGTAAAATAAAATAAAATGAAGCTACATCGTTGATATTTCACTTCTGACATTGTAAAATATGCAAGCTTTGGAGATATCAAGAGTATATATTCTTTTCCAATTTTGTCTAAATGCCTTTAAGAAAAGAATTTTCGGCAGATTTGATTTCGCGGTTGAGGGGATTTTTAAATTAGCTTACTTTTACCAGAATTTAAATTTGTGTTTTCGCCATAAATATTTAGAGAAGGTTTTGAGACAAAGTTTATGAATCTAGATCAGAACAACTAGATCAGACGCTTTTGCAACGCTCTTCGAAAAAATGGCTGAAAACAAATAAAAACATCAAAATTCATGAAAAAAAAACATAAAAATGGATAAAGATCAGCCTTTCGAAGCAGCCTCACCACCTCAAGCTTGCACGCCGTCAAGATGTACTGAAGACGAAGACCTGGATCGCTTAACATGCAAAAAATGTAAAAGATCAGTTCATTATGAGTGCACACAGCTACCCCTGTATCAACTACAAATATTTGTGACATCCTACAACGATCATTACTTATTTTCAAACTGCGTACGAATAACGAAATACCTAAGAAATAAAGTGGGAAAAACACTCAACATATGATGCAAAATGAACTTAAAAAGAAAGACGACGTCATACAAAAACTGAACAATGAGGTCAACACCAACACAAAACCCCGTGTTTCCATCAAAAATGACCTCAAAACCTTTCTGGCAGGAAAACTACAAGAGATGGAGGAAATGACAAGAAGCATGATAAAGGAGGAAATAAGGCACACAGCAGAAATAATGACAGAAACATCAAAGAAAACATACGCCGAGATAACCAAGAAGCAAAAAGAAGACTTAAAATCTGCCGAAGAACAGAAACGGAAGGAAGAAAGTGAAAAGAGAGACATCTAGAAAACTGAATATGATCGTTCACGGGTTTCTCGAATATTCAGGCCCAGATAAGGAAGAAGAAGAAAATGGGGGAAAATATGACATATTTCGGTTCCGAGAACTCCTAGAAGACATCAATGTTCCAGAAATCAATGTTACTCACCACATATTAGGAGACAGAAAAACTAAGAATGGCCGTCCTCTGAAAGTCACCCTGCAAAGTCAACATGACAAAGATCTTATCATGATGAATTTACACATGCTAAAAGAAACTTGTTTCTTTCAGGTAAGTATAACGGAAGATTTCACAATCAACGAACGGAAAAAGATCAAGGAGATGCACGAACAAGCAAAGAAACTCAATAAAAACGATGACAATAAAGGATTCAACTGGCGCGTAAGAGGAACCCCAAGAACAAAACTACGCCTCGTTAAAAAATTACAAAACCAAACAAAAATATCTTTAAATTACAAACCAAAATGCTCTACAGAAGAAATCGTCAGTGATTGGGCATTAACAGATGATGATGAAAGATTCATTTTGCGTAAAATAGGCAGTCGAACTATATTAGCTTTAAAGCTAGTACAGATTTGTACACTTTTTTCGACTTGAAAGAATATATACATTAACATTAACAATCTTTAGGTTACGTATTTTATCTTTTGGAAAATCATTATGATCTTGTTGAGGAGAGCATTATTGAAAACAAAGGTTGTCTGCAAGTATCCGCCAAAAATTGTAGAGATTTCGGAAAGAAATGCAGCAGCACTTATTCTTGACAGGGCGGATTTATCCCAGCGTGGTTACAAAACGTCAATCTTCCCCGTTATAAAATGTTCCAAATTTTCAAGGCATTACACATTGGTGCTATTGATTTTTTTCAATGTGATAATGATTGTTGTTTCTCGTGTAAATTGTGCGCCTATTATTATAATCGCCTTATGGGCAGTTTGTTTTATCTTTATGGCGTGGATCAGAGTCACGATTGAATATCGACATGTATCTGAACATTATAAAGAGATCAAACAATTGTTCATGAGTGGAATATCTTTACCATCTGAAAATGGTGAATTTGAACAATTTAAAGGGGAAGTTAAGTGATTTTTAGGGTATGTATTTATTCAACAAATATCAAAGTTTACATCATAAGTTGTTCCAAAGAGCATGTAAATTTCATCTAAATAAAAAATCATGATATTTTCTTCTTTTTCATTGCGCAATTGCATAGCTGGTCAAGAGATAATAACTCATTATCAAGAACTTGTTCTAAGAGAGATTTTGATGGTCTTCCTCTCTTTTTCGATTTATCATCATTGAATAAAAGCAGTTTTGGTGCTCGATTATGAGACATGCGTATCAAGTGTTCAGTGTAGTTTCGTTGCTGTTTCTTAACAAATATCGAAACATCATTCGTACCACACAGCGAGTGAAGACTTTTGTTATTTAATTTAAATCTATAATCATTTTCACTCACACGATTAAAACCACCTCCACCTTGGCTTGTTAATAGGATTAAAAATAATAGGAAACTTTCACAAAAGATGTTTCAATAGAGAGTTCAAATAAAAGAATGTTTAAAACACAGCTGATTGGCTTAGGTTTCTAAACTCTCTGTTGTTTCATTAAAACCTCAGTGCGCATACGATTTATCCGGAGAATTTCAATATTCAAAACAAGAGCAGTGCTCATATTCCAAAGAGTAGGAGTTTTATGCTCGAAACGAAGGAAGATATAACGTAGCCTATATATAATATGTCTTCTGACCCCTTATAGCAATTTTTCCCTTGTCAATTTCTCAACCTTAAAAGTTCAAAATGAAAATTGCCCCCCCCCCCACTAGATGAAACTACTACCTGTGAAACTTAATATCTGAAAATCAAAATCTCATAGATAGCCTTGGCCTTGTTTTATGCTTCTCGAAGGAAAACAAGATGATGTGAATGAATCCTCTCTTAATAAGATATAGTAGAATAGGAAAGACACAAGATAGAAAGCCCCCCATTTTGAAAAGGCATTTTTTGAGTCCCCTTATTTTAAGAAGGAAGGGGGCAGAAACCATGTAACCACAAACAAATCATCAATTCGACACATTAATGTCAATACCTAGATTCTCCAGTTTTTCTTGATGACTTACTTCGATGTTTTTGAAGTCTTTGGAGATCTTTATTTACTTACCATTAACAATATTGATTTTTGTTGTGCATTTTTTATCTGGGTGGTAATTACAGACGTAGTTGACAAAAGTGCTAGGGTCGTCTTTTATGTTACAGCCCTTTCTTGGACCCAGCACCTTCTGCACAAGTACCATGTCGTATGACGCTTCCATTGGCGCGTTTTTGATTGGTACACTACACCCATAGCATTTAGAAATTTTTCTGTTCTTTCGTTGACGGATCAACGTCTCGCCAACTTCCAAAGCAAGGATTTCATCCTGGACCACCGGCTGAACCTTTTAGAAAAACAGAAATATTTTAGAAAAATATGAAATTCAATTAAAGGGACACTTGAAGAGAGAGAAAGAAAAAGGCAAGTTTTAATCTGACGGAACTTTTGTTGTTGCATTATGTCTTCCTATGTCTTTTATTACACAAAGAGTAATACAACCCAAGACAATTATTTTAAGGCTAAGTTCTAAACCTTTCTAAATACTTTAGGGGAAGAAACTTTCGCAGTAAGTTTAGTTTCATGGATTTTCGCTCCATTCTAAATAAAACAATAAGAAATTGACTTCGAGGCATTGTCTCTTAATGTAAGCTATAACCTGGCCAAAGATTCTGAAAATAACAGCTGACTCATCAAAAATCATAAAACACTTTTTCTAGCCTTGATAAAATGTTTAATTCCTTGAAATTTTGCTCCCTATCTATAGTAGACCGTAATGAAAGGCCCTTTTTAGGGGTAGAAACATTTTTCGAAAAAGTGTAGAGGCCAAAGTCTAAAGGCTGTTCACGATAAGTGTGCAGTTTTTTTATTTTTTTCTATAACCTTTGGTACCGTTGGAAAGATATTGATGAGTGGAATAAATAAGTTTATTTTTAATTTTCGAAAAACGAAGATGGAAATGAAGAAGAAAAAATGAAATTTTTATTTTATAGAATTGAGTTATAATTATCATTTTAAGATTTTTGACGTGACTACCACTTTTTTAAAGAAAGAAAATTTTGAGGATTTTGCGGATTTAACCAAAATCTGCCAAATCAATTTCCCGCCAAAAATTTATTTTTTCCTCCATCCGCCAAATTAAATTCCTGCCAAATTTATTTTTTAACGCATTCCCTAAATTGGTGCTATCTCAGGCCTTAAAACAGGTTTTTTTGCTTATTTGATAACGATTTTGGCCAAAAATATCATGCAACCGCCAAATTAAATTACCTTCAAATTTAGTTTTTCCAGCCATCCGCAAAATTAAATTCCTGCCAAAATTTCTTCCTTTAAAGTACAACGAATACATGGCAAAGAAATTCTGTAATATCCACCATTGTACACTGATCCCCCAGTGTATTGCAACACAGTCAATATTTGAACATAAAAAAAGTGTTTTGTGGATAATAATCACCATTTAAAAGACCTACCAGGGAGGATGCTATCTCTCACTTGCATTTCAAAATTCTCTCCTACAGCAACATAAAATTTTGCTTACCGCCTATTTGTATGAGGTTGATAGCAATTTCGCGGCGATACTCATTCATGTCACATGATGAAATGTTGGCTGGAAGATCTCCCCCCTTCAAGACACTCTGCAAACTATTAAAACATAATAAAACGTATTTTAAAAAATCAGTAAACAAAGCATAACTATTTTGAGAAAACATGCTGAAAAACCTAACTATTAGAGACCTGAGCTGAGAGTAAGTTTGAATTCAAGGACACCTGTCAGAACATCTGATGTCGAAGTAGTGTATTTTATTAGTTCCAGCACAAGGAAAACCTTACCTTTAAGCAAAACGCGCCACGTGATATCATATCAGTTTGTTTCGGGTGTTGGGTTAAATTTATTTGCCACGTTTGTACACTTTCCAAATGTCTTGTCATGCTTGCCCTAAAAAGGTAGAAAAGATTCAGTCAAAGTTTGTAGAGGGGTACGAGCCCCCTAGGTTTATTTCACCCCCTATATACCCATCCCCCTTCTGTAACGAAATGTTATCCTCCTTTAAAGAAAATCCGTTTCGAAGACTATCTGTTTCAAAGGAAACTCGCTTTACAACCTACCAAAATTATTAAGAAAGAGTACGAAGTAGGGATGCACACTATGTCAAGTACAGGCCTACAAGAAAGTTTTCTTATTCATAAAAGACAATCGAAACTGCTGAAAGTATTCTATTGGTCAGATGGAATCTTTAACAGCGTGACAAAACACAATATACTTATACAGCAAACGTTGGTGTAAACAAAGCTTTTACTTACTCCCAGAGTTGTTTTGTTTTCTTTAATGTGGATCTAGATTCACCAAAAGGATCTACCAATAATACCACGCGTTGTTTTGGGTAAATTATCTAAATTTAAAGAACATCCCCTGATCTAAGGTAATGAATCATAATTATTAATGGATCCTAATTTCCACCCTTTCTGTTCAGTGCATCCTAGCTGAGTAGTCTTAGAGTCAGTGGAAATGAAGTATATAATTAATTATAAGAATAGCTTTATAAGAATACGAGACTGAACTTTAGATAAAATCAAGAACAAATTAACAATCCGAGCCTAGGAGTTTCTAGGAAATCTTAAAACCACTGCTGCCTCTCATTCAAAAACAATTCATTAAAGTCTGCTCATAACACTTATAAATAACAAATATTACCGATTTTGTAAAAGAACTTTTACAAATGATTTTTATGCATAATGTTAATTTTTAAACGGTTAATAACTGCGCACCATAAGACGCCAATGCTTGGCTGAAGAATACAATCCAATCAATTGTTCGTTAGAAAATAACTCCTGAAATTTTTTTATTATGCTGATAAGCATTATGCTTTTAGATAAAAAAAAACGTGTACACCAATCGATTTCGGTTATGGGCTGTTTCTTCATGCTCTTTTTCTTTTTAGCCATCTCCACTCCACATTCTTCACACTTACTTCTCCTTGTTGGATTAGGATGATCACAGAACTGAAAGATATAAGTGAGGTACAAGGTAGAACGCGAGAATATGTTATTTAAAAATGAAAATAACTACTTGGAATTCATCTTAGCAGACAACTGATTCAACCCTTTCAAATCTTTTGAATCGAAAAAAATAACTTAGGGGAACTCGCTTTCTTTGGAGGACCTTCTTTTTTTTAATCTTTAGCACGGCCTTTACCTTTACCTATTAAGAGAGAAATTTATTGAAGAAAATTACTGGTCAAAGCTACCAACAAAGTTAAGTCCACAATTCACAAAACTTCCAAAAAATTCAGAAAAGCTTTCTGGACTTTAACTCATCGATAAGTCCCAATTTATGTACATTTTTTTAGTCAATCTGTTAGAAATGGATTTAGAGCTATCTTGAATTGATACGATCAAAACATAATCATAATTGATAATTACACAACAATACATAGTTACCTGCTTCAGCCTTGAGACACTTCGCACAATTCACACATCAGTTTTTATTTGACGTCAGTTAGTCAACACGCATTTTGTGCAGTTCTTCAAAAATGGTTGAAATTTAGCAAAATCAAAAACATGAACGAAAAAACCGACAAAAAGCAAGAAAAACAACCATTTGAAGAAGCTATACAAAACCAAACATGCACTCCCACCTCCTGCTCAGATGATGATGACCAAAACCGTCTAAAATGCCGAAAATGCCACCGCATGGTACACTACGAGTGCACACAATTACCGCTTTATCAGCTGCAAATTTTTGCCAACACTTATAACGAACAATATCTATGTCAGAATTGCGTGCGGATAACACGATCTCTAATGAGTAAAATAGGTGAGAACTCGTATCATATGATGCAGAGGGAGATTGAGAAGAAGGACGACGTCATTAAAAAGCTCAACAACCAGCTAGCCAAGAACCGCAGCCTTAAGAACGATATCGAAAACATCTTAACCAATAAGATGGCTGACTTTGAAATAAAAACCAAGCAGATTATAAAAGAAGAAATAAAGCAAACGACAAATTACATAGAGAAAACATCAGAAAAAACATACGCTGAAATAACTAAGAAACACAAGGATAATTTCAAATCAGCAGTGAGAGAACACCAACAAGAAAACAAGAATGAAGAAAGAGACATCGAATCAAGAAAACGAAATATTATTATACATGGAATGGTGGAATTAGAGGTAGACAACAAAGAGGAACAACAGGAACAAGACAATATAGATATTGAAGGTATACTAGGTAACATTGGCATTCAAGATATCAAACCGTCCCACCATCATCGCATTGGACAAAACAGAAAAGGGCTACATTGGCGTCCAATCAAGTTGATCTTAAAAAGTATAGAGGAAAAAGAACGGATAATGCAAAATCTGCATAAGCTGAAACGATTCAATGAAATTGGTGGCTTTAGCATCACAGACGACTTCACCATCAACGAAAGAAAAATTATTAAAGATATGTGCCAAAAGGCGAAAAAAATGAATTCAAAAAATGACGATTTCGTCTGGCATGTAAGAGGAAGCCCTAGAACAAACCTTCGCCTAGTTCGAAAACCTAGGACAAAGACCAAAACAACGTCTTCTCTTCTGTCCATATCTTCACTGGACGACAGATGAAGAATTAGACAATTTATAAATCTAAAATTATTTCGTAGAGGTCGATAGACCTGTGAAATATAATTCTATGAATTGAAAAAAAAATTGAAAAAATTGAATTCTAAAACGATTCAAAGAGAATGGAAGATTTTCTAGGCATATATAATATTTACTCTACGAAGAAAGTAGCATGACGTAGAATTTTTAGTGTTCCGTTTTAGTAGAACTGAAACTTGGTTCATTTTGCATATCATAAACTTTCTATGACTAACCTTTTCAGATTCACTTTGGGATGGATTTTCAACTTGGGATACATCGTCATTAAAAAATGAAACACAATAAAAGTACAATAAGAAATTGTGTTACCTTGTAATTAATAAAAATACTTCAAGCTAACAATAAAGGGGACTCAAACTATTTTGATACTTTTGGTACTTTTGATACTGTAAATAAATCATGTTGTTATAATGATACTTAAAAAAGGCAATAACATTTGTTTTGATATATGGTTCAACTGCAATTCATGATGAGTGGTATGAATACCAATTTTCTGTATTTTCACAGCAATAGTAAGAAACCAGGCTTCAGAACTTTGCTTTTGGGGGTTAATTCAAAAGGACAAATTTCAAACCTTGACTCGATGTCACATTATCTGATGATTTGTGTTTCTCAAGGGTTTTTTTATCTGTTAAAAAATAAAATGAGCAATTTCATAAAGTATTTTAGTGATAACACATATATTTCTAACCAAACTACTTCCTTGCTGATATGATAATAAGTATTTTCTGAATCAAAATATTCAATGAAATCAAGAACAAGTAAATTAGACCCCTTTTACCTTTGCAGACTTGACTACTGGTTTTTGATTCTCTTTTCCAACATTAGCTGCCATTTTTGTAGACTATATTATGTCAAAGATACTGTAAATGAAAGTAGTAGTATATAAAAATTACAAAACCATCAGTTCTTTGAATCGATTAAAGAAATTAAAGCAGAGAACTTTGTATAGACAGTGAAAAAGATAGCTTGGAAAATTTATGCAAAAAATTATCTAGCAAACCTCACACGACAAGTATTGATGGGTGATTCTACTCAAAGTTGTACCATTGTCCTTTCCGCGACAGTTTTCGAAATAGAGCTTGATTGGTAGAGTTCAGCAGGTGTTTGATTGACTGAAAACATTCATTTCACCTGTGGCCCCATAAAAAATAAACATTTGCTCTACATATTGGTAGAAAATTTGAAAAATCTCAATACAAAGTCGAAATGGGCTAGTTTTTGGCACTTTTTGAGATTTTTTCTTGAACAAAATAGATCAATATCTCAAGTCAATAAAGTTCTACAAAAATTAATCTCTTTTTATCTTATCTTCAGATATATGGTAAGTACATTTTGCTCACTGATTTTTTGTTTATTTGCTCCATATGATGTTATGAAATGTTTATTAATTGCTTAACTTTTGGCTCTATAATTTGTCCTTTCTGCAACAGGTTTTTTGTTTGAGTGATAAAAAAACTTCTGTCAACATTAAACAAACTAGATTAAGTTTTTTTTGGTAGTCTAACTATCTAAGATTATAAAAAACTCTCAAAAATTCCAAAGCTTGAAAAACTTTTGAAATATTTATTCTCCAGTTTTGGATAGTCATTTGAGCGTGGTCCAAAAATGTGTCCTTTCTGCAACACCAAATAAAGTTGTATAATATCTCCATGTCTTATTTTAAGCTTGAGGTATATATGCCTATTTACTGACACACTTGCAAGGAAAAGACTTTTCTATATTAGTCCCATGCATAATGCAACAGTTTGATGTAATGAGGCTTAAAACAGGATGTCCATTCTGCAACACATATGTCCATTCTGCAACAGTTTTTTCTAAATAAAAGCTTGATAGAGCTTGATGAAGTGTTTTTCTTTATGGGATTTAGTTTCTCTATGCTCCTCGTACCTCTTTGAAACATCTGATTTTGAAGTGGCCGGAGAGTTTATCTTGTTGCTTTCAGATTCATAAGTCCAGTGTGTCCTTTCCCCAACATATTAGGGAAAATAGCTCATTATTTCATAATTATTATGATATTATCAAATGACTCTACATCAAAATGTTCATCAATGACTTATCAAATAATATGAGAAATCCCTAGCAAACCTTACTGTTGTAATAATTTGGATTTTTGTCACTTTTTAGTACTTTTCACACTAAAAATGTTGGTGGATGTCTTTCCGTAACATTTTGTAGTTAAAGTATTTTGAGGGAAAAGAAAAAAATTGCTTTTGTAAGTAATATAGACTGGCTATCATTTAAAACAATATCCAGGTTTTTAGCTTGTTTTGAGTTGACCATTTTAGTTTTGGCTATTTTTAAAAAAAAAAATGACATGCTTCAGAAAAAAAAGAAAACAGTTTGAAATTTTGGGGGTAGACTTCAAATTAATGTAGAAGCTAGAAGGGTAGTATTATTAAGAGCCATTTTTTTTTTAAATCTTGAGAATAAGAAAGGTGTGATACCTCAACCTCTCAGATTTGGCTGAAATTTTCATCAAATGACCTCTTAGATAAGAAAATGAGATCCTGAAAATTTCAGCTTCATAACTAATCTAGTCCCAAAGATACGGCCTGAGAAATTTTTTGTCCCCTATTCACTTTGAAAGCAACTTTGAGATCACATAACTTTTTTTGGGGTTGCAGTAGAGTGCTAATTTTTTCAGGCCTGTTAAAAACCATAAAGGTGAACAGAAAAAAGTGAAATTGGTCAGCTGAAAGTTTTGCAAAAAAAAAATTAGGACCCCCAGCAGAGCGCTTCAAAAACCGCGCGGCGAAGTTTGAAGGGGTCTTTTTTGTAAAATTTCTGAGGTTTTGACCCTGGAAATCAATTGGATTTCAGAAAACTAATGATATTTATGATAGAAAGCCTAAAATGAGACTTTTAGAGTTCATTTTCAATTTCATAATGGCGCTCAAAGTTGCGTTCCCAGTGAAAAGTCCAAAAAATTCTCAAACTTGAGAGGCCTGTAACTTTTTGCAGCGACTATAAATTTTTTTGAAATTTTCAGCAAAGTTTCTTCATACCCTCTACTTTCATGGTGCAAAATATCTCAGTGGGGAAATGAATACTCTTTGATGTATGAACCAAAGAAAACTGCTTTAAAATTTGATCAAAACTAGTAAAATTTCAGCGGAAATCAAGGAATGTGGATGTGAATAACTTTAACAGGCTCCTTAAAAATGAAGTCTTCAACATTTCTACGAATTTATAATAAGAAAGTAAAGTTAAATTCTGAATATATATTATGATACAATACTTATTGAAAGAATTGATACGGATCGAGTGATTGATAGTGTAAAACCCACCAAAGTGTTAATGTACTACTCTATAAAATATAAACGTAAGATAATGTAGAAACAACAGGAATGTTGACATTCCCACTCTTTCTTTTGTCTTAGAGAAATATATCAAAAGAATATACTAATATAAACTAAAGAATGCAGCTCCAGAGCTGTCCTTATAAGCAAACCAATGACAACAAAAACAAAGCCAGACAAACCAACTTCTATCAAAAACATATGGCGACATGCCTACTTTTACATGCCCCTATGGCAGCATTTTTATAAATGCTCCGAAAACACTTTCATAACGCTTTTATCAATAAGCACCAGTATTATCCAAATACTGTAAGTAAATTTCATCAAAACCATCAAGTATCAAAACAAGCCATCAAAACATTCAAACAATACACTTTCCAGATTCCAAAACATTCAACAGCTTTTTCGCATCTGCTCCCTGTTTTGTAAGAGAGTCAGCAAGTTGGGACTCACTAGGCAACCATTTTAACGATTCAATTTCATTCTTTGTCAACATATCTTTGATGATCGCGATATCGACACGTAAACGACGCTCTTCAGCCATTGTCGTAGAATGAGCATTTCGGTAAAGTGATTCATTGTCCGTCAATGCGTGGATTGGTATGGTATTAAATCCTTTGGGCACCAGGATTTCGGTTAAGACGGTTGAAAGGTAGAAAGCTGTATCGAGGGTATCCACCATAGCACTTGTTTCAGCAGCCAGTGTGCTACGAACAACTCGACGTAGTGTTTTACTTCTCCAGGATAGCGGTGCAGCATTCCCTTCATTATCGTGAAGAAAGACGATATATCCCCCTGAACTTTGACTGTTTTGGAGATTTCCCAATGAAGCATCACTGAAGCAAGTAATGAAGCACTTTTCGAGATTAATTCTTGGAAATTTGATTTTCAAAGGATTGGATTTGACTTTTCGTAACACTTTGTTTGCTTTCGAAATGTCATTGACGGTAGGTGATTTCATTGGACGAGATACATCAAATGAAATATCTGGACGGGTTTGTGTTGCAATCCAATTTAGTTTACCGACTAATTTACAGTATTCGCTGGCTTCAGACACGGTACAAGGTAAATCCTTCAAGGTTTGACGATTCCTCTCCATCACGATCGGTTCAGTTTTCTCAATATAGTCTAGCTGGTCAAGAGTGATACTGCCATCACTGTTTTGCTGCATATTGGCACCGACATACTTGAAGGATTTTGAAGCTGTGTGACTAACTTCAAAACGATTACAGATACTATCAATAATTTGTTTGAACTCAGGTGTACCCGCCCAAAGAAAATCGTCTACATGGGCAAATATCACACCAGAAAGTTTATCATTTGAGTCTCTCCAGTAAAAGATTCCATAATCGATGGACGATCGCTTACATCCGAGACGTTCCAATTCATCCCAAATTGCAAAATACCACATACGGGCAGCATCGTTTAGCCCGTAAACACATTTTTCTAGCTTCCACAGTTTATTCCCTTTGGTTTTGATTGGAGGGACAATATAAACATCACGTTCGATAGGTTTACCTTGTAAGAACGCAGCTTTAATGTCTAGTGTTTGTAGCGTCCAGTTCTTACTAGCCACGATGGAAAGAATTAAGCGATTGCTTTCTTTGCTACCAGTTGGCGAGTCAGCAGGGATTGAAGATTTCTCTTGAAAACCTTTCACAACAAACCTTGCTTTAGGGAATGTTTCACCATTAACAGTTTTACGAGTGCAAACCCATCTGCCTGACAATGTTTCTTGGCCGACATCATCAACTTCAGTGTATGCTCCATACTTTTTCCACTTTTCAAGTTCTTGTAATTTAGCGTCTCTGAATTCATCAGGAACGGAAAAGGCTACGGAAACACAAATCTCATCTTTGGAAGGATCGATATTGCTAGATAGTTTCCACTCGTCCACCAAACTCCAATCGATCGAATAAGTTGATTCGTCACTTCTGACATTCAACCAGTTTTGATGGACTCCTCCTTTCTTTCCAGCCGGTCCTAGAACTTTAACGGTTTTCCATTGACTGGTTTCTGGACATTTGTATGACACAGTCTGGTTTCGTTTTGGCAACATAATTTGGTCAATGATAACTGGAGCAGTTTTGTGTCCGTCAGCATCTTGAACCACGTCCTCAGTTGGCTTTTCGGCAGTATTTTCAATACTTTCATCAGGGATTGGAGCTTCGGGATCAGTTTGGGTCTCAATGTTTTTTATTTCAGTTTTTTCATGTTTCTCAGAAGTCTTTGGTTCTGTTGTATACTGCAGTCTACATGGATGTACTCGACGAACAACACTTCCATGTCTTAGCATAACAACCTTTCCGTCTACTCCAATTACTGTGGCGGGTCCTTGCCATCTACGGTCATCGGGCAATTTATAAAAAACATGATCACCATATTGATACACACGATCACAATATTCACGAATGGGATGTTGTAATGCTTTCCTGAGTTTCGAGCTTGTCTGGGCATGAATGAAAGCTTTCCGAGCAGAAGCAATAGCATTTAGATGGGTAGCAATGTTTGGACTAGTTGTGACTCCTTCCAGAGCAGGCAAATCGTCATGGAGTGCTGATGGTAATCTTGGGTTTTGTCCAATGGCGAGCTGTGCTGGGGTAAAACCATGTACAAACATGCACGTGTTACGGATGGATGTGGCATATTGCAGGGCAAGAGATTCTGAGAGCTTTGGATTGTCCTCTAGCATTTTCTCCATCATAATGTCTATGGTGCAATGATTTCTCTCGTTAAGACCGTTAGCCCACGGGCTGTATGCTGCGGTATGTTTGATCGATATGCCAAATTGATTTCCAAGTTCTCTCATTTCATCATTTGCAAATTCTCCCCCGTTATCCATATGAAATGTATTTGCAGCTCATAAAATTGGTAACCATAGTTCAATAATTTTTGAAATAACAACATGCTTTTCCTTTGATTTGACGAAATCTGCTCGAGTGTAACGCGTTACCATATCAATGAGGTATAGTATATGTTTACCGTTTCTTTCTTTGAGATCAATGCTGACAACTTCATTAAATTTCATTTTATCGGGAGTAAACAAATTACCGACAGCTGGTTTTGGAATCGATGGTTTGTAGCGTTTACACACTTCACAGTTCTTGGTGTAATTTTCAAGGATGTTCAAAAATTCCTTGTCAGGATCATTCAAGCCACTCAAGACTTTTTTCATAAATTCGAAAGTTGGATGGCAAAACTGTCGATGAATTTGTTTGGCTGCATGCGTTTTTTGCTCTCTGGACATTTCTTTGACGGAAAACATAACATCAACTACTTCAACGGGAAATCCAGGTTGAATATTAATACACCAGTGACCAGACGGAGCATTAAACAGCTCTACATTGTTCTTAACCGAATTTATTGTAATTTCTGCAGTGTCATCACCTGTATTTATCAAAACGTTCCACTCTTTCATGTTGTGTTTCCCAAGAAGTAGTGGAAGATCGGTTTCAACAACATCAAATTCGATGAATGTTATTTGATTTGAAATCATGATAGGTGCTTTGATTTTCTTTATCGATTTAAAACCTCGTCCACCACCGAATTTGAATTTATTACTACTACTCTGTTCAGTGACCTTTTTACGCATACTGTCACTCATTGAATCAAGAAAGCAATCAGTCCATACAGATCCTGCAACATTCTGTGGGCAACCTGTGTCTAGGATCATGTAATTCAAAGCTCCTCCAGCAGATGTGTCAGCAGATCGACATTCAATGATGTTGTCGTTCTCGGTTTTACTCATGGATGCAACAAATGTATGGTTTTCATCTGAAGAATTGTCTCGATTTTTCTTCTTTTCACGATGCGGGCAATCTCGATATTGTTTCCATGCCACATACGATTCATATTCTTCAACGGATGTAAACAATGTTTCTGTTTTAACATTTACAGCTGCAGATTGCTCCGGTTGCGGTTGGTTACTCGAAACGGCAGATAACCCAAAATATTTCTTTAGTGCTTTCTTAGCTTGTTTATACATCTCATTTGGTTGGTCACCGTCAACCTCTCTCATAGCTAATCTTAGGTCAGAGTCATTTAGATTGGCCCCACAAAGAAGATTCAGGCCATGAATTCTATCACCCAGGTTCATGTTGTATCTTTCCATTCGAACTTTGTACTTTTCATAGTGCATTATATATTGTTCAATTGTCTGTCCTTCTTTCCGAGAAAGAGTTCGAAATTCCTTCCATGTTTCAAATGCGGAAGTATTATCATCCTTACTATAGTAAGTCTCAATCAATTCAATGACTCTCTCCCAGCCATTATCTCCTTTCATTTCATTAGTATCAAAGGTGTCAAAAACCTGGCGACGAATTTCACTATTGTTCGGTAAGTGTAATGCCAGTTGTAAACCATGAACATTTTTAAGTCCTGCAACTCCTGCAGTAGCCTCTTTCCAGGCTTTCACTTCACGTAACCATAAAGAAAACTCCTTGTTTTCTTCGTCCCACTGAGGTGGGTTTAGAAAACCACTACTTGCCATCACAACCAACGTCTGCTACCATGAAAGAATTGATACGGATCGAGTGATTGATAGTGTAAAACCCACCAAAGTGTTAATGTACTACTCTATAAAATATAAACGTAAGATAATGTAGAAACAACAGGAATGTTGACACTTATGGGTATTGAAAATGAGAAAAATCTATGCTGAAGTTGAAGATTTTAACAAATTTTAGTAAAATACTCTTTTAACGTTACAGTATTTTCCCTTATTTTAAGAATAGCAAAAATGGAACAAAGTACTGTAAGAAGGAAGACGAAACTAAAACCTCTTTCAAAACTGACATAAATCTTTAAAGCAATGTGATCAAACAACTAGACTTTAGAATTGGTTTCAGAACCAGAAAAATTTCAGTAACCAGATAATACCTATCGAAAATTTTGAAATAGAAACATTTTACATTGTCTATTTTGATATCAAATTGTAACTAAAATATTTGTATTACATACACAATGTTGAAGCAAGCACCCTGAATACACTTTCATAAATTTCGCTAAGCATGAAATAATTCTAGGCACAACATTCGTCTATTGAAGCAAGATCACAATCAGAGAAAATAAGATGAAGTCTACGATCCAGCTGCGGTTCCTCTAATTTTAGATGAACTTCTTCTCTGGAGATCCAAAATTGACTCACTCTTTCAGGCCAACTGTAGTGTAAGTTCCTGTTTTAGACAGAAAGTTTATTTCTACTGAATCGTCATCCATAGCAACCACTTGACCAATCAAATGTTCCAATCGACCAACCTTTCGCTTCTTGTTTTCTAACGCTAAGCAAACAAAGTCATTTACAGAAATTTCAAAATGGGATTTGATCAAATCAAGTGTTTCAACCACAGCTTCATGCAACTGATTGTCTTCCTGAAGTTCGATCGAGTCTTGTTGGTGTTCAGAGGATGTTGTATCATTGCTTTTGGATTGATCTTTCGGTTTGCCATGAGCCAGGCGGCTGAACGAGCTTGCTACCTGAAATTGGGAAGTTATGGAAACTCAAAAATTTAATATAATTTAATGATTTAATCATAATGACCTCTTCTTGTCGTCATTTATAACAAAAACACAGCAAAGCACTATAAAACAGGTAAAATATCTGATACATTACCATTTGGTCAATACGAAAAGAGGTTTTAAAGAATGTTGAAGAAAAAGTACCTGCTCTTTAGTTAATCATTGATCCGGTGTGAAGAATCGTTTGTTGTTCTCGTCACGTAATGATCTCATTATCAGCACCACTGCTTCTGGTGTTGTTTTCTTTCCTCCATTTAATCCTCTTTTGAATTCCTCAGAAAGGAATTCACGTTGTGCTTGGCTGAATTTCGAGTTTGATCTTTTTGGCAAAGCCCATCTAAGTGTGCTCACCTCCTTATACAATGGGCAGTTTCTAACTAAATCAGAAAGTGGCAATGACTTGGATGGCTGATTTTGGGAGGTTATTGTATGGGATGCTTCATGCATGAGTTTGGCATAATGAACTTTTACACAGTCAATGTTTGACAATTTGGTGGAATGAAAGTGATGGTTATTTGATTCAACATGGACACCTAACTCCTCATTACTATGGAAACTATCAATACAACCTGGATGAGAACAGAAAAACAAATTGCACAATCCTCTATCACCTCTCTTTTTGGGAACAAAAGCAGATACATTCTGAATATCCGAAAATTCACTGACCACACTCAATCCTGATACAAATTTCAAATCATGAAATGGCTCATACCTGCCACCACCACAGTCAAAATAGCGCCAAAAGATCATGCCTTGCTCATGAAAACGTACTGAGTGAAAGGTCTTTGATTTTACTATGTGTGATCTCACATTTATGTTTCTCAATTTCAACAACAGAAACCTTGGTGTTTTTAGGGCCACCCTGGTGTAATACCCCTTTTTTATGTCAATACCAGATAGACAATCATTTCCTGAATGAACATAAGCATTCAAATATCTTTTGGCAACAGCACTGTCTCTATCTGCTTGGTCCTTGCCTTTGTGGCTCATTGTAATCATGACGAAGAAGTTTGATATCATTGGCTTTACAAATGGCATATTCAATTTCTGATACAGAATTACCTGCATAGCAAGAAGCATTGTCCGATTTACGATACAGACTATTGACAAGCGGAAAATCTTTCTTGAATTGTTTAATCACATGCTCAGCAACACATAAAGTCTCGAGCACATCTTGATCACTTCTTGTTGTTGAGGTTAGGTAAGTATGCTTGACTAAATCATGTTTGGTAGTTCTTGTCAAAAACACATCCACATGGAGAGACATGCCTTTTTTTCCGAAATATTCACGTTGGCCTTCACGGAAACTTGATGGAAGAATTTTTTGAGCCCAATCACTGAGCCAAAATGCTGTTTCTAAAGAAATGTTTTCCATAGCATATTGTTTAGCCTCATCTTGTTTTACACTTCGAAGAATATGTTTCATCCATGATAAAACTTGGTTCACACCCTGATTTACATCATAAACAACCTCACCTTTGATATCCTCAGTTGTTATTTTATCAGCATGATTTTTTATTTGGTCCATGGCATGGATCAAGCGAAAGCAGTCGCTACACACCTCTGTATGCGACCCGTGGTCATGCTCTGGCTTAAAATCATCATCAGTTGGATGACAAAGAGCAAAGGAAAGACAATGGGTTGGTATTGGACTCTCCTCCTGACAGTGCAATGGATACTTCAGTTTGAGGTAGCGTTTGGATTCTTCTAGATTCTTTTTTTAGCTCAGATTTTGTTTTAGAGTCAATTCCAAGCTTTAATTGTTCGATTAGGAGTTGAAAGCCTTTCAGACCATCTGAGGTAGTGTTGTCAAGACCAGCCATTGCATGACGTTGGCCTGGTTTAATTGCCTTTAATATTTGCCAAAGAGTGCTATCTGACAAAGGTATAAGATCGAAATGTCGACAGTGTTCTTTGTACTCTGATATGGTGTGTGCTCTTGATAATGTAAGAATCGCTTTGGGTAGTAACTGTTTTGATCCATCAGAAAATTCGAGTGTGTTGGTGCCATATGCAACATCTTGGATAAGATTTGTCTCAAAAAGAAAGTTTATAAAGTATTCAGCAGAACTGACATTAAGTTTATTTTTCGTGTAGTGTTTTTCTGGTTTTAGGTTGAGTGCACCAAACGATTCAGTCCATTTTCTAGCTTGCTGTACTCTGTTCTGAGTACATTCAAACAGTTTCATGATTTCAGAGATTGAATAACTTTCCTTTGGAATGGCTGACAGTATCTTTTGTTTCTCGGAATCAGCTTCAAGAAAAGCCTTGTGTAAAAACTTTAGATCATCTGGTATACAATTTTCATTTTCGTCATGAGAATATGAGGTAAATAACCCTGTAAATTCATTCTCTTGGCCTGGTGCAACCATTTTAGCATATTTCATTGTACAGGAATCGATGTATTCGTTGAATTTTCTTTTCTGATATCTAATAGTCGAATCAGATAATTGATTGATTGGTGTCGTTATTCTAAACTTATTTAGTGATTTGTCCTCTTTGTTTTCCTCAACAAATAAGTGAAATTCTTCAAAAAGTAACTGGCATAACATAATCTGGGTCTTGAGGATCGTCATCTTCACTCTCAATGACACGACTGGCACCCTTGCGATGTTCGGGGCACAAGTTTCCAAACATGGGGAACTCCAAAGGAAAAGATGAATTAATGTTTCGATATGCAGTCATGCTTGCTGGTCTTAAACCTTTCGGGCTTTTGGTTCTCCAATCTTTCGAAGCTGATTGTTTGTGTAACGGATGAAAACATTGCTGAGGTGACTTCCATAAAACACCTAATTAATACCTATGATATGCACATATCTTATCGCCAGTTTTGATTGCCTTGTGAGCTCTTGATTGCCTTGTGAGCTCTTGATTCAATCATTGACTTTTCATTAATTAAGTTTGATTTCACTTCGATTTCTCGATCAATTTCAGTGGCTTTAAACAAGCCATCAGCACGATATGGCTTAGAGCCTCCGCATTCCTTAGAAAAAACAAAGCAATCTTTGTAAAACTTTTTGGCATTCAACATCTTCCTCTCACAATTTCCAAACGAACAATGAAAAGGAAAAGGAAAAATTGCCTCATTTATAATTTTTGAAACGTTTCTTTTTCTTTTTTTCTCTGGCAACATTTTTGCTTACCTTTTTTTCATTGCAACATTTTTTTTTGCAAAATTTTTTTCTTTGCAACATTTTTTCTTCTTTTTTCTTTCAATGAATGAATGAATGAATTAAATGTGGAGCATATAGAAGCTAATTGATAGTTCAAATTCAAAAAAAGTGTTAAAGACTTCACTTTGAATTCTTGTTTCAATGTATTCACAACCACATTTTGTGATTTCCACTGAAATTTTACTAGTTTTGATCAAATTTTATAGCAGTTTTCTTTGGTTCATCCATCAAAGAGTATTCATTTCCCCACTGAGATATTTTACACCATGAAAGTAGAGGGTATGAAAAAACTTTCCTGAAAATTTCAAAAAAATTTATAGTCGCTGCAAAAAGTTACAGGCCTCTCAAGTTTGAGAATTTTTTGGACTTTTCACTGGGAACGCAACTTTGGGCGCCATTATGAAATTGAAAATGACCTCTAAAAGTCTCATTTTAGGCTTTCTATCATAAATATCATTAGTTTTCTGAAATCCAATTGATTTCCAGGGTCAAAATCTCACCAGACCTCAGAAATTTTACAAAAAAGACCCCTTCAAACTTCGCGCGGTTTTTGAAGCGCTCTGCTGGGGGTCCTAATTTTTTTTGCAAAACTTTAAGCTGACCAATTTCACTTTTTTCTGTTCACCTTTATGGTTTTTAACAGGCCTGAAAAAATTAGCACTCTACTGCAACCCAAAAAAAAGTTATGTGATCTCAAAGTTGCCTTCAAAGTGAATAGGCGACAAAAAACTTAGAAAATTTCACGAAACCAAAAACTTTCTCATGCCGTATCTTTGGAACTAGATTAGTTATGAAGCTGAAATTTTCAGGATCTCATTTTCTCATCTAAGAGGTCATTTGTTGAAAATTTCAGCCAAATCTGAGAGGTTGAGGTATCACAACCTCAAGACTTTTAAAAAAAATGGCTCTTAACTTTTTGGCACAAGATATTGGTTATTAAACCATTTTGAAATTTTGCATTTTGACCCATGTTGTGGAAAGGACATGGTACAACTTTGAGTAGAATCACCCATGACACTCATTGTATAAAAACTTCAAATCATCAGAGGGGACAAACTTGCTTCAGCTAACAGTTTTTTTGAAGCACTCAACAGCAATTCCACTGTCTCTATCTTCTTTGTAATTGAGTTTCAAGCAAAGATGTTGGCTACGATGTCTAGTCGAAGACTGGATAATTGAGGCTGGAGGTATGGGTGAGTTTCATTCATTGTACTGCTTTTTATTGGCTTATTATTAGTTTTAAAGATAATATTCTTTATAATATACAGAGAAGACTGCCACCCTACTCTGAGACTTTGATGTAATACACTTTTTTGCTCAGTTTGAAGAACTCTACACCTGGTATAGGTCTTTTTTTTAAAGAGTTTGAAGACCCTCCAAAAATTATGAATTTTTAGGCCTTACAATTTTTTCCTGGAAAGACAAAAAATTACTTGTTACTTGCACAATAATATCATGAAAAACCTTTTGATTTTAGAATCTACACTAGCCGTCACCCGGCGTCGCACCCGCCGAGGAGTAGATAAGCTGAACACATCCTAAGCCCTTTGGATAGTAAGTAAAGGGAATATTATGGACTGATTTATTCCTAAAGAACGAAAAATTGCCACTTGAGACCGATAAAAACTCGAAAAATCGCAAATGTCATGTTTTGTGACGTCATTTGGGCCCTAAGTGACGTCATCGAAAGGGTAATAAACTTTTCACCTCACTGAAAGTATTTCTTCCCTTCTTCAAAGATTCTCTTGATGATTTCCGATCCAATGAGGGATCAATCATTGCTTAAATCCTGCTCAAACTCCAGATATTGGATTTTCAGGTTTGGATGACGTCATCGGAACCAAAATGCCTCAGTTTGAATACATTTATTTCAGAAAATCTCTATATACCCCAGGATATACCCACTCTTACCCCTGCCAAATTGTTCTCTATTAAATTCCCGATCCAATGAGGGGTCAACCATCTCGTAACTCCCTTTCAATCTCGAGATATCGTCTTGTTAAGTTTCTTAGCTATCTTCCGTAAAAGCCCGGGCTATAAAATATACGGTCTATCGCGTTGCTATGTGAACGGATTTAAAGAAAAATGGCGGATTCCCAACTTTCGACTAATGCTTCAGATGCATCCGGCCGCGCGGGACGCGCGCATATACCGCGCGGAGCGCACGCGACGCGCGTAGCGCGTAGCATAGGGTTAGGGATTTGCACCAGGGTGGCGAAGCCACCCTGGTGCACATTCCTAACCCCTCACCCGGCCGGCGGTGCACCCACCCGGCGGTGCACACGTGTGGTGGCTTCTTCGGAGTAATGGCGATCGTAACAGTTAGCCTAACTCGTCAGTCAGACTTATTTATATATAGTACTAAGACCCTCATATAAGTAACCCTAAATATCGGATTTTCGGCAGCCGGTTTGGCCTAGTGGATAGGGCATTGGTTCCGAAACCTATAGGTTCCCGGTTCGAGACCCCCTTTGGTCACTATTCAACTTGAAAAAAATTCTAAGTCCAGCCGGATGCATCTGAAGCTTTAGCCGAATGTAATGTAAACAAAAACACAAGGAACCAAAATGTGTCACAGATTAGACAAAGTTTTTTTTCCTATTTTCCTTCCCGATTAACCATTTTACTTTTTATATAGACATAAAATGATTAACAACTGAATACTTTAAAAGCAAGAAGCTAAGCTCGAAGGCCAAAACCATTTACTACATAGACAACATGAATTTATTGAGGACAAAAAACTGGTACCGTATAAAATGAAAATATCAGCCGCTCAATACTATAAAGGAACCCAAAGAAATGGAAGATAGGATAATGTCAATATTTTTATAATGAGGTTTAGTGTTAATTGAAGAGGTGCTAGTGATAAATTTAATGTATATAAATCTGAATGAAATTAGAATGATTCATTTTATCATATGATGGTGTCAATAACTATAACCTTTTCCTATTTACAACATAATAAAAATTATGGAAAATAAAGTGTTCTTATAAAATAAAGAGTCGGTCAGTCTAAAAAGTGAGTCGGTCGGTCAGTCTAAAAAGTGAGTCGGTCAGTCGGTCTAAAAAAGTGAGTCGGTCGGTAGGTCTAAAAAGTGAGTCGGTCGGTCGGTTTAAAAAGTGAGTGGGTCGGTCGGTTTAAAAAGTGAGTGGGTCGGTCGGTCTAAAACGTGAGGCGGTCGGTCGGTCTAAAAAAGTGAGGCGGTCGGTCGGTCTAAAAATTGAGTCGGTCAGTCGGTCTAAAAAGTGAGTCGGTCCATTGGTCTAAAAAGTGAGTCGGTCGCTCGGTCTAAAAAGTGAGTCGGTCGCTCGGTCTAAAAAGTGAGTCGGTCCGTCGGTCTACAAAAGTGAGTCGGTCGGTCTGTCTAAAAAGTGAGTCGGTCGGTCGGTCTAAAAAAGTGAGTCGGTTGGTCGGTCTAAAAGTGAGTCGGTCGGTCAGTCTAAAAAGTGAGTCGGTCGGTCGGTCTAAAACGTGAGTAAGGTCTAAAAATTGAGTCGGTCGCTCGGTCTAAAAAGTGAGTCGGTCGCTCGGTCTAAAACTAAAAAGTGAGACGGTCGCTCCGGTCTACAAAAGTGAGGCGGTTGGTCGGTCTACAAAGTGTGAGGCGGTCGGTTGGTCTACAAAGTGATGCGGTCGGTTGGTCTACAAAGTGATGCGGTCGGTCGGTATACAAAGTGAGGCGGTAGGTCGGTCTACAAAGTGAGTCGGCCGGTCGGTCGTGGAAACGAACAGATTACCGCCCTACAAAGACTACCAAATTACTTGGATGTATTACCATGCAGCAAAAATATGCCACTCTCAATTTTCAAGAGGGCTAAAGTAAATGTTTCCATTGGTCCGTCTTTGGTCTTTGTTTATTTTGTTAAGACGGTTGGTTGCGATAAGCCCCATAATAATTTCTGAAGAACAACTGTACAAATCCATAACAAAATGTTCTCTATTTATAAGAAACAGGATACCATAACCATTAAACCATTCCCTATCCATGTACAAACGATGGCACCAGTGACCAGAGTAGAGAGACCAGATCAATCAATCAATATTAAGAAACCAAAGAAAGAAAAAGCAAAATAGCTGTTGAGCTTCTTGCTTTTCTATTTACTTTTACGAAAATTACCAGTAAAGTAGAATTTCGAAAACGAAGATACGCTTCCGAACCGGGCGACGTTTCCCGATCGGCAAGGAACCGCAGGCATGTTTTCCGGTGACGTGTCTCAAAAGTAACGTACTCCGCCTCGAAAAAAAGAACACACTACTGTTTTTCCCGCTCGGAGCTCGATTTTAAAAGAAACTTGGAAAAAAAATCCATAATGGCTTCCCCACGGCTCATAGAGAATTAGACTTTTAGTATATAGATATACAAATTGGCGAGTTTTGACCAAAAATGTATATCTCAGAGATGAATCAAGAAAATTGTTTTCTAGCCACTTTTTTCGATCTCATCAGCACGGCTAAGATGGGAAACATAAAAAGAGCAGATTTGCAAATTCAAACCAGGTAAGAAAATCTAGTTTTAATCATCAGCAAATTATCTTCATAGTATGCAGAGGGGTCTCTACCCCTCCCTTTATATATCTACCCCTCCCTTTATACCTATTCCCCTTTTTGAAGAATTTAGTTACCCCCAAGAAAACCGTAAGTTTTTCAGAACCTATATCAAGGTAATGCAATGGCCTAAGTTATCCCCTAGCTCTAAATTTGAAGTGCTTTTTGTCTTACCAATTTTTTTAAATCTTTATGTTGCATAAGAGACAATGTTTCCTACACAACAGAATGACCTAGTTTTCAGAGCATGTCATGGCTGTCCCTAAGCAGTCTAGTGTAAACTTGTATATCAACATTATATATTACAGGATATTAGGCTATTTTTATTAAAAACTTAAACTAATCAGATTGCAGTATGTTTAATAACAGGTAGGTTGAGGATCTTTCTTTCCGGGCCAAAAGTAGAGATATTTTCTCTACAGGGCCTAAAATAGGGCAGCCTTATAAATGTCACCCTATTAACGCCAGCGCTTTAATCGCCATATCAATGCAAGACAGACTTAAGTCCATTTTTTCCATTTTGAGATAATTGAATTTAAAGGTTTCATTGACTGGTGACTTTGGAACAAATAATGGCTCAAGTCCATTATTTTTAATATCATAGGGGTATAATCAATATCTTCTTGTGTTTAAAAAGACATTTTTGTAGCTTACTTCAGAGGCTCTAAAAGGGCAGTCATAGGACTTAAGGTATTGCATTGAACTTAAAATCTTGTGACGTTTATTTGGACCGTGCATTTTTAAAACTAAAATAACCTTAAGTCCATTATCCGAATAATGGCGCCCTTGCCCTGCAAAGCCATTATAGATCTATCGATCGTTTAAAAGTTTTGCTAGACAGACAGTTCCATCATTTCCACTTCTGTTGTGAGAGTCTCTTTTTCTTTTTTTACTTCATTGTAGTTTTACTGGATTATTTAGGAAACTTATTTTGAATTGAAAATTTTCTAGAGACGACTTTAATCACTTCAGTGTTGAAAATTGTCAAATGCAAAACTACGTGAATATGTTTTTCTCTCTAAAACTTGCATACAACCGAATTTTAACTGTATATAAACCGCGAATTTTAGTATATATAACCTGTATCATATTTTAAGAATTTTATTTTTACTTTTCATTCCATCTCTTCGGAGAACTAGGTGTAGTTGGAGCATCTTATAGCCCGGTTACGGCAATCCAAATAGGAAAAGGAAAATTCTGATATAAAACCACCCCTGTACAGGTTGGCGTCTTGCAGGGTTCTCTTATGCCTCATGGGGTGATTGACCTCTTTAGACACTTGTTACTGTCATTCTCTCTAGGGTGTATCCAGTGGCGTGGAGCATTCGAAACAAAAAGCTATCGAAAGAAATAATCATGACTTCTCTAAACAGCACCAGGGTTCAAGCCCCTGCTTTTCCGGTTCTACAACCTAACCTTGTTTCTTCAGAGACTGATGAACCTCCTTCTCCAAACTCATCTGAGCGAGAAGGCGGTGATAGGATAGAGTCTGGAACCAAAAATAATAACCGCAAACTTCTTAGATGTAAACACTCTACGATTTTTAGCACTTTTAACGCGCGTACTCTTACTTTAACTAGTCGCAAACAGGAACTACTCTCCTGTTTTTCCAAATGCAATATTGATATACTTAGTCTCCAAGAACATAGAACATTACATCCTGAGGTTAACTTTCAACATACTAATATTGGTAAAAATAAACTTATAACATCCTCTGCCTGGAAAAACTCTCAGGGTTCGACCATAGGGGGCATAGGTTTACTACAGTATGTGGCCCCCAAAACGGCGATCAAATTTGAAATTTCTCTCAAATCTAGAGGAAAAGAGATTTTACAAAAATTTTTGCTGTATGAAAACCTTTAACATCTCTACTTTATTTCCTGGAAGTTCTTTTTCAAAATTTTCAATTTCAACAATACTTTTCAATCGCTTAAAGATAGGTAGCTTTTTTCTAATGGCCCCCAAAACGGAGGTTTGAAATTTTAGCGATTTCTCGAGATATCTTTAAGATATGAATACAAAATTTTGACCATAGTTTTGAAATATGATTTAGAGGGATTTGGGCATAAATTTATTTGATAAGATTTTTACAGTATACCCCCTGGTTGTCAAAATGCAGGTTTGGGGCCCCCAAAACGGAGGTGTAGCTAAAATCAAATTATTAAGCCCAGTGGTAATAGGAGGAAAAGCTGTCAACATATTTGTATTTTCCCTTAAATTTACGACGCGATGGATGTAAAATTTATGATTTTTATGAAATATTTCAAGATTTTCGATATCGCAAAGTTCAAACTGAAAATTTAGAAATTTTCAAAATGACAATTTTGATTTAACAACGTCTTAATCCAGTTTTTGAAAACAAATCTCTTTTGAAAATAGTTCAATTCATGTATGGAATAAGCTGTGAAAATTTTAGAAAAAAAGCTTAACTGAAACTGAAAATATTAAGCTTTAAAGATATTTTTCTCCTATATTTTGCAAAAAAATGACAGAATTTGCCGTTTTTGCTGATTCAGCGAAAAATTTTATATATAATGTTAATCTTTTGTTATAAACTATTAACTCAAGGTGATAGGAATAGAATTCCAAGATATTTTGCTTTTTCTCATATTTAGAATTTTCGGTTTTGTCAATGCTGATTCTAGGGCTCCAAAATACTGGTTGACCTTCAAGATGCTATATCTTTTACCCAGCCTCTAAAGTCACAGATGTATTTGCATTTTCTGAACGGCATTAGGTGTAGAAAGTTTCCCATACCCCGTTTTCATAACTTATTTTCAATATCCAAGGAGCTAGAGTGAGTTATATGCAATTTTTATCTAATTTTGGTGTTAAAATATTTCCTTTAGACGCAAATATGTTATTTTGAATCCGTCTCAAACCAGCAAAAACATGCTCATTTTTAAGTATAACCATCATTCTTTCAAAATAAACAAAAATCGTTTAATTCTGATAAATCTACAAGTCAGAATCTTCATTTTAATGAAAACCTCCGTTTTGGGGGCCGTCTCCGTTTTGGGGGCCGTCTCCGTTTTGGGGGCCATATACTGTACTCTCTCCTAAGGCAGCGAACAACCTAATTTCACTTTCAAAAGTATCAAGCCGTATTATTGTCGCCGAATTTAATAGCAATCCGAAAACAACATTCATTTCTTGCTATAGCCCCACCAACGTTTCTGATGAATCTGAAGTTGATGAATTCTACTCTTCTCTGTCTAGGGCTGTCCTTAACACCCCTGCCCACAACTTCTTGGTGATATCTGGTGATTTTAATGCTCAGCTTGGCCTAGACAACGTTAAGTTCTCTTTCCACCCATTAACTAATCGGAACGGTTACAAACTCTTTGACTTCATGCAACAGTTTCAATTACTAGCAACAAATACAATGTTTATGAAAAAGGCTTCCAAACTCTGGTCATTCCAACACCCTTCAGGAAGCCTCTCTCAGTTAGATTATGTGATTGTAAGAAACAAATGGAGGAACAGTGTTCGCAATGCTCAGTCCTATTCTTCTTTTTCTTCTGTTGGTTCTGACCACAGAATTGTTTCCTGTCGCATTTCTCTTAGATCATCTAAAAAGCCTAAACCTGACCCAATGAAATCCATCGATTGGCAACAGGTTTTATTGTAACCACGACCTCCGAACTACTTACACTATTGAAGTGAAAAGTAGATTTGATACATTGGCTCAAGCAGACGACGACATTGAGAAAAGTTACCAAAATCTCATTAAAGCTAATAAAGAAGTTAGTCTTGCTCTTCTACCAAAGAAACAAAAAGTCAAAAAGAAATATCTCTTCGAAAACAACCTTGTTTCTGATGCACGGAATGCACTTGTAGAGGCCAAACTAAAACATCAGCGACGCCCTACAAGAAGAACATCAAAAATCCTCTCTGATGCTCAAAAAGCTCTGGATGATGCCTACCTTAACGCCGAATCGATGTTTATTCAGGGTAAGATAAACTCAATTTCCAATCTTCATGTTAGCCATCAGCACTCGGCCGCTTGGAAAACGATCAATGATCTAACAGGTCGAAAAGACCACCCTTCTATTCAGCTCAAAGGTGGCTCACCAGATAAAAGAAGAGAAAACTGGCTCAACCACTTTAAAACTTTACTTGGAAACCAACCTATTTTAAATACTAATGCTCTCCCTTTAACTCAAATTTTTGATGAGCTTGACATATCAACTTCTCCTTTTACAATTGATGAACTTTCAAATTGCGTTAAACTTTTTTCAAATAATAAATCTTCAGGCCTTGATGATATTCCAACTCTGCTTTGGAAAGATCCCGTCTTTATGGAAATGCTTCTCGATTTTTGTAATCACACATTTGAGTTTCTAACTCCCCCTTCTGCTTGGTTAACTGGCGGTATCATTCCTGTTCCAAAAAAGGGTGATTTGACCCTAGCATCCAACTACAGAGGCATCACTCTTATGCCTATCGCCGCCAAAATCTTCAACAAACTTCTTTTACAACGTATCGTTCCAGTTCTTGATCCTCTTCTAAGAAAAAACCAAAATGGTTTTCGGAAGGGAAGAAGTACTCTTACACAGATTTTAGCCATCAGGCGTATTTTGGAAGAAATGCGAAAACTTAACAAAGATGCTTTTATTTGCTTTGTTGACTTTAAAAAAGCCTTTGATTCCATATCTCGTGTAAAAATGTTTGAAATTCTTAAATTGTACGGCATTCCAGAGAAACTCATCTCAGCCATCAGGGCACTCTACGTGTCCACCAAAGCAAAGGTCATTACAGCTGACGGAGACACTGATATTTTTGACAATCATGCTGGAGTTCTACAAGGTGACACCTTAGCTCCCTTTCTTTTTATCATTGTTTTAGATTATGTTTTAAGAATTTCTGTTGACTTATCTAATGACAAGGGAATCAAAATTAAAGTTCCCCTGCGCAAGCGTAACCGCGGCCTTTTTCTAACCGATCTTGACTTTGCTGACGATCTTGCCTTAGTTTCTGAGAGTCTTCACTCACTTGAAACTTCGGCCAGTCAAGTCGGTCTTTATTGCAATGCTGGAAAAACTGAATTTATCAGCTCCTCTGGGATTGTTCTCCCTTTAACTTCCAAGAATGGTGTCAATATCAAACTTGTGAAGGATTTTAAATATCTTGGCTCTCATATTAACAGCTCTGAAAACGATTTTAAAATTAGGAAAGGTCTAGCTTGGAAAGCTTGTAATAAGTTAAACAAGATATGGCACTCTAATTTGTCCAACGCTCTTAAACTTCAAACTTTTAGAAGTCTTGTCGAGCCCATTCTTCTATATGGCTCGGAGACTTGGACCATGACAAAAACCATGCTGAAGAGCCTTGATGGCTGCTATACAAATCTTTTGAAAAGAGTCCAGAATCTTGATTGGCGCAACCACCCAACCCTTCAAGAGATATATCATGGACTCCCAAGAATTTCCTCTGTCCTGACTAGCAGGATGCTCTCTTTCTCAGGTCACTGTTTCCGCGCGAAAAACGAAATGGTGTCTGAGATCTTACTTTGGTGTCCTGCGGGCACTAGGCGCTCGAGAAAGCGCACTTTTCTTGATACTTTGAAACGAGAAACAGGGCTAGAGATTGAGGAACTGGGCACTGCAATGGCTGATCGAGGGCTGTGGAGGGAGGGTTATTGTTTGTTTCCGACCTAGGTCGAAGGATGATGATGATGATGATTATCCGAATATGTTGGACTTAAGGCTATAAGATTCCATTGCATGTCTGACCAAAGAATAAAAGCTTGGACATAAGGCTTTCCTGGGCTTTTTTTGCCCTGAACCTCGGGCTTGTTAAGGGTTTTTATGGTTGATATCATAGAAGAATCTAAAATCCTTATCTTTTTTTAAATTGCAAAATACGCTAACTTCCTAGAGGAATTAGTGGATTTTAGGCCATTTTTTTTGAAAGTGGACATGCTGAAATAAGGGGGGTATGGTCTTATCTCTAAAATTTGGACTTGAGTCTGTTTTGCATTGCTATGGCGAATGTTTAAATATTTGTAACCCTTTAGGTTTTAATTTTTACAGTCCCCAATTCTTTAGAACCTTTGGTATTTCCATATTCGCTTTAGACTGGTGACAAAGAGCTGCACAAAATCTTTGAACAAAATGAAAACTTGTTAGATAGTCATTTTAATGACTTTGAGTTTGTTTGCAACCAAGCTATAATATAGTTTCTTGACAAAACTCTATCAGCTTAGAACCTTGGCTACTTAAATATATGTTTTTTAGGATTTTGTGTGACAAAGTGAAAAAGAGAAGTTTTCTTTTTTATTTCCTTTAAAATCCAAAAAGTTTATATGTTTGTTTGTATTTCGGAACGAATCCTCATGACTAGATATGGGTCAGAGCCTGTTGCTATGATCTTTGGCTTGAAATCAATAATGAAAACTACAAAAATCAATGTGAAAAAAGAAAAAAACAATCTGGTGCGATTTTTGGTTCTGTGCATGGAGCGTTAAACAAAACAAAACAACTTTCATACTTTGAAAGAAGCGCTAGATAGACCTTTCCAATAATGCAGCGGCCATATTAAAAAGTACGCAAAATAGCAATTGTTGCTAGGCATGTAGCTAATCAGAGACGACTTGCCTATCTCTCATTGGCTGCGATCTTAGCAACAGTTACTATTTTGCGTACTTTTAGATATGGTCGCATCATTATCGGAAAGGTCTATTGTCACATTTTTCACACAGTTGTTGTTTCTGCGGTCTGTGTATTTAAGAGGTCAGAGCTGCGAGTCCATTTTCAGACTCAAAAACAAAATAGCCTGTTTTGTCACCGTGCTTTCTTGTCGTAGAAAAGTTTTTAAACTTTCAATTGTTCAGAAAGTGAGTGTGAACACGGGTCGATACTGTTGAATAAAATGTTTTGATTGGTATATTTACGACCCTTACATTGCATGGTGGTGTCGGGTGGGTGTACGGTGGTATTTTAGATAAAAGAAACACCGTACAAAATTTGTTTTGGATTTCAACTTCAACTTCTTAGCTCTGACCATGCTATTCATTTCGCCATCAGTATATGAAAAAGAAATCATAGCATGGATCTCCAGGCTACTAGAAAGATGTACACAATATTCAATATAATATATCGGCCTCTTTAAAAAAAGGTCTTATCGGCAATCCATGAAAAAGTTGAAAGTACTTGTAAAGTTGAATGAATGTAAACAAACTTTTTTCTGGTAGATAGATTGATTTACCTCAATTCAATTCAATTCAAAACATTTACTCGAAGGAAGGGACACCAAGTTTATAAAACCTAATTACATGGTGCAACCTCACTGACACTGACCTGATTATCTGATTATATCAGAAATTCCATTTATATTATATTATAATTCCCAGCAACCCATATCATCTTTTGTAAAAAAAGGCCTAGCTATAGTGTTTTAAAAGAAGGTCAAAGAAGTAGCTATGCTATAACGCTACACTAGTGACTGGGACTGACTACGTGACTGACTGGGTTGAAAAATTGAAAAACATGCCCATGGTATATACCTGTCCCTTCTTTGTGCTATATTCAATGAAACAACAGTCTTCAATCTAAAGTCAAGGTTCTCTCCTGTCTGGTCTGGTCCGATGTTCATAGGAATTCCATGTTCATTATACCAAATTATACTAGAAAAAACTTTTCCAAATTTCTGTCCGCCATTTTGTCTTCCATCTATTTGCAACAAGTGTAAAGCGTAAAGGCTAATTTTCACAGGCTAAAATACCTTAGCTTTCATTATTTATGTTTACCATTAAAATGACTACGGAAGGCTTTTATGATATAACACTTAACGACATTTACTGAACTACATTAAAATCGATAGCGTGATCATGTTGGAAATATTGATAAAACCATTTGTCATTGAGTCTATAAATAAATTTTTACGAAGTTTTTTTGATAAATATATGATAAATGATAAAGAAATAAAATCACTTCTGTCTCATAGAGAATGCTAAAAATTTTAGATTAACAATCAGAAAAAATGAAATTGAATTATTTAATAGTGATAAACATTTAACTTCTGCTTCTTTAATTTTTTTTTCTTCATTTTTGGTAGTGTTTTTATTAACATTTTATATTTATTCACTTTCATTAGAGAAACCTATTCAACTATTTCAAAACTCTTTAAAGTGTTTGGTAGATGGCTAATACTTCTCAAAAATCAAAACTTTTGAAGGTACCTTATTAAGGAATTGTAGATTGAAAAACATTCAATGCAAAAAATGTAGTTTCTTCTTTTTTCTTTTTTTTTTGTATATCATTTATTTTTGAACTAACATTTTTGTGCTACTTTGTTATTATTTATCATTTTATTCCTTTGATTGAAAAAGTTGGAACGAAAATTACTTTGTACCGATCTTTCTTCAGACACACACTAGGCTCAACTTCAGTCGCTTCAAGTTATTCATAGGACCCAATTGCAGCAAATCAAACAAAAAAACTACTGCCCAGATTCCAAAAATCAATTGTTTTGAATAATAAAAAAAGGCCTCATAAATCAAAATTGCAGAATGAAAAAAACACCCTCAGATATTCATCCAAGGAACAAGTGTGTCAAATTTCAGCTAAATATCCAGCCCAAATGACATAAATCACCGATTTTGCACTGGTACAATTAGAACAGATGTGGCAAATCAATGTGATAGAGTGCTCGATCAGTTCAAAAAACCAGAGCCATATATCAATATTTTTAAAAGTTATCTTCCATTAAAAAAAGCTAAGTAAAGTACATTACTTTGAGTTTCGTGTTTTCACACTAATCATATGTACAATGATGATTGAAAAATCTGAAATTCGACGTAAAAAGTTAAAAAACTAGATAATTGGTCCAATAAAACTAGGTAATAAAAACAATGATGAAAGCATTAAAAAGTATTAAAAATAAAATTATGATTTGTCCGGGGGGAACCGATTCGAAGTTTTTTAGAATAAATTTGTTGTTATGACGACATTTAGAAATAAGTTCAGATCTTTTGTTAACGAGGTCGAGTTCTGACGTAATTATATGTTCGAAGTTTTTTAGAATAAATATGTTGTTATGACGACATTTAGAAATAAGTTCAGATATTTTGTTAACGAGGTCGAGTTCTGACGTAAATATATGTTCGAAGTTTTTTAGAATAAATTTGTTGTTATGACGACATTTAGAAATAAGTTCAGATCTTTTGTTAACGAGATCGAGTTCTGACGTAATTATATGTTCGAATTTTTCTAGAATAAATTTGTTGTTATGACGACATTTACAAATAAGTTCAGATCTTTTGTTAACGAGGTCGAGTTCTGACGTAATTATATGTTCGAAGTTTTTTAGAATTAATTTGTTGTTATGACGACATTTAGAAATAAGTTCAGATCTTTTGTTAACGAGGTCGAGTTATGACGTGATTATATGTTCGAAGTTTTTTAGAATAAATATGTTGTTATGACGACATTTAGAAATAAGTTCAGATCTTTTTTTAACGAGATCGAGTACAAATTAGATAACAATGTTACTGTGTTACATTGGATATTTTTCAGGGGTTACATAGATAGTTTGCTTTTTCATTTTTCGTACCCTTTTGCGACTATCCATTCAGAAAGTATTTGTTGAATATTATTATCTTATATCTAATATATAATTCTTTGTGTTTTCCAAACATTTTCCTCTGCAGTGACATTGATTAGAGTCAACCTGTCATCACTGACCTGCGACCTATGACCTGTGACCTGCGTTTTACAATCACCCTAAATTAGAAAATTTAAGTCACTTTTTCATATTTTTTAAAGGAGTTTCTGGAATACTTTTGTCTATAGTAGCGATACAGTTGGCTCCTGCAATCGGCCGAGTATCAAAACAAGACTTAATCGCTAAATCATTCTTGATAGTAGCAGCAGCATTAGGATTGTCTTTCCTGCGTCCAATTGCACGTTGCCGACCGAAATAATTTACAAAGTCATCCTGGCCAAATCTCTCTGACAAGACATACTAAAAACCGTTATCCAACAAATATGGTACAATTTGTTTCAGCGATTTTATGCTTATTTGCACTCCATTATACGTTGGTAACGACAAAGACATGTTGTTTCTTTGCGTGGGTGTAAAATCTCCTTGACGGGTATCATCACTTTCTTTCCATTCAGAAAGGTATTCTAAGAAATTGTCTAAAAGGTCGAACCGATCAGGTAGGTTATCCTTTCTGTAAGGGTCAAGAAATGGCTTTATGTTTAAATTTCACTCTTCAGTGTAGCCTGGATATCCAGGCTGTAAACTATTTCACAGTCTAGTTTTTGATATTTTTATGGTCTGGTTTGCAGCCTGGTCTCCCTAGAGCGTTTTGCATTCTCGTATGAGAATGTAATCCACTTGCTTGCGCTCACTTCGCTAAAGCCGTAAGGGCCGATCTACATGGCGCGGAGCAATTCGGAAACAAAAATAGGGTAACCCTCTGCTTGCTAGAGAAGATACAGCTTTATGTTACATGAAAACATGAAAAAAAAGTAAACAGAGGCAAGATTATTTTCCAAGAAAACATGGTTGGCCATGATAATGCATGCAAACTTGTTCATGGACTCTGGTGTAATCTTTGGATATTTTAAATGGTTTTAGATCTTGTAAGACTGCTTTTTATTGATTTATGTTTTGCCATCCTAGGGTTGGCTAGGAAAGTTTTGGAAACATGGGTTTGCACTTTCATTCTCTAGGGAGACCAAGCTCTATAATTTTAGAACTTTGTATGTTGAGGTAATTTTTCTTTTTTCTAAGATTTTGAGCTTGGATATCCAGGCTATCTTCAGAGTTTCGTACATTAAAGCAGTCAAAAAATTGGTCGAATTAGAGACAGAATTCTGCTGTTGATCTTGCTGCCTTTAGTCTAAAGTCTCTAAGGGTTTTTCCAACTGAATCGCTGAGAATTTGAGCTGCAAGATAAACTCTCATCTATGAGTACGAGGTCAACATGATGTGATCTGTAGTTAGTTTTGGTAGCATGTGGAGTCCGTTTTCAACATCCTCAAAGTACAGGCTCTTGATATGTGACCACAGAATGAAGTCCCCTAAAGTGAGAGAGAAAAAATGTTCATTATAAAACAACTAATTACATAAAAAACCTTAATTTTTCAAAATATATTATAGCCAGAGGAATCACTCAGGCAAAAAGGGTTACATTTTATGCTTTTTTTTACATTCTTGAAAAGACATGACTTGTTTCTTAGAATCTTGAAAATCATGCTAGGTAAAACAGATATACCTGGATTCCAAAGAAGTCTATTTGAGAAGTCGGCCCCGGAAGACCAAAAGCAATTTCTTGCGGTTTTTATCAGATGTGGCGCATCAGCAAAGAAGTAAATATATTGCTCAATTTCTGAGAACTGATTGAGAAAACGGTACACAATTGAATCAGTATCATCTGGATCCTGAAAGAAAGTAAAGAAATTTTAGATCCTAATCAAATTAACACAGAAAAAAAACCTTAGCAATAAGGTTGGGTTACATCCTTTAAAACAAGTGATACTTTTATGGACCTACCTAGTTAACAAACTAATCAATGAACATTGAAACAATGCATATTTTCTAGAGGGGTCAAGACCCCCCTTAGGTAAGAGGACCCCCCTTAAGTGCTAACCCCCCTTAGGAAATTAATTTAAAATTTTACACCCCCCTTAGAAAGTCAGTATAAATGAAACGATTGTACAAGAGTCATAATTCAAGGAAGACCCCCCTTATCTAAGAAGACCCCTTTCCTTAGGTAAGAAGACCCCCCACTTAACTGGTAACCCCCCTTTAGGAAAGTCAAACTTTTAACACCCGCCCTTACTTTTGGTTCATCAAAACCTAAGACCCCCCCCCCCTAAATGTAGGGGGGTAGAAACTATGCAATGAAACACATAAGACATAGCTGGTCAAAATACAAAAAAATAAGGAAAAATGAAAGCATATCTATTGCGAGTAACTATGAACACTATTGAAAAAGATTTTTGAAAAAGAAATAGAACAGCTATGAAACGTTTTTCTTTATAAAACAATCCACTATCAAAAAAATGCACAGCTTAATAAATAGATTCTGATATCTGGTTTTGAAAACTAGTGTCGTTTATGATGGAAAACCAGTTGGGATCAACCTCCACTGAAATTTCATGTGATTGCTTGCTTTCTTCATTATTCACCATTTCAACGTCCCCAAACACCTTTTGAAAAATGTTCAAAATTGCCACAGCATGACATCTTCTCCAGATCTCAATCTTACCATTAACATCTTTGATTGTAAAAATCTTCCTGATATTTTCCATTACTTGATTAATGTGGAAATGTCTGAACTCAAAATACATTATTGGTAGAGAGACCTGTTTAACTGCCTGACTGACCTTCTGAAAATTTTGTTCAGAGTAATCCTCTAAAAGACCACGTACTTGACTTCTTTCTTCCTGTGAGACCGGTTGAAGTTTGCATGAATATTCCTTTGTGGGAGCTTTCGATCTTGGCTTAAGGCAGTCACCACAACTATATTTTAAAAAGCACAAATCGCAACAAAGACACATTCTTGTTGGAGGTGAATAGGTTCCCTGGAACTTTGACGTGCATTTCTCTGTTCGACATGATTTAGTACCAATGAAATTTTTCATTTCTAGAGAGCAGTGACCTTAAATTAGAAGTTACATTTTATTTAAAATACTGCGAGTTCTTAGCTTTTTAGAAATTAAGCCTTCCTATTTTACAGCAAGGAGAACAACCGTGATTCTATCCACAAAATTTTTGCTAAATTTTTCAAATAAGAAAGGCAATTAATTTAGCTAACAATTTACAGAACGGCAGTAATTTTCTGAAACACTGAAAATCCACAAAATTAGATTCTAAAAAAAAATTAAAATTAAGACACCTAAAAATTTAGTCCCTGCAAAAATTGTTTCCTTAAGCTATGATCTTTTGAAATATATATTCAATGGAAAATTACCCTGTAGAATGCTGTTGTAGAGTAAAATACTGGTACTCTGTTTTCCATTGCGACCGAGTCTGCTGACGGATTGACCAAAATGAAAGCACCTATTCACCTCTTGAGTATCAATACCCATTCCAAATGCAGAAGTGCAAATTACACATCTCAGATGACTCTTGGCTTTCCTCATCTCTTTCACAACATGTTTTTATTCTCAACTTCAGTTGAGTTAGAATCTGAGAATGTGTGTCTGCGTGTGTGTATGTCCCAAAACTTTGGGGCAGCCTGGAGACTTCAAAAATAATTCGATTTGGCTGAAATTTGGCACACTTGTTCCTTGGGTGATTATCTGGGGGTGTTTTTTTTCATTTTTCAAAAATTTTTATTTTTGGGGCCTGGGGACGAGTTTTTCGCCAAAACAAGGCTAAAACTTTGGGGCAGCCTGGAGACTTCAAAAGTTATTCGATTTGGCTGAAATTTTTCACACTTGTTCCCTGGGTGAATATCTGGGGTGTGTTTTTTTAATTTTTTAAAAATTTTGATTTTTGGGGCCTGGGCACGAGTTTTTCGCCAAAACGAGGCTAAAACTTTTGGGCAGCCTGGAGACTTCAAAAATTGTTCGATTTAGCTGAAATTTTGCACACTTGTTCCTTGGGTGAATATCTGGGGGCGTTTTTTTTTCATTTCTCAAAAATTTTGATTTTTGGGGCATGGGGACGAGTTTTTCGCCAAAACGAGGCTAAAGCTTTGGAGCAGCCTACAGGCCTCCAAGATGGTCGGATTTGGCACACTTGTTCATTGGGAGAATATCTGGGGGTCTACAATTGGGCCTTTGAATAATTTGAAGCCACTGAAGTTGAGCCCAGTGCGTTGCGCACGTTCGACTATAACACTAGACGGGGTTACTGAATTGAACATTTCAATCAATCTATTCTGTGGTCGTACTGTTTCGTGAGAAAGATTATCCCCCAGTTCAAAACACGTGTTGTTGAAAATTTTTGTTGCCTGGTGTTTGGTTTGAACATAGATAATTGTCCTCTCTGTCTCTGTCTTTTTTTCTTCCATCTTTCTGATCAGATTTCCAAAACATTCAATAATTTGTCCTTTTGCTACCTCAATGGCACTATAGTATTTGTTGTTTTTGTTTGGGTGCTTGTAGATAATGTAAAAGTCACTGTGGTTTAGTTAAAGCAACAAAAAATTTTGTTTTCTGTTTCCTTGGTTGCTGTTGCTGTTACCAAGGAGTGCTTGAAATTCATGAATTGCTCGATGCCATTTTCTGAATGGCTTCTTCTCTTTCAGTGCTTAGACCCCTGTAGTATATTCAAAATTCATATTGAGAAGTTTTAAAGCTTTCATAGCTTTAAATAATAGCAATGTCTCGAAATAATATTGAAGCAAAATTGCTAGTTTTGAGACTATCATTAGAATAAGTTGGAAGTATTAGTCCAAGTTTAAGGTGGTTTTCAAAGGATTTACCTTCAGCTGGGGTAAAAGAGCTGGACACTAAATTGATTTAAGCAGGTTACATACTAACCAAGAAACAACAACATGGGCTTCATCAATAACTATACCAATACAATGACTACGAAACTCATCACTTGAAATTACTTTTCTCCATCTTTTGTTCTGTAAAAGGCTTTCTGGACAAGCGTATACCAGTGAGTAAAACCCTCTTGGACATCTAGATCTGAAGAGTTATTGTCAATTACTAGTCTATAGGTTGCAAGAAAGAGTAAAATATGGTGATTCCAGAAAAATATCAATCCAGATAAGATTTTGTGTGTTTCGGTAGATTTACATTATATTCATTCCATGTTTATTATACGTTCAATTTTGTCAAACATGACTTTCTTATGGCCAATATTAGAACGTCAGGCAAAACAGCAATTATTGTTAGCAAGAGGTAGCCAATCTAATAAAATAGCATGTCATGTTAGCAATTGTAGCTATTTTGCCTACCATTCAAAATGGTCGCATCATTATTGGATATATAAATACATGATCGTCATCAATCGCAATAATACCTACCTTGGAAAACTTATCAATACTTTAAACTTTCATCACCTCTGGACTGAGATAGACAGCAGTTATGCCAATCTCCTTAAGCTTTAATACTTGATCTTCAATTAACGCCTTATAGTAAGGGGAATTTTGTTCGAGTTTTTGAAATCGCTCGATTGTTTTGTTAGAAGCACTTGTTATACATTTTTGGAAACTTCAGTGAAATCGAAATTACGATGTTTCCAATTTTTTTCGGACACTTTGTGTGATTTTCGGACAAATATGACGGTCTCAGGAAAAAATCATAGGGTTAAAAGTTAATAAAAAATTAATATTAGAGATATATTGTGAGTATAGGTGATCTCGTATTAAAACTGTGTTTATGGCTGATGGTCCAGTATATACATAGTATGACGTTCATATATTACTATTTTTCAACCTATTTTAGATAGATATATATTTTTGCTGTATGATAGGCATTTTAAGAAAATTCTGATTTGATTTAATTAACAAATTTTAGTGCCTTTCTAGCCAATCTAGAGGGTAAAAAATCTGAAAGTTTTCAGGCCCTTGGCCCCAATCATGGTGGGGCCTCCAAGTGTCACTGTATACCAAAATATCTCTATCCAAAATTTTTCTGTCTCACAGAAAAAAAACTGCTTTGACCACTGTTGACTATATCAGCTTACTTATCAAAAAGAAGTGTTTTGATCATAAAACCTTTGTCTTTAAAGGAACCTCCTTTGATGTGTCTTGCCTTAAATGCCTCTCTAAAAACACCTTTTGCAAAGGACTCTGTTCTTTTCCCTGTGAATGAATGTGGTTACCTGAAGTGGCAGCTGAAAATTCTCCATCTGTGTAGAACATCTGGAAATTGTCGATCTGTTCGCACAGATATTTAAACTGTTAGCTGGAAATTAAGTTTCTGTTCTTAAAAGTCCTTCAGTCGAGCTGGAATTTAGCGATCTGTTCTTATAAGATTTTGTCAGCCTTGGTAGATAAGAACAGTTAACTCGCCTAAAATCAATCGCCTGATAATTTCGTACCCGTTCCGAAAGTTTTTTTACCTCCTAGCTGGAAAGATATAACTGTTCTGAAGTAAAAATTTCTCCCCTGGAAAACAAAGAACTGTTCTTAATTTCGGGGAAATCCTTCCAGCTCGCAAATCAGAACAGATATTTGCAAATTTAAGGTCGGTGGCTGCTTCTGCTCGTACTTAAGAGAAATGCACTGACCAGCTCGCAGATAATGTGCTATTGAGAAAGACTTGGGGACTTCACTTTTTGGGGTAGTTAGACATGTTTTTGGTGTTGGGAGAATTGATTGAGCTTGAAAAGTGTTTCGTGATTGTTTTTCTTCTTCTTCTGGGATTCTGGGATATTTGCTTCTTCTTCCTCCTCTGGACTATTTGCTTCATTAGGAATGAATCTAATATGGAGTGTCTTTTTTAGGTCAACGAGGCTTTCTTTATCTGCAGGTGGGCCTCTCTCCCCCTCCAAAATGCCCCAGACTTTGCCCTCTGCTTGAACTTTGAAAGTTTTATGATTTATACAGGCAGTCTTAAGATCTGCTAAAGATGCATTTTGGGGTACTTTTATGTATTCAGAAGTGCACCAACGCGTTTATACTTCTGGGCAATACCAGCTGGCTTCCAATGAAGTAGTTGAACACTAACTAACACGCACATCCTCCTTCTCCCTTCTTCTTTTTATTGACAACTTTTCACTTAATTCTCTCGCTTCAACATTTAAGAATTTTTCCACATTATTTTTTCCAAATTGTTGCTTTACTTTTGTTTTACTAAAAAGAAATGTAGAAAAAGAAACCAGCTGCGCTGAATCGTCAGCTCAATAGGCTACTTTGATGGGATAAATTTTGTCAGGGACTAAATTTCGCAGATTTAGGTGTCATCCTAGAAGCTGAGTCTCATTAAAAATTTAGAGAAACCTTATCTGCAATAAAAACATGTATGAAACATCTATGATTTGGCACGGCAGTAAAAGGCACAAAATCGTAAAAATATTGTCTCCTAAAAGTGCCATCCGTAAAATTAAGTCCCATCATATCTTAAAACTTAGCAGATGAGGTCAACCACTAAATTTAAAATCCCCGTGAAAATCTATCCCGATTAAGTAAATATATGAATATATGCAGTGCTGACGAGTCCTAATAAGGACGAAATGCATATGCTGCTCTGCCACCCAAATCTCCTGAAAGAAGATAGTTGGACAGAAATTCTTTGAATTTCTTCACATATATATATGAAATATATATGTATATATGAAAAAGATTTCATGATTACCAAGAAAAGATTTTTGAATCGACTTTTTCAAAATACTTTTCACTTTTGTGTTTGCCTTATCCTACTGGACAAGGAAATAAATGAGAGTTTGCAATCTGTGACAGCTTACTCCTAGTTAAAAACTTTTCTACAGCCAACAAGATCAAAATAATAGACATAAAAAATTACAAAAATCACAAAAGTAAGGATTTTTTTACTATATTACAATATAAACAGGTTACTTGGGCAAAGGTGTTAAAACATATCTATAGACCTAGTTCTAGCTTCCTCAATTTCAAGTCAATGTTACTCAATTTGCCTTGCACTCACACCACATAAATTCAGTCTAAGCATTTCACTAGAAAAATGGATATGAGCTCCTCTTGTTTCCAATAGGAATTCAACAGCTGTATTAATTTCACTTGTTTTCTTTTCTGTGACCTCAGATGTTGTTGCCTTCATGTCTAGATACCTTATCTTTCTCTCCTTGGTTCATTGTAAAGTACCTCGGAGGTATAGCCTTTATATTAGTTTTCTTTATTGTTATTTTCATAACCTGTTCTTCAAAATCTTGTAAGTAGTTTACCATCTGAACTATCCATCCCCAAAATTTAACTTTTAAACTATAAACAAGTGAAACTTTTTGTTAGCTGTTTTTTGACTGAAATTTGCCCAAAATTTTCTCTTCGAAAATCGGGCTCTGATTTGAGAGGGTTTATTGTTTTGCATCTTGAATAAGCCAATCTTGAGAAAAACGAGCGAATGAACAAACAAAGTAACTAACAAACAGACTTGATTTATAGGACCTCCAGGTAGGTCCAAAAAGCTAAAAAAAATGGGTGTTGGAGTTGCTTCAAATATTTGAGGGGAACTCTACACTCTTTTTTTATCAGAACAATTTTATAAAAACAATGGGGCTCAAAAACGCAACAAAATGAGAACAAATTTAGGTAAAACGAGGGTCAAATTAATGAAATTAAAGTACGAATCCAGAAATACCCCAAATTTGCCCTAAAAATAAAAAGAGGATATGAACAATTTTAGACTAAAAGTGCCAAAAAAATAAAAACAGCGGAACCTCAACAAATATTTACTAGTTATTATTAAAAAAGAGTTCTTAACAATCTATCTTACCATAAAAGGAAATTTTCAAGGAACACAAAAACTATCGAGACTGCGTTTTGGCGATTTTTTTTTCTGTCAGTAAACAAGTGTCTGTCTGTACAATCTATGATGCCTTCTATTTTTGTGATGGAGCGAAATCTCACATTCATGGCCGGCCATGAAAAGCTTTATACGTAGCAGATTAACCTACTCGTGCCAGAATTGGTACATCAACCAGAAACAATTTGATCGAATCGATACCGCTTACCGTACATTCCTCAGATGAATGGTAAGGAATGGTATGAAACATGTCAATGAAAAGGAAAATGATTTTCGCATGGTTAATAGTAATGCTCGTTTGTTGGAAATTTTATGATACGATAGATGTGAGTTTGTTTATTAAAAGTCAGCAATCGAAATATATTGCTCATATTATTCGTATGTGTATTGATAGAAATGTTAAACGTCTCACGTTCAATGATGATAAATATAGACGAAAAGGTCAACCAGTCAAGTTGCTTTTGGAATGCGTTATGGTTAACGAAAATGTGAGTGTTGATGGGTTTTGCAACCTTGCATTGCAAAGAAAGAAATGGTACGATGATATGATAGTTTTTCTTTTTGCAGTCTTGCAGCTGGCCTGTCCAGGTTCAATTTATTATTTGAAGAATTCGGTGTGGGTTTGGAACCGACGTCAAACGACGTTGGTACAGTCCCACACCCTATTCAACCTAGCAATAGGGAATAGTAAAATTTTTATTTGGGAATGCTCTATAGAGGATTGTTTCAAGACTTCTCGGGACCAGGTTGGTTGAACCAGCACCACAATTTCAACAACTCCTATACACTTGTATTTGTCTATTTGTGATCTCTCTGAAACGAGTTGAACTTTACAAGTCAATGGTTCCATTTTCAATATTGGCCATTAAACTGTTTTAATAACATTTCCAGTTCCATTTTTTTTAATTTAAATACTATTGAGTACAGTTTAGCCTGGGAATCCAAGCTCATAGTTTTAAGAAAAAACAAAAAATACCTCACCTCACAAAGTTCCAATATTATAGAGCTTAGTGCAGGTAGATGTATCTGACACAGAATGTTATAAACAAACTGTCTATGTGTGAACCCCTTTCTGAACTTCGGAAACCCAGGCAAACACACATAATCAGCTAACCTGAGAACCGATTGTAATTGTTTTCTGCCTGCCACGCTGAAGCTCTAAAGAATTGGGTGAAAACAAACAATATGACGTCTTTTTTGGACGGATTCATGCGAGACCACGTTCAAAACAATATCTTGGAAACTAGCGTTTGTCATGGTACCTGAGTCGTATTACCCGACTAGGGAAAAAAAAAAATTCTAACTAAACAGAAATCTCTGATTATAAGCAGAGACTTTTTCAGAAACAACAAGAATGGCAAAAAATATAGAAACCTTTTCAAATAATATAACTACGTATCAGCCTGGCAGTAAACAAAAGCGACAAAAGTTGGACCCCCAAATGGAACCCTTTCAGAAACGATTTTCAAAATGTTGAACGTTGTGGTTTAGTGTTCTAATCGTATAACTAGCCATAGCTTTCACTAACTGCCACCCGCTAGTACAAATGCTTGTAAAAACTAATTAATGCTAATTAAGGCTTTTTAATGTTTTATAGCAAAAGTTTGGAAATGATTTGGAATAGTTAGAACGATTCTTCTCAACAGCATTTTCTTTGAGATATCAATGAATAAGCTAACATAAATAAAACATATTTTTTTTCTAAAAATGTGAATTACTTTTTATGAATAAGCTAACATAAATGAAACATATTTTTTTTCTTAAAATGGGAATTAATTTTAATGAATAGGCTAACATAAATGAAACATATTTTTTTCTAAAAATGTGAATTACTTTTTACAAAGAATAAAATATGATTCTTAAAACATTCATTAGGAAAAGTGTCCAGGTAGAATCAATTACAGATATTAAACGGGGGGGGGGTTTCAGGGGTCTTAAATACCGTTTTTTTCTGGTAATACCGATTTACCGGGGATAAAAAGGCCCAATACCGTCGTACCGTAAAAGTGAACCCCCCCCCTAAACCAGTCAAAAGACATGCAACTATATTTATTTCAACCAATTTGAAATATAAATGAAACATAGTAGAACCAAACAGCATAAGAAATGCTATGAGCCAGAAACATAACAAGCAGGAACCAAATATTGACAGGTAACAACGTACTTAGGAGTTTTTCCAACGGTTTAATAAAGGATATCGTGAGCCAAAATAGTTTACATTAAATGGATTTACCAGTAATCTAGAAGCTGTAACAGCGTCGTGTAAAGGATGGAAGATGATACCGTCAACTGCTCCAACTTGGGACTATCTTACGCAAAAAATATATTAAATATATTACACGATTTCTCTTTCGCACAGAGTAGGCTTTTAAATCGAAATATAAAAAAAACCGTAGTGGAACACGTGCGAATGTGAGCGTTTGACGTCACTCGCACGGCAAGTTATACACTCGCTATTTGTTAATCTCATCGGGCGGTAGGCGGCGGGCGTTCTCTAATTCTCCATTTGGCGTCCGGTCATTTTTAATGAAAACAAAAGTTGAAAAGGGCGCGCTATCAGTGAAAGTTATCGTGACATGTTATGACAGAAAGTATGATTGATAAACTTGGTGGAGTTATCAAAACAAATTTGTTGTCAAAGAGAATTAACAGTAAGTGAAAATACAGGCCAGATATCAACAAGTCCCATGTTACGTACACTCGTCCCAAGTTGGAGCAGTTGACGGTAGGATGTAACGTGGTAATAGTAATCAGTAACAAGGCAATATTGATGAGCAGGAAGCGGGTATTAACAGGAACTAGCGTACATTCAGGACTTTTTCCAACGGCATGATAAGGGATCTCATGGACAAAATTGTTTACATTAAAAAGATATGTCAGTTATTTTGCAGCTGTAACAGCAATATCGTGTAGAAGGATGGAAAATCATGACGTAACGTGGTAATAGTAGTAGTAATGAGGTAATATTGCTTTGCCAAGGTAAACGAATCCTCATTCATAAAAAGCTTAAAGGGAAAATAAGAAACATGAAATTAGATGATATATGGTGAGTTACTGAAATTTCCTTAAAAATAGTTCACAAAAGTTTCTTTCAATCTTTGAAAATAATTTCCCAAACAGTGCCTGGTAAGTATCAACAAGAATACAGGTTAAACATAAAAGATTAATAAAACCAAGTCTTTATAAAAGTACACAAAGAAAAAAATATTTGTACTTACTGTCGTAGTACCATAACACAGGATTTTTAAGCATTCTTGTTGGGAGTACAGTATGTTGAACGACGATTGTCGAATAAATTTAGTTACAGTGGAATTTCGTTGCCAATTCAACCACCAACAATAATTACTTTTGTCCATATTCAATCATTGTTCTACTATTATCATTTTAATCATTGTTCATTATTGGGGATAAACTGTTTGGGTCGAAAAAAGAATCAATCTGAATGTCTAAGACATGAGACAGATTGTAATTTGACTATCAGCAAATTCACTGATTGGTATATGTATATATCTTGTTTAAAAATCCCAAAGTCAAAAGTAAATGCGTTTTGACTGCTAGAGGAGAGAGCTTGAATTAAAAAAAAACTTCCAGAAACTTCTCTATTCCATTTCATGCATGTTGACCAATCGGGCAAAATTCTACAAGCGGACTAGAATCTACTGTCGAAAGCTGACTAAAATGTCCGCAGCGCCTGCTATAAAAAAGAAAAAGTCTTTAGGCTAGCAACTGCCGTCCTGGAAAAAAAAAACGAATATTTACGGAAGAGACTAACTACGGGTAGGCTTGCGCGACAACAACAACAAAACAAAAATGCGAGATTCCAGTCTCGTCCTTCGGACTCTTGCAAATTAATATTTTTTCCTTTGTTACTCGTGATTAATCGTTAATTGCACTCCAAACCATACGATTACTAGTACTAATCTTTCCCCTTAAAATGCTGCTATTCAGACTTTATCAGAAGACTCGTTTACTCACACCCTTACCATAACAATGAAGAAATGCGAATCTGAATTGGCTGACATCTGCTCAACAAAAAACCCAGCAATTCTGAGATCGAATACTGGAAAACAAATAAGTGAGCTTCGGCTCCCTCAAGTCCAATCAGAATTTATGGGAAAGATCCCAACAATTTGGACATCGATCAATTCTAATTTGGGAGAGAAAGAATCTACATTTCCGTGTTTATCTGTAACTCAATTGTCTTATGATATGATAATCAGCAGATGAGTGCATTGAGTTATAAGAATGGTTTACTTCTTAAGTAACTTGGAGCAAATTCAGAGGTAATAAAAATATAATGTCCCTTGTAACACTAACTTTTCTAAAATTTGACTTTTATTTATTTTCTGTCTAAGACTTTATCATTTGCTCAATAATATGATTGAAAAAGTTAAGTGTGGAATTTTATTTTTCTCAAGCAAACAACTTAACATTTCAAAATATGTTATGTATATTTTCTTGTATTAACTCCACAATTTCCTTCAGGCACTTAAAATGACAAATTCAATGAAATTCACAACCGGGCCCAAGGCAGTTTGAAGGTAGTTAATAAATCTTGGAAAAAATCATGATGCCAAAGTAATAGAATGGAAGATTGCTGTAAGTAGTTAGGAACGCCTTACCCTTACTGAAAAGGGTACAGTATAATGATTAATTAAATTGTAAATGATTTCAGTGATTCTCTGGAAACTCCAATCTGGAGGTATATTGTGGCATCATCAAGAAAAATTATAGTGAAAATAGTCAATGATATTACCTTACTAGGTCACAGTGTGGATCTAAACCACACTGAAACGACCGCCTTCCATCACGCATCACGCTCGCGAAAGAGCGCGCGCACATTATTAACGCCTACATGTCATCTCCAGTACATTTTAGATTATTCATTTGAAAACAGATTACAATATAGTCAATTTTCATGTCTCGATTATTCAATTACGAATAAAAGACATTCAGGGAAAAAAAAGAGAAACACCTGGGTAATCTAGTTAAAAAACCGAAAGTAAATGGCAGACAAAGTAATGAGAATGAAAGAAACCGCCTCCGGCGGTCGATAAAACGTTTTTGTGTTTATTTTAGCTACTGAAAAAAGAAGATGGAAGTTATACAGTTATTACCGACAATCTGGACCTAAGTATCAGCACTCGGCATCAGACAAAGGATAATCGCATCAAGTATTTTCACTGGTTTAACATGTACGTTGTTAAAGATAAAGTTACAGGTGAGAAGGTTTGCCTTCAAATGACCCTGTAACCCTTAAAACATTTCAAAAACATTTTTGCACTCTTTTTTGGCTATTTTTACCAAATTTTAATATTTTCAGGATCAGTAAGTTTACGACGGTAATGAGATTCCAAAAAGGGTTCCTTAAAGACTGCACATATACATCTCCTTTGTGCCTTGTAGTTGAAAAAAAAACGAGAATAATAAAATAAAATTAGAAAAAATTAGAAAAAATTGTCATAAATTCTTTTCGTTTAGGTAAACATCTTTCAAACGACCACCAGATTTTTCTTCATGAAGTGCCAATACAGAAGTTTATTCTCGAAAAATTGCAATGACTCGTTTGCTGAAAGATTTCATTGTTCCCTGGGGGGGGGGTACTTAGGCAAAATGGGTGCCGGGTATGTGCGAGCCATAAGGGTACCTTTCTCATTCCTCAAAAGTCTCTCAAAGGGGTACAAATTCAAAGGTTAGTCTCTGAAAGGGTCCCAAAATCACAAAGATCTAAAATTTCTCGCTCAAAGGGTCACGATTTCCAAGAATTTTGACCAAAATTTGGTGAAAATCAAACCAAAATTTGGAAAAAATAGACCAAAATTTAGGAAAAAGTCTCTCAAAGGGTCGATTTTCGATTTTCGGCTCGGACATACCCGTCACCTCGCAAACCTAGTACCCCCTCGGGCATTGTTCTCTTTGCACTGATCCTTATCAAGCATATTCCAAAGCTTTCGTCAATAAAGAAATGCATTGTGAGATATATACCACATCAATATTCAAAGGAGATGGCCGGTAAAGCGTTGTTACATGCTGGTCGGAGATAATCATTATCAAAATAATCTGACTCTAAATAACGTGATATTGTATTCGAAGATAAGCACGCTTTAGATCTTATTTCCTCGGCGTAATGTCTTACCAAACAAATCTATTGAAATTAATCTTCAATTTCAGGTACCTTTAGGTGTGTATGCTTTAAAATGAGAACACGAATTCTGAAATGTTGCAAATAGAGGAACGAATACAAGAACGTTTAAAGGTGTTAGAAACTTCATTTTCATGGGAGGGGATCAGTTGACCGTGGAACGTGCATTGGCATGGTATTCGCTTAGCTTATGTGGTATGTATTCAGTATTGTAATTATCACTATCATTGATGGTTTTTCTTTGTAAATAATGTCAGTTTTGTGGTGTTAAATAAGCTTTTAAACCTTTAAAGTTTAAAGCTTTTGAACGACTGTCTAGTCACTCTTTTTTTACAGACTGTCATCAAGATATTCGGAGACTTATGCCGTTGGTAGCAGGCATTACAAGAATAAGCTTGGCGATTTTACCACTTGGGAGAGCAATGCTTTTTGAAAATTATCCAAGCGCTTTAAAAAAGAGATGAGGTCTTGAATAGTTAACCTTTGAGTATTGTAACCAAGGGATGTTGCGATTAAAGGAAAGAGTTCAATCTGTGTTTGTGCCAAAGATTGATCGATATCTACAGCGTAAAAGTGACAAACTGATTTGAGATGATCTTCCCATAGTTCTCCTTTGATTGATTGAAGAAGAACTTCCTGGAGATCGATGTAGATTTTGTAATCAGTTTGGTCAAACCTTTGCTCAATATAGTTGATAGAGCGATATCGAAAGCTTCAAAATAAATTTGACGGTGTCAGTCTTTCGGTGTGTCATGAAAGTGATACGTATCTTTTAGTTTGGTTGGATTTTGGAAATAGTCAGGCATTTTCCTTTTTCGTGGAAGTTTTGGATCAGCCATGCCGAGTTGGGTTTGTCATTTCAAAACACGTTTCCAAAACAATTCGTACATTTCACTGTCCCTGGACCTTTTCAGAACGATTTCAATTTCCTCCATGTTGACATTAAAATATGCATCACCCATTATTTTTGCTCTTCTTAAGTAGGTCGCTGCAAGTTTTTGAACGTCATAAAAGAAGTTGATATTTAGATTGTTTAATTGGACGATTTTGTTTTCTTCTATAGCATCGATTAACTGTCCCCAGATGGAAACAGCAATACTATCTTTCTCCTCGTCAATCAAAACTGCTTTTCTTAGTCTCTCCTTCGAACCGTTTTTTTTTTTTTGTTTTCAACTCAATTCCATTCCACTTTATCAAAGCTTTGATATTGACAATTCCTTGTACTTTTTCTGTAATTTCATTAATTCTATTTAGATGAATGTCATCGATGTGAAAAGAGATCATCTTTTCATCGGTAATCATCGATCCGCAAGAATTATTGAAGAACAGCACATTATCTCCTTGCCCCAGATTGTGAAATTTTACAGGGAGCTCTTTTTTGTCAATAAAGAATTTTTGCTTTAACGCAGGGTTGGCGCGTTTGGTGACCCTGACAGTTTTCTGGCCTGATGGAGACGTTTCGATGAATATGTCGAAGTTTTACTTGTACACCAGTTTTACTTGTAATTGATTCTGTAACATGGATAATGTAACCAATCAAGTCTAAAATTTAAATGAAAACTTTATGAAGTATAAATAATTTCCAAAAAATTTTTTAAACAATCTGATTGGTCTAACGGGTGGTCTGTAAATATTGAAGTAAACCGTCTTATTTTTGCAAAGTCAACTATTCTCAAGCTAAGAAATTTGTTTTATAGCATACTTAAGTTCTTTATTAAAGAGCTTATTGAAAGAGGTTTCGAGAGATTATAAGATTTTATTTAAAGCAACTTGACTGAATATTTCATCGCCATTGTGCCATTCTTACATTATATTGACATTTGTTTATTGTTTATATTTTTCAGAGTTAACTAACATATTTACAAGAAGAGGTTTTATTATATAGTTGCATTCAATCAAGGACTTCGATTTGATCTTCCCGTTTACTATTTTGTCATGGTGACAGGTGCGAGATTGATAAATCCTAAAAGTGACATTGAAAACACACAACATCATTATTGACATTGTTGGGAGTATAAAAACAACCTCTTCTTGACAAAATGGCTGACCATTTCCGTCCACCGAAACAATGGTCGTTAACTGAAAATGAAACTATCACCTCCTTTGCCAACTGGCAATCAAATATACTTTACCATCTTTACCTTTGCAACGATTTTTCGTCATTCCTTGAGGGAGAATGGTCACCCCAATCCGTACAAAACCGAGGATTAACCGATGACCCAGCTGATGCTCCTAATCGTAAGACCGCTGTTCAGAAAAAGATTATGCTAGAACGTATGTTGGGACTTATTGCCCAGTTCGCACCGTCTTTACTCCGGAACGAAATCATTAAGCGCTCAACTAGTCTCCCTGGATCTGGCAAAGGATTAGAAAACATTTCAACTTCGTCCAGTCTGAAGTGAACTTTCTCAGTCTGTCTAACATTACACGTAAATCAGATGAACGCTATGAAACCTTTTATCAGAGAATAGTTGCTCACCTAGAGGACAATCTCCTAACCGTTGCTTCTGGTCTCCACCACGATGGAGCTTTACCTACAACGGACGAAATCATGTCTCCCACCGCTGAGAGATTGGCAGTTTACTTGTGGTTACAGCTCATCGATAGCCGCTTACCAGCATACGTTGCTCGAATTTATGCACACGATCTCCAATCGCACACGCTGAAAGACATCCAACCTCGACTCTCCCAGTCCATGGACTCCATTCTTGCTGAACTCTCCGCACAAGAAGAAATTCAGATCCAGTACACGAAATCTAAGTACCAATATTCTTCAGGAAGTCGTACCCACAATAACAAGCAATCTTCACGACAACAATCTTCACGACAACAATCTTCATCAAAACCCAACAAAGCTTGTTCCTTATGCAAAGCCGCAAATCGACAGTATACAGGACACAACATTAATGACTGTTGGTTTCTCTCGAAATTCGAAAAAATGGAAATGGCTAAAGCGTTCCAAGTGACTGTTGACTATGAGTCAGATGGAGACAATGAAAATGAATCTTCTGATATCAAATTATTCGAATCGAGCATGTCCGTTACAAGTGAACCCAAGATCGATTGTTTGGAGACTAAATTACAGAAAGTCGAATGTGACACTTCTCCTTTCTTTTTCGCATTTTACAAGCACCACCCATGTCATATCGTAATTGACACGGGTGCAACGTCGTCCGTCGTGTCTCAAGCTTTCGTAAAACGTTCGGGAATTGACATAAAAAAGACTGTCCATTCAGCTCGCTCAGCCGACAAGTCCAATTTACCAGTACTAGGAGAAGTTCATTTTACGTTAAACTTTGGAAATTTAGACCTTCCTATTACAGCGTTAGTAATTGAAAGGTTAGACTGTGATATTCTTGCCGGAATTCCATTTTGCAAAACAAACGATATTCACGTCCATTTAAAAGCTGAGACTATTTCAATTGGGAATTCCACTATTCCGTACGGAAACAGAGGTAGAGATGCCTCAAATAACCAACGCCAAATCCGTCGTATCAACGCTACGCTTCTCCGTAATGACTCTGAAAAAATTGTAATGCCAGGTGAATATATCGAGTTTAAATCACCTGCACTTCAGGAACTTGATTGTGAAGTTGCCATCGAACCGCATACACCAGCACAAAATCGAAGTGACTGGATACATCCATCCATCTCACGTGTCATCAACGGCGTTGTGAGAATCCCGAATATGACTGATGAACCTATCCAGATCGCAAAGTCGCAGCATCTTGCCCACGTTCATCCTGTCATTGTACCTGACGAAACACCAATCAAACAGGACAAAAGCCTCCCAACACCTTCAACACAACCACAAACTGCCTCTATTGAAACCATCTCCGTCGATCCTGATGCTCTCCTTACAGCTCAACAACGACAACAGTTCCGTGACATCAATACTCGCTATCAAGCGGTTTACCAATCAAATTTTGGTGCTTATAACGACAGAAGTGGTCCCATCCGTGCTGACATTAATCTGGGTCCTGTTGAACCTCCTTCCCAAAAAGGTAAACTTCCATTTTACAATCAAGGGAACCTCAAACTTTTACACGAAGAAGCTGACAAACTTGAACGTTTAGGCGTCCTTGCGAAACCTGAGGACGTTGGGGTCAATGTGAAATTTGTGTCCCCTAGCTTCTTACGTAAATAACCAGACGGGAGCTATGGATTTGTTACAGCTTTCAACAACTTGGGTCAATATGTTAGAATCACACCTACTGCAACAATGAAAAGTGATGATGTTCTACACCGTTTGTCGAACTACAAATACATCATTAAAACTGACTTTACAAAGAGTTTCTTTCAAATCCCAGTAACTAAGAAATCCATGCCATACTTAGCAACAGTGACCCCATTTAAAGGACTGAGAGTTTACTTACGCTCTGCTATGGGGATGCCCGGTTCATCCGAATTTCTCAACGAACGAACATCTCGAGTATTCGGTGACTATATTACTGAGGGATTTCTTACCGTTATCCACGACGATTTGTTCATAGGAGCGAACACTATCCCAGACCTACTTCGTGATTATGAAAGGGTTCTTCAACGCATCTCAGAAAACAATCTCACGCTTTCTCCAAAGAAAACCGTCATCTGTCCACAATCTACCGTCATCCTAGGATGGAGATGGTCCAATGGTACCATATCACCTTGTAATCACAAAATATCCGCTTTGGCTGTCGTTCCACCACCAAAGACATGTTCTTCAATGCACTCATATATCGGTTCGTTTAAAGCTCTCTCCAGATGTATCCCAAAGTATGCTTCATTAATATCGCCGCTTGAAGATGCCATTAAAGGTTTAGACGGTCATTAACGTATTGATTGGGATGATGCCCTTTTGCGTCATTTTAAAACTGCCCAAACGGCCCTACAGAATCCAGAAACGCTCACCGTTCCTCGACGATCAGATCAGTTATCACTCACAACAGATGCATCCCCGGTGAACAAAGGTTTAGGAGCCAACCTTTTCGTTAATCGTGACGGGAAGCAACATATCGCACAACATTACAGCTTCAAACTCAAAGAACATCAATTGAAATGGTATCCTTGTGAATTAGAAGCACTAGCCATAGCATCTGCCGTCAACAACTTTTCAACATATGCTCAAGAATCAATTCACCCTTTGCAAGTGCTCACCGATTCAAAACCTTGTGTGCAAGCTTTTGATAAACTTTGCAAAGGACATTTTTCAGCTTCAGCAAGAGTCTCTACTTTCTTATCGACGTTATCGTCCTACAACGTATCTGTTCAGCACATCCCGGGGAAAGACAACCCTTTGAGTGACTATAATTCTCGAAATCCTGTACCATGCTGTGATCAATTGTGTCAAATATGTAAATTTGTCAAAGACACTATAAGCTGTAGATGCTGTCACTACCAACGAGACCAACCAACAAAACCCTCCTATGCCATTCCTCAACAAAACTCCTTGGCGATCCGCACAACACGACTGTCTCGACCTTCGCAGAGCATTTGCACACCTGACTCACGGTACACGACCTTCCCGGAAATCACGTGATCTGAAACACCTCCGTCGATAACTCAGTGTTGCATCCCTCGAGGACACAGGCTTGATTATAGTCAAGAGATCTGATCCATTCACCGGTTCACGACACTTGATCGTTGTCCTATTCCAAATCATCCCTGGTATCGCAACTGCAATTCATCTTCGATACAACCATCCGTCAAAACATCAACTAAAGCTGCTATTCGACCGCCATTTCTTTGGCATCAATAGCGAATCCATTATCAACAGTGTGGTAGACCAATGCTGTCAATGCAATTCCGTCAAATCGATCCCGAAAGAAGTCTTTAATCAATCACCTTCCCTACCAGCATCTGCTCCCGGTGAAGCATTCTTCTCCGACATCCTTCGACGAAACCGACAGAAAATCTGTGTCACCAGAGATGTACATTTATCCTTTACCACCGCATCCATCATTGACGATGAAACCGCTCCATCACTTCGCACAGCTCTTCTCGTCACAACGTCCAACATCCGCTCACCCAACAGTACAGTACAGAAATTGAATTATTAGAGGGCGATCCATCAGGCAGTCCCATCTCTTATCTACAACTACAGTCTGCCGTTCAAATTATGAACAGTCGTATCAGAAATCGAGGCTTATCCACCAGAGAGATCCTTTTCCAGAGGGATCAAGTTACAAATGAACAGTTAGAATTGAATGATGCCAACCTGTCTGCCCAACAAGACAGTATACGCATTAAGAACCATCTTCCTAGTGCTACCTCGAAAGCTCCTAAAGGTAACACGGCCACATCTACGAACCTAACAACTGGCGATTTAGTATTCATAAAAGGCGAACACAACAAGAACAAAGCCAGGAACCGCTACGTCATCGTCAAGATCGAAGGTAAATACGCGACCTTACAGAATCTCACGACGAAATTTAGCTCGCGCCGGTACCAAGTCCCGTTGGTGAATCTCTATCTTGCATGCGGTCCGTCAAACAACTTCTCTGACCTTCAACTTCGCGAACAAACAGACAGTTTGCTTATGTTGATTTATTCTATTTCACCTGTATGAGAAAGTGGAATATGATGAGATGTATATATTTATTGTTATGTTGTTTGGCTGAGCTCGATGTGTTGCTCAGCAGTATGAAAGTTTGTGTTTGGTTTACGAAACACTATTGTTGCTGGTCTTGTAAATGTATTAACCTTGGGCAAAAGCTCAAGATGAAGACTGACTGCGCCATTGTGCCATTCTTACATTATATTGACATTTGTTTATTGTTTATATTTTTCAGAGTTAACTAACATATTTACAAGAAGAGGTTTTATTATATAGTTGCATTCAATCAAGGACTTCGATTTGATCTTCCCGTTTACTATTTTGTCGCATGGAAAAAAATACACACATTGTAAGATTACCTGTATTTCGATGGTGTCGAGCTTGATGACGACAGAGATGAATAATAGCGTTGAGATTGTGTGTCTGCAAAAAGGAATTCTTTTTCCTCTTAGAGAGACGATGTTACAATGAAAGGGTAATTCGTCCTCTCTGGGTCCCTCTGTCTTCATCCTGGCTTGGGACAGGCTGACTGTCATTTAAGACAGTCAGGCGACATTACCCCAGCGGCCTATACAAGATGACAACAAACTCCAGGTAGACTGACAGGAGAAGAAAACAAAAAATGAATCAACAAAAGTGAAAACACCTTAGACTCCTTTGGAGCCGACTGCACTAGACACCAGGCAAGGGACATCCTCACACATCCTGATGTACTAGGCAATATTAATATGATCGGAATTGCAAGTATTTGTTTACGGAATCTCAGAAACTTTAGCAAAATTTTTCGGTATGTCGGAAATCGCAAACCCTGTACGCCTTCCCCTTCATTGAATTTCAAAAAACTTGAATTTTCTTCAAAACATTATCCTTTTTTCGATTCAATCGACCTAGAGGGGACCACCTTTGTTTTAGTACACTGTACTGACACAAAACTGTATATATATATTTACCCCTTATATCTTAGGAACCCTACTTGTTATGTTAGGAACTCGACTCGTTACGATCTAGCCTTTATTATTATTCAAGATTTAAGCAACAAATTTTTCACTCTAAATAATAATAATAAATAAATAAATTGTACCATCCCCTAAGGGGAATTGGCCTAAAAATTGTTAGGAAAAAAAACTAACAAATTTAGGATATTCATTGCGCTGCTAGGTAAAGAAAAAAAAAAAAAATCAAGAAATTATATTGCAAGCATCTCTCCAGTTGTTCCTGTCCATAGCGAGATTATACCAGTTGTCTTTATCAATATTAGCCTTTTTAAGAGCTTTAAACAAAGAGCGACCGTAAGTCATTTCGGGAGAACCCCGCGGTCGTTTTTCACTGACCCACGACGAAATCATTTTCCTTGGTAGACGATTCATATCCATGCGTACAACATGGCCAGCCCATCTTAACTGCCTTTTAACAATATAAGAATCGATACATTTGACATCAAGACGATTAAACAAATTCTCATTCGAAATATGCTTTTCAAAAACATCAATCATATTTACTCCACACATAGCTCTTACACATCTATTGTGAAAGGAGCGCAACCATCGATATAACTCCTCTGTCAGACACCAAGATTCTGATCCATAAAGTAGGATCGACAATATAAGGGATTCATAAACCTTCCCTTTCACTTTCAAATTTAATTTTACATTTCCGAAGATACATTTCTTCAACGAACCAAACATATTTCCCGCTTTTTTAACTCGAAGTAGCACATCTTCTCGATCGGAACAATCGCCAGTGATAACAGATCCAAGATAGGTAAATCTATCTACGACAGGGAAGAATTTTTCATCATTGAGATTTACGTCATCACGGTCACATTCAATCGGTTGTGCATTGCGGCGTGAAACAAATAATACTTCGGTTTTTGAAGCTTTGTCATGAAGGGCACGAATTCCAGCATGTATCTCCATGCCGAATCTGTCGAAATGAGTATTTATAACAGGGGCATCAGTTGTTAAACTTTCTCTTGAATCGAATAGGGCGGCTGTATCATCAGCGTATTCTGAATCTCCTAGTTCGAAGTCATCACCTTTTGTGTATGGTCTCCTGCCAGTTAGTACGAAATCCTTTTTGGTACGAAAGATGCATTGTGGGTGGTTGCGAGTTTGCCTCCATGTAATCATAATAGCAGCAATGTACATCGAAAAGAGTATTGGGCCGAGTACATCACCTTGTTTCACTCCGATTTTACAATCAAGGATGTGTGATATGGAATCGACAGTAAATTTCACTTGAATGGTGTGATGAAGTGCTTTGATAACACTTAGTAATTTTGGCGGTACGCCGAATCGTTCGAGAACTAGCCAGAGAAGATCACGCGGAACACGATCGAAGGCTTTTACTAGGTCTAGAAATAAAACCCACGTTTGCTGGTTGTGTTCGCGTCTCTTTTTCAATGCAAGTTTAACAGTAAAAATAGCGTCTGTGCATCCTCTTCCTGGGCGAAATCCGCACTGTGTTTCATGGTCCAGGCTTTCGGATATCGGCGTAAGTCTCTGATGAACAATTTTGGCTACGATTTTATAGGCTATTTCCAGTAACATGATACCACGGTAGTTACCAGGTAAACTCAGATCACCTTTTTTGGGTAAAACTTTTAGTAATCCGACATTCCATTGGTCTGGTGGTTTCTCAGTGTTCCAAAATTCTAATACAACTTGTTTCAGAATAGTAAAGGTCTCTGGGAGTGCAATTAAAGATTTGAACATTAGAGGAGTTAAACCGGATTCTCCTGGGGCGTTATTCTTAAGTGATTGTGTTGCTTTAGTAATCTCATCATCTGTAGGATCATGATCGACACCTTCAAACACTGGTTGTCGTTCGAGCAGTTCAATGACAGTTGTATCGTAGATTGGTTCACGTTCATACAATTTTTGAAAGTGGTCTCGAAACACCTCAGCGTTTTCTTCGGCGTTGACACATTTCGATCCATCTGACTTTTTCATCATTTTTTCGGATGAAACTTTTGGTTTATTTAGTCCTTTTCTAAGTAACTTTACTTTATCCCAGTAAACTTTCGACCCTGACCCAGGATTGTTTATATCTTTACATATGTCAAGTATCCATTTGTTTTTAGATCGAGCAATTTCTCCTTTCAATTGTTTTCTGGCCTTTTTCAAGCGGTCATTAGAATGCCTCGTGGGTTTTCGGATTTTAAGAGATACAGCAGTGTTTCTCTCTTTAATTAACTGATTTAGTCGAGTTTGATTGGAAGCGAACCATCCAGGTTGTGGTCGAATGGTTTTAGGAAGTGTGGTAAGAGCAGCAAGCTCCATAGATCGTTCAAGTTTAGAATAGCTATCGGTATCGTCTGACTCCAGATACAAGTTGTTGACTCGTTCACAGTACATGTTCTTAATTCGAGGTTTAAGCAGAAGTTTTTGATCGAGACGTGCCACTCTTTGGCGTCGAGTGAAACGTTTAGAGAAATTCAAGTGTATACGTAATTTGACAAAAACAGCACGGTGGTCACTATCAATGAGGGGTGTCGTAACTCCAGCATCGGTACATCGGTTGAAAAAACTTTTACTGGTGATGAAGTGATCAATTTGATGTGGCAGTTTGGAACGGGGGTGTGTCCACGTTACGTAATCGTTTTTCTGGAAATACGTCGTGAGAGCCACTAGACTGTTGGTTTCGAGGTAGGTTGAAAATCGAATACCAGCGTTGTTTCTGTGTTTAAGTCCAAATTTTCCGATAGAGTTCAATTCAGACTGATGTATTTCGTTACGTTGGGAGATGCCCATACTTGAATTTGAGTCACAACCGATGACTAAAACGTCGTCTCGATGTTTTTTGCTTATACAAGAGTCTAACTTTATCAAAAAGTCTTCCCATACATTATCATCAGCTACCCCGACAGGAGCATAAGCTGATATCAGGAAAATGCTGTTAACTTTAGTTTTTAAACGAATAGCAATGATTCGGGCACCAAATTCGTTGTAGATTACAGAGCCTGCGGCTTTCCAGGCTGTTAATGCGTCCGGATTTAAAGCGATCCCAACACCTTGCTCACCACGGCGACTTCGATGTTGGTGTTTTTCAAGTCCGTTAAAGAGAAAACGAATACCTTTGTGATCGATGTTTTCTATACTACTTCTCCAGGTCTCCTGTAAACACACTGCGAAGTATCCTCTTTGAGCGATTGAAGTGGAAAGTTCGTTGATTTTATCGTTTGACTTAAGTCCTCTCACGTTCTGTGATGCAATATGGATGTTATTTTTTCTCGCTTTCTTCATTAAAATTTGATGGTTCGCGACACCTTCAAATTTGTAGCTGATATGACCAAACCCAGATGAAACGTGGCAGAAACGAGAGCAGCGTGACAATCATTCCTGGCGAACGCAACGTCGTGTAGGGGTGGACAGCTTGACAGAGGTTCAATTCATCATGGTCCTTGTCTTTCTGTTATGTTATTCCTGAAAGACAAAGGACTTGCTCCCTCTTGCTGGGACACCCGGCTTTTCAGCACAGGCGCCCCAGACCGATGTGAAGATTTCGTCCCCGTAGACTTATTCACTAATTCTTAATGGAGTGAATTTTTTTATCACTCTAAATAAAATTCTTTTTATAAAAACCGTGAATTTTCCGAACCTTAGAGAGACTAATTTGAATTTTTTAGATTTTTGCGACCCTTAGAGAGACTTTGAAAAGTGAAAAACCGACCCTTACCGTCCGCACATAATCAGTACCAACTTTTACCTGAGTAACACCCCCTTGCCAGGCTTTTCTTCCCTCACTTGTGGGGGTAGGGCGGGTCGAGAGTCTATGAAAATTCTTCTCAAAGCATTTCTGTAAAGATGATCATATCAATGGGCTGTTCAATTAAACTTCCGTACGTACAAGGGATGGACGAACCTTTTCAAGTCAAAAAAGGATTCTTCTCTCCCCTGGAAAATAACCAAATTTGCAAAATTACCCTTGGAAAAATTCCTACCTTAAAAGGAGGGTGGACGAACCAAAATCAGTCTTTTACCTCCTGGTAATTTAAAAAGAAATTTACACACAGGAATATGAAAAAATACTTTTTGACACATTTTTCTACTGTCTATAGGTGCGAAAAAAGGACTGGGACGGTGTTAGTGGGATAAAGCGGACAAAAAAATGCCCGCGCGGCAATTGGCGGCTGCGGTGGAAAAGGTGTATACGAAAGTGGTATCACCCATAAAAAACTATGTATTTTTTCCTTATCATCTTCCCTTATATGATAGTCGGTGGGCGAAACCCCTACTTCATAGCTGATCATAAAGACTGGGGAGCAGCTGGCATCAATGATTATCACAAAGAAGAACACAATGTCCTTGGTGTGGCTCCTTTTGCCGCTGTCCTTAATGGTATCGAGTTTCGAGAAAGTACATCTTCCTATTCGCTTAAGGAACCGTCACTTGATGGTTCATTCGAAGGAACTAAAGGTAATAGTTTTAAACTACCTTTTACAGGCAGGGGCACAGGGGCATTTGCCCCCTCCCCCCAAAGATTTTTTCCAAAAGTTGGTAGCTTTGAAAAATCTTGTATTAATGGCTTCATTTTGAACACAATCCTTTGATTAGATTCGTTTTCCAGCAATCTAGACACCTTGAATTGCGAAATTTTTCCCTCCGGCCGAACCATGGCTGGCCCTCAGTTTATATTTTTCACTTTGTCCCCTCAAAATGAAAACGCTTCCTACGGGCCTGACAGGGAAGACAAGTGAGGCATAATTTTTAATACCATTTGTAGATAAGAAATTGTTGAATCTTGAATCTTTTCCTCTCATTTGAATTCTTTAGATTGCAGTTAAAACTAAGATCTAAAACTTTTTGCTTTCTGTGAAATTCTCTATAGAATGATCAAATAAAATGACGTATGATTTGGAAATTCGTTAGTCTGGTTAAATTTTGTTGAGTCTTCTCTTTTACCTTCTAATGACTAAAACATCTACAGTCGACTCTCTCTCTAATTCGATCTTCAAGGGACCAAAAAGTTTATTCGAATTAGAGAAAGATTCGAATTACAGAGAATGATTTTTAAAACTTCCTAGCCGAGGGAACCAATACATGAGTTCGAATTACAGAAAAATTCGAATAATGAAGGTTCGAATTAGAGAGAGTTGACTGTATACTCTTATTTCTCCAATACCAAAGTCATCCCCAACCCTCCAGTACCATCAGACGTTCTTGGTGAACCAACTGTTGATGGTCAAATTACCAAAATGAAAAAATGGCTGACAGATTTCCAGCATGGTAACGACGAGACAAGAGACATGTTGTACCCTTACTTCAAACCTGTGTTATCTTATGTAGAAGGATCATGGCAGAAGGTGGATGCTGACGCATCAAAAATCCCTGACGATGAAGGTACAATGGACTTTTCCAGAAAAAAATTGAATATGATAGATGAAATTTGAGAAATTTATCCCCCGGACATTGTGAATTTTGACCTCCCGGACAGTAGGTCTGACTCCCTGGACAAGCATCAGTTGACCCACTGGACATTCAAAAAAATTACGACCTTAAGAACTAAGGATCCAATTGTTCAAGAATAGTTCAACAAGGCTCAGATTCTAGCATGGAAGTCTAAAAACCCCTTTCAAATTAAAATGTTCAATTACATTTGACAGATAACCCAAGCAACGTTCTCGCCCGTACTTCAAATTTCTAAAAAGGAATAAATAACCAAAATTCTCAATATATTTTGACGTACAATCTCGGTCAAGATATATTGAGAATTTGGTTAATTCCTCGTTTTTAGCAATTTAAAGTTCGGACGAGAAAGTCGCTTTTGGGCTAATTGATAAATTTAGTCAAATATTTAATTCGGAGGGTTTTATAGACTTCCAGGCTATATTTTGAGCCCTATTGTACCATTCTTGGACATTTGGATCGTCAGATCCTAAATTCGTAAGCCAAGTGTTAAAACTTGGAGTTAAAACTAATTTAGAGCGCTTCCAAATCCTTTGTGGTTATAAGATTTCGTAGGAATTTCCCTCTTTTCTGAAATATTACGACCATGATTGTATATTGTAGGTATTTATAAACAGCGTTTATAAGCTCGAATACAGTCCCTGTTTTCACTTTTTTATAATTCTGATAGCACTCGCTAAAGTATCCCGTTCATCAGTAAAATCCAAAAGTGGTGCACGTGGGTCTGGGTATGAGATCATCACGTTTACTAAGCCTTAATTTAAATCTTTCAAAAAATCTTGTTTGTAGAAAGTGGTGGGAATATTGACGGTTAGAAATAATAAACAATCCAGAGAATGGTCCAATAAGGCTCAGAATATGGAAGTTTATAACCCCTAAGACCCCTCCAATATAGAATTACTCGACTACATTTAACAAATGCGACTTTCTCACCCGAACTTTAAATCTCTTAAATGCCTAGACAAATTCATTGCTAGGAGTGGTTGACTCATGACTCATCTAAATAGAAATTTTGGCAACCAGATACACCATTTTCGCAAAAAAAGTTATTTCTCGCCAAGATGGTTCATTGTCGCCATGGTTTATTGTTTGGACTTGCAACCGAATGCTTTATGTACCAGTCAAAAAACCATATACATGTTTTTGCAGGAATTAATTTTATCGTTTTTGAACCCGCGAAATACAATTTTTTCCAATTTTATCGAAACAATTTGAAAGAGCCCTAAGAACTAAGAAAATGAAAGAAATTTGTCCTAAAAAGGGCAAAACCGCAAAAATTAAAACCCACGAAATGCGATTTTTCCGATTTATTTTTTCGACCGCGAATATTAGTTCCCGAGAATATTAGCTAGTTTCAATAAGGTAAATCGAAATGCTCAACTCTTTCAAATTTCACCTGATTTTTTAGATTGTTTTTGATTCTGAAACTGGTGCATCAAACCTTGCAGATAAATACAGTCCAGTCACCGTCTTCGGTTACACCAAAGATACTAACGATGTTGAGCATCCACAATATGCTAAATTCAAGACCAGAATCGTCAGCCAAACAATATCCAAAGCTGCCAGTTTGGATGCATCGAAATTCAGACCTAAACCAGATATTGTGTCTTTGATTAGACATTATAATGACATGGCGAATCTGTTGCATTCACCTGCAGCTGATTTTGAAATTCAGCATCTCGATTTCGAAGGAAAAGCAGATAATAATGGCAAAAGCTTCTATACTTACCTAGGTAAGATTTTAGATTCAAAACCTTTACTTTGATACCCAATCGTTAAAATTTAAAACTACACTTGGTGTTATCTATCAAAAGGTTACCTAATGTCTTTTATTGTATATATTGGTGATATGCACAATTGCAATGTTTTCTGGCATTACATCACGGACCCAACAGCTGATTGGTTGTAAGTGACGTAAGATCAGTCAATATGTCACTTTCAGCCAATCAGGTATGGGTCCGTGATAGATTAATTGGTGCAGTCTTGTGTTCGTGTTGCGTAACTCAGGTTTCTCCATGTCGTTACTGGCAGAATGCAGGAAACCATGTTCCAAGCTTTTAGTGTACGGTGAGAGGCTGATAATCCCGGATTGGGGGGGGGGGGGGTAATTAGCCAAAATGGGTCCCTTTTTCAGACCCTCGAAAGTCTCTCAAAGGGTTATACATCTCTCAAAGGGGTACAAAACCACAAAAAAAGCTAATTGAGTCTCCTTAAGGGTCCAAAATTTCTCAAAAATCTAAATTTCAAATTGTCGTAACTTTCAAAATTTGGGAAAAAATCGATTGAAAATCGTCTCTCTAAGGGTCCGAAAAACGTCCAAATTCAGTCTCTCTAAGGGTCGATTTTTGAACTTTGGCCCGGACATACCTGTCACCTCGAAAGCCTTGTACCCCCTCCCCCGGGCTGATAGTACACTGAGTCCGAGGTTGACCATTACCTGGACAGTAGTGGCAAATTTAACAGTGGACGTCTCGCCAAGCAATAACTTATTGTACATCTTAAAAGAAAACTCTAGTACAAGGCTACCAATATAGAGATGCTATGTTATACAAACTGCTTACTGCCGGGTTGGTCTAAAAAGCAGTGTAGCCAATTGGCTACCCCAGTTGGGCTAGGTTGTGGGATACCTCTTTTTTGCCCAAATATTTGAAGCCTAGTGTTTTAATTTGTGAAAATACAATGTTAGAACCTTTTTACAGTCATTTAAAAAAATCAGGTCTGGCTGCCCTGCTTTTTAGACCAACCCCTTACTGCCTTTCCAAGATTTCCATCCTGTTGAAATCTATTGTTGAATCTATATTATATCATTGACAGATCGTCTTATGGAAGAAATCCCTGGCAAAAACAACGATAACACCGTGATGGACGGAGAAGGATTTGATAATATGATTTTTCTCAGTGCAAACCCAAAAGCAATAGGTATCAAAATTTATTTTCACTATTTGTAATAAGAATAAGATAGGACTGTTAATGAGCTAACCCCTTTGTCTTGAAACATTGCTTTCTAAAAGCAAAAATAACTTTTTCAAATTATAAAATTTCTATATTAGCAATCTTCTTTGACGTGTCTGAATCGGGGATAGTGAACATCTTCACAGGCACTGTAATATTAAATGAAAATTAATGGGAGACCATCATTAACAACCTAACAACTATTTTGAACTATTTTGAACCGAAATACCGAATTTCTTCTTGGTGAAGATCTCTATTGATAAGCAAAGATAGCATGGCATCAAGAAACTGAAAGAACTTCTTTTTCAAATTTTTAAGATGTTAAATTTAACGCTAGCACACCAAATATCACCGATCATATGTACCAGTTATCGCATGACTTCGAGTGCAATACGAGAAATATTTTACGAGCTCCGAGATTTTTCCATAATATTTTTCCGAGCCTTTAGGCGGGGAAAAATATCGGTAAAATCTACTCGGAACGAGTAAAATATCGAGTATTGCACTTTAGGCTGATTTTATAACTTTTAACTACAATCAAGTTCAAAATATATGGGACTTTTTTGAAATCCACACTATTCTTTAGAAAAACCCTTCTCCCCAGTCTACAAAGCTGGTCCTGTGCAGAAGCAAAACAACCACCACAGCTTTGTAAACAGGGGGGAGGATTTTCACTTGTTTTGAGCTCAACTAGATAGAAAAAGTCTCATTATATTATGCACAAGATTGTCTGAATTTTTAAAAAAAAATTTGAAAGAGCTTTCCCCACCACATGCGAAATTTTTTTTTTAAATGGCTATCATGGCTTCTTCCCGCCAGAAAAAAGCCGTGTGCTTGCATAGCAACGAAATTAGAGTCCCTAGCAACAAGATGGCAGACTAAAAATGGCGGGAAAAAAATGTAAACAAAGGGTAATCTGATCCTTTCTCAGGGGGGAGTGGCAATTTTACAACCCTTTCACACATTTAAAAAGTAAGCAAAGAGTAATCTGATCTTTTCTGAAGAGGTAGTGCCAATTTTACAAACCTTTTACAAATAAAAAAATTTCAATAAATTGCTCTGTATTTGTAACTAAAAATTACAAATGGATGACACAAGTGATTTATCGCAATGCGTGGTCAACTTAAACGCCTCTACCCCTGTACCAAACCGAGACCTTGAATCGTATGATGCTGCCCTTGGACGAGACAGTGATTCCCAGGTTTCCACAACATCAGCGCAAGGTCTAGACACTAGCGCCACTGCAAGAAGTTCCCGTTCCAAGAAACCAAACAAAACAAAAGGCAAAGGTGAAAATAGCAATAAAAACAAAAAGAAAAACCCACGTGAAGCATACTTGATTACGTACTCTCAGGCTGATGTTGTGAAAGTCCCGGGACGCGAGCACTTTGCCAATATGGTGGTCCAAGAATTTGACAGAAATGATTCTGTTTCAGAGAAGTGGGTTGTATCAGCAGAATTGCACCGAAATCATGGCATTCACTACCACCTCGCTTTGAAATTAAAGAAACCACGACGGTTTAAGGAAGTTCGCAATGCAATCAAAAATAAATATGACATTGATCTTGACTTTAAAGAATGGCATAGTAATTATCATGATGCCTTTTCATATGTTGTTAAGTTTGATTCCCACTATGTAACAAGTCCTGGACACGTTATTTTGTCAAACCCACCCAGAACAACAAAGGCAACAGAGGCTAAGCGTGCCCGCGCTCAACATAGTAGTGAAGCACCTCCAAAGCGCAAGAAGAGTAATTTGCCACCCAAGTTAGGCCGGGAAGATGTGGGAAATATCATCCGAGAAAATGGTATCAAGTCGGTTAAAGAACTGTTCTCTCTAGCCCATGCCCAAGCAAAGGAGGGTAAAACTGATTTGAGAGGGTATCTTTACACTCATCCTGACCAAAGTTTTATGACCAAGCAAATTTCAACAGTAGTAGGTATAGAACTGGTTGAGGATGAGGCAATCCGTGAAAATATGTCAAGGCTTGAAATTTTACGTCAAGCAAAAGATGGTGAGTGCGCTAAACATCCTGTCACTAGGGAACTATGCAACGGTCTTTGGCTTTCTAGTGCATTGGAGGTGCTACGTTTGAACGATATATCACGCGGTAGGTTTACAGAGCTTGTATTGAACGCCCTGTGGTATGGCAGAAGCAAAGGCTATAATCTGATGATATGTGGGAAAAGTAATTGTGCTAAGTCCTTTATGTTAATGCCGTTGATTGAAATTTTTGATTGTTTTATGACACCGTCCCCCGGAAATTATAACTGGGTCGGTGCTCCTGAGAAAGAAATTGTTTTCTTGAACGATTTAAGGTATGAAAAGGATGGGGAACAAAAGGTAATGGCATGGAATCTTTTTCTAAATCTTCTCGAAGGTTTCCCCGTCAATATTGCCAGGCCTAAAAATCGATTTTCAACGGACCTCCTATGGACAAAAAGACAACCCATTTTTGCAACTGCTGAGAAGAAAATTGTTCGAATTGTTAACGGAGAATTTGATGAGGGAGAAACCAACCAAATGGACATGCGGTGGAATATTTTAAACTTCAAGCATGTATTTGACCGGGATGCTGCTAATTATAACATTACTCCTTGTGGGGCTTGTTTTGCTAAACTCTTGCTTGACGCATAATTCTCTATTGCTTGACCCATAATTAATTTTGCATATTATCGTGTTTTTATAATTTTCCAAAACTATATTGCGTTTTTTTATAATTTCCCTAAACAGTCGTGTCTTTTATAATTTTCACAAAACTATGGCCTTTTCTTATAGTTTCCTGAATGGTTCGTGTCTTTTATAATTTTCCTAAAGTTCCGCGTTTTCTTATAATTTCCCTAAACAGTCGTGTCTTTTATAATTTTCCAAAACTTCAGCGTTTTCTTATAATTTCTTCGAAATGGTCGTGATTTTTCTAATTTCAAAGATCGGTTGGCTTTTTTACCTCAGTGCCAAAGATGGAATTCTAAATGCAACGGTAAACGGGTGTTTACCATTAATAATAAATAATAATCTCAATCTTCTTATTTTAACGGTGCACGGGGCGTTTACCGTTGCTTTTAGAATTCCCTCCTAAAGAATTTGAGCCAAAAAATTGTTAAAAATAGATCAATCAGGCAATATTTATAAAAATGTAAATATACACAACCATTTCACCAGTAACCATGTCAACTTTTCAAAATCAATACTTTGTACGCTGGCCATGATTGGCAATTACTGCCTCAATGCGTTTGTCCATCGACAAAATAATTTTGTCTATTTTATCTTTCGGGTAATTCAATAGGATATTTTTAACCCGCATCGCAAACTCCTCTTTTGTTTCATGAGTTACTTGTTTGTCAATAGCTTCTTTGCGAATCTCTTTCCCCACTAAATGGAAGAAGTTTTCGATCGGGTTGAGATCTGGAGAGCGGGCGGGTATACAAAACAAGTGAGCACCAAGTTTTTCCAAAGCACGTTTGGCACGCCTTGAATTTTGAACTGGGCATCCATCCTGTAGAACACGTTTAGATTTGGGGTTTATTGATAGCATAAAAGCGACAGGGAATTTCTTTCTAATCATTGTAGAAAACTTCCTACCGCAAAGGCGGTTTTCGTATTGTTCACAGAGCACAACGCCTTGTTGAAAAGATATCGCCACCATGAACTTGATTTGGGTAGAGCCTTCCTTTTGGCCTTTGGCCGTACATCCAAAAGTGAGTCCTTCGTCTCTTCTTCTCCATTCCCGTGATGTGGGAGCACGTGCCTGGTCCAAAGGGTTCTGCTTATAAATAAAGCCTACTGCATCGAGATAAAAGCTAATGCCTTGTTTCCAAAATTCAAGGCCAAGCCCTAACCTTTTGATTCGCTTTGCATAGTCGAGGCGTGATTTCAGATCTTTCTGCTTCAATATACCTTTACGCCGGGTGCTTCGGTATCCATAGCCAATTTTTCCTAAATGTCTCCTGAATGTCGAGTTTGAAGCTTTTTGCTGAATTTCTGGTAGCGATAGCTGAAGTCTCTTTGAGCTGAAGCTTCCCTCAAATGTACGTAGAATTTTGATCTGTCGTTTAACAGCGCGGTAGTCCCTTTCATTAAGTAGAGGTGTTCGGCCAGGGTTTTGTTTTCGTTTGTCAAAAGGTTCGTTTCCATCCAGCGGTATCTGACTGTGACGATACATAGTTGATCTGGGAATTCCTTTGAAGCCGGGAAACCTGTTGCCTTCATTGCGTAGAATCTGCGGTACCTTGACTTTTCCATATTGAACAAGGGCTCGTAGTTGGCAAGACTGTGCATAAGTCATCTTCTTTCTCTTTCCTTTCATTGTTTTTGCCATTTTATTTTTGTTTATACTATTTCGGAGAACTCGACAGTCTATTGAATAACAAATTATGCTCTATTGTCTCTAGGAAACCAATGTCGTACTATAAAGTTATTCAAAAGACCGCCAAGTTCTCCCAAACGACCATTTTTATATTTATATGCTGAAAATATAAGAAAAATGAATACGATAAAATAACTGTCACAAATTCCTTTTCTTTCTCGAGAGAACATATTCCCGCTAAACTTACTATGCTTGATTCTACCAGAACGCAGATCCCCCGCAGGCTTTTACCGGGAATAAAAATACTAAAATTATTTATTTCGAACACACTATAAACAAAAATATAACGTTCAAATTTGTGTCGCTAAATTTAACTAAGTATAAACATTATGTACACTGAACACCAAGAAAAATGACATAATTTGCATAAATTACCAAATCACATTAATTATGCATGACGTCATAAACAAAAAAGTTTGTAAAATGTAAGCTCCCTTCAGTAAAATCAAAGCAGGAGTGAAAAGTATCAGTAAAAGTCCAGGATTGCGGGAGATGATTACCCGCAAATTTGCTAAGTCCTTCAAAAAATAAAGACAATCAAGTTCAAAATATATGGGACTTTTTTGAAATCCACACTATTCTTTAGAAAAACCCTTCTCCCCAGTCTACAAAGCTGGTCCTGTGCAGAAGCAAAACAACCACCACAGCTTTGTAAACAGGGGGGAGGATTTTCACTTGTTTTGAGCTCAACTAGATAGAAAAAGTCTCATTATATTATGCACAAGATTGTACCCCTGTCAAACTTGGTTCATTGGAAAGCTCTATCTTTTCTCGTTTTAACGAGGGGTCACTGACCTCAGTAGTATTTATAGAAAAAAAGTTATTGGATTTTTTGTGAAGCTATTTGGAGCAAAAATTAGTGGATTTTTACTGCAGAAGAGCCATCTAAAAAGTCTAAAAACAGGCATTTTTTTAGTCAAAAAAACTTATTAAATATTTCCCGTTTTCCAAAAGGGAAATATTTGTTAAAACGGGCTTTCTCCATCATAATAATAATAATAATTTCCCGTGTCAAAACGCCTTCCGTACGCCCTGACTGACGCCCGCTTTAGCGCCTAAAGAAAGTCTACTTTATAAGAATCAAATCAATATCTCTTGATTGAAGGCAATATGCCTTTCGGTAATTAGTTCTTACAAAGTAAACAAAGGATGGCAAAAAAGATGAGCATATTTATTTTTATTATAAGCATCTACTTTATAAGAATCAAATCAATAACTCTTGATTGAAGGCAATATATCTTTCGGTAATTAGTTATTAGAAAGTAAACAAAGGATGGCAAAAAAGATGAGCATATTTATTTTTATTATAAGCATCTACTTTATAAGAATCAAATCAATAACTCTTGATTGAAGGCAATATATCTTTCGGTAATTAGTTATTAGAAAGTAAACAAAGGATGGCAAAAAAGATGAGCATATTTATTTTTATTATAAGCATCTACTTTATAAGAATCAAATCAATATCTCTTGATTGAAGGCAACATGCCTATCGGTAATTAGTTCTTACAAAGTAAACAAAGGATGGCGAAAAAGATGAGTATATTTATTTTTATTATAAGCATCTACTTTATAAGAATCAAATCAATAACTCTTGATTGAAGGCAATATGCCTTTCGGTAATTAGTCCTTACAAAGTAAACAAAGGATGGTGAAAAAGATGAGCATATTTATTTTTATTATAAGCATCTACTTTATAAGAATCAAATCATAACTCTTGATTGAA